>NC_089503.1:21857104-22184604 GCF_036850995.1 Saccopteryx leptura
CAGACTTTAAAAGTAACTCTTTCCACCATTTAAGGGGCACTGATGTATCTTTATTGGAATAGATACATACTCTATGGGCTTACCTTTCTTACCTGCAGAGGCAAAGAGAGAGAATGCAGTATCAGACAAACCCTAATAGTCTAAAATATCATGGGCATAAATTGGAGTCCCTTCTTTATTAATATATGTAAGTTTCCATTACAACCACTGCATTTTGGATAAATGAATAGATACTCTGCTTAGATTAATTTTTGTTGCTGGAAAACTATAGAAGAAAAAGAATTGTTCCTTTCTTTCCTGTCACCTTGATATTCGTCCATTCCTTCCCCCACACATTAATTCAGTGATTCTTTTACTGCCATCACTCTGGTGTAACAAATTGTTTTCCTCTTCCCTGAAGTAGTAGAATAAATAGTCTTCTAAGCCACCACCCCCTTCTTCAGTTTTCTTTCTCTTTTTATTGATTTTATTGGGCTGACACTGGTTAATAAAATTATAGTACAGGCCCTGGCCGGTTGGCTCAGCAGTAGAGCGTCGGCCTGGCGTGTGGGGGACCCGGGTTCGATTCCCGGCCAGGGCACATAGGAGAAGCGCCCATTTGCTTCTCCACCCCCCCCCACTTCCTCTCTGTCTCTCTCTTCCCCTCCCGCAGCCAAAGCTCCATTGGAGCAAAGATGGCCCGGGCGCTGGGGATGGCTCCTTGGCCTCTGCCCCAGGCGCTAGAGTGGCTCTGGTCGCGCAGAGCAACGCGCCGGAGGGGCAGAGCATCGCCCTCTGGTGGGCAGAGCGTCGCCCCAAGTGGGCGTGCCGGGTGGATCCCGGTCGGGCGCATGCGGGAGTCTGTCTGACTGTCTCTCCCCGTTTCCAGCTTCAGAAAAATACAAAAAAAAAATATTATTGTACACAGTTTCAGGTGTATAATTCTGTAAGACATTATCTGTATGTTGTATTGCATATTCCCCACTCCAAGTCTTCTATTACTACCATCTGTTCTCCCTTTTTTCCATCTTCTTCCTCCCCCCACTGCCCTTCCCCTCTGGTAACTATCATATTGCTGTCTGTCTATGAGGTTTTGTTTGTTTGGTTTTTGCTTAATTTCTTCACCATTTTCAACCAGCCCCTTACCCCTTTGCCCTCTGACAGCAGTCAGTCTGTTCAGTTTTCTTTTCACTGTATGAAATTCCATGAAATCTCTCACCAGATTATCATTCATTATAGAACATCTCTCCTCATTTTATCACTTGAGAATGTAAACTTAATGTTTTGTCTATTGCAAACCTTTGTCACCAGTTTCCATCTAGAACAGTGCCTGCCACATGGGAGAGACATAATATCTATTCAAGGAATGAATTAATCCCATGCTCAAATACCTTCTATGGCTCCCTGTTACTTAAAACTTTTAGTTGTCATTCAAAACTTTTGTGTGTGTGTGTGTGTGTGTGTGTGTGTGTGTGTGTGTGTGACAGAGATAGAGAGAGGAACAGACAGACAGGAAGGGAGAGAGATGAGAAGCATCAATTCTTCATTACGGCACCTTAGTTGTTCATTGATTGCTTTCTCATATGTGCCTTGACTGGGGGGGGGGGGGGCTACAGCAGACCAAGTGATTCCTTGCTCAAACTAGCAACTTTGGGCTTAGGCTGGTGAGCCTTGCTCAAACCAGATGAGCCTGTGCTCAAGCCAGCGACCTTGGGGTTTCAAACCTGGGTCCTCCACGTCCCAGTTCAACACTGTATCCACTGCATCACCACCTGGTCAGGCTGTCATTCAAAACTTTTATGCTTATAATTACATGCTAGCAATAGATGGAAACCATGAGTATTTTGAACGTGTGAATTGATGAATACTTTAACTTATTACCAAAAATAAAATAAAGGGACCAAGTGTAACCAAGACACTCAGAAAATACTTGCATTTGTGTCTTTTCATTAAGTTCTATAGTTTAATTTCAAGCTATTATGTAGAGTGCTTCACATTTTTTAATACAAAAAATTAAATAGATTATGTACTAGGTAATGTGTTAAGCTGTTTACAAGTGTACAATGCCATAAAGTGGGATTTATTGTACATATATTGCAGGTAAGAAAACAGGTTTAGATGAAGTAATTTTTCTATGGTCACCCAGCTAGTAAAAAACAGACCCAGAGTTCAAAACGTTTTTAATAGATCATGAATCTACTGCATGGTTTCTCATTTTCTTTACTTAGGAGAGAATCAATATGATAAGTTTTAAAGAATTAACATTTCATAGAAGCTCTTGATAAAAATAGTTGACTTGTAAACAGGCAGTTTTATTTTGGGGGGTGAAGGTTTCCATTTGCCTCAGAAGACCTGGGGGAGCCTAGGAGACCCAGAACTATGTCTTATCTGCGAGAGTGAATTGAAGTGTGCGGTATGGGGCTGTGATTGTAAAGCCCCGAAAAAACAAAACACAGTCATAGCAATGGCGAAGCGTTTGATGGAACTCAGAAATAACGGGGAATAGTGCCATTTTCACAAAATTGCTGCATCTACCCAGGGACCCTTTCTTTTCTTTCTTTCTTTCTTTTTTTTTTTCCTGAAGCTGGAAACGGGGAGAGACAGACAGACTCCCGCATGCGCCCGACCGGGATCCACCCAGCACGCCCACCAGGGGGCGACGCTCTGCCCCTCCGGGGCTTCGCTCTGCCACGACCAGAGCCACTCCAGCGCCTGGGGCAGAGGCCAAGGAGCCATCCCCAGTGCCCGGGCCATCTTTGCTCCAATGGAGCCTTGGCTGCGGGAGGGGAAGAGAGAGACAGAGAGGAAGGAGGGGGGGAGTGGAGAAACAAATGGGCGCTTCTCCTATGTGCCCTGGCGGGGAATCGAACCCGGGTCCCCCACACTTCAGTCTGATGCTCTACCGCTGAGCCAACCGGCCAGGGCTGGACCCTTTCTTAAACTAAACTGGAGCACTGGTTTGCAAGGATCTCCCACCTACCTTGGCATTGCACCTCCTCAACACCTTTCACTTCTTCCTGCTTCTTCAGTTAATAAAGAAACCTGCTGGAGCTTGCGGGACCCGAAGAAGCCACTCTGTCCTGCACCCTCCTTTGTGCTCTGCTTGATTTCTTGGACATTGCTAACCCTGAAGAGAAGCATTTCTGAGTTCCCTTTTGGTCTGACACACCACAGGAGGCAAGAAATATTTTAATGTATTTTTCGCCTTTTTTCCAGCCGCCGTAACAGTCATCTAATCCACAGATTGAGGGCTCATGCTCGTGAAAGGGGAGAGAAATCATCCCTGCATGTGTGTTCCTCTGACATATTGATGAGAGCACAGGGACAGGAAGGCGGCAGGTCCCCTAAGCTACATGTTTAAAGACATCCCTTGGCAGTGCAGCCCAGCGTCCCTCTGCCCAGGAGGCTGACAAAGGACTGTTAAGAATAATCAGAACCCCCCTGCCCCTCCAAAAACAGTCTGCTTTTGTAATATCTGTAATTTGGCTGTAACATCTCTATAATTTACTATGTTCTTACTTTTTACTTTACAATAATTTTGTTCATTTTCATTGAAAGGAAATGCTGTTTTTGCTTCAACGTCTTACTAGAGGATATTTATCTTGGTTTACTCACTTGCTTATAGAACTAGAGTGTGGTTTAGACTTGAGAAGGACTTTCAAGATTATTCATATAATCAATATTATATTAATAGTAACATTATCATATTTTTAGCAGAAGCTTTTCATAAGATGAACACTTATTCTAACCTCAAGGGGAAAATAAAGCATCAGAACCACTTTAAATGGAAGCCTGGCCAGAGGGTCTCGCTCCTTCTCCATTTCCTGGTCCTGGAAGGCCCCAGATGGTGCTTTACAAAGCTCACCTTGAGTGCTGGAGAATTCATCACATAGGAGTGACATGGTTCACAAGCACATGTCACCAGCTAGTGGCACAGCTACTAAGCTGAAGGCTCTTGGTTCTTATTTCTCCTCTTGAGGTTTCCTCCATCCTTTTGACGTAGGGGAAAGAAAACAACTGTTTAAAATGGACAATGTTGGCCTGACCTGTGGTGGCACAGTGGATAAAGCATCGACCTGGAAATGCTGTGGTCACCGGTTCGAAACCCTGGGCTTGCCTGGTCAAGGCACATATGGGAGTTGATGCTTCCTGCTCCTCCCCCCCTTCTCTCTCTGTCTCCTCTCTCTCTCTCTCTCCCTCTCTCTCTCCTTTCTAAAATGAATAAATAAAATAAAAAATAAGATAAAATAAAATAAAATGGACAATGTTGCAGAGAAAATCAAGTGAATAATTTCCCCAATGGCTGGGCTCTAAATTATTACCTTGTGACAGAAAATATTATTTCCCCTTATAAATACAAATGCGGATCACAGCAGATGTCATGCCAATGACAGACACTTGTCTTGGTTTAGTGAATTTGTTCCTGACTCTATGTTCTCCCTGGCCCCGACCACCTGACAGCTGTCCGATCAGTCATCTGAAAAGTACTGAGATGCTCAAGGTGGAGACGGCTTCTTTGCAGCTGCCCAGACCAGTGCTTCTCGCACTTGTCATTCTTGCAAAAAGCCAAAGAGCCCCAGGCAGAGAAAGAGGGGAAACTTAGCAAATACACAGGGAAGCAGACAAATCAGACCTTCAGAAGACAGACAAGACCTTCTTGCAGTAATTCACAACGTGCCCTTCAGCAGAGTCGGGCATCATCACCAGTATAAGGAAATGTTCCTTTGCCTTCTAGAGAAGAAGCAAAACTAATTGCAGTTTATTTAGAAAAATATTTTTATAACATGCTCTTTGTCTTCCTGCCATCATCATCCCTAAGCCCATACTTCTGCTCAAAATCACTACCCTTTCTTCTTTTTAAAAAACCTAAATGTCTGCCTCTTTCTTTTTCTTATTTGCCCTCTAGTCTCTTTTCTCCTTATTTTTTCATTATCTTTCTAATCTTTATTTTTCACTTCTTTCTTTCCTCCTTTCCACTTTACCCTTCCCTCTAGCTTTTATTTTTCTCTCAACTTTCTTTTTCTTTCTTTTCTTTTTTCCTTTTATTTTTCTTACCCTTCCTTGCCTACCCACCTCTCTTCTTCTTTTACTCTGTATCTCCGCTTTGCCCATTTTCTTCTATTTTATCTTTTCTCTCCTCACTTTCTCCCTTCTTCTCTCCTTCTCTTCCTCTCTCCCTCCTTCTCTCCCTCCCTCCCTCCTTCTCTCCTTTCCTTCCCTCCCTCCCTCCTTCCTTCCTTCCTTCCTTCCTTCCTTCCTTCCTTCCTTCCTTCCTTCCTTCCTTCTTTTCTTTTCCTGTTTTGCCCTCCTGTATGTCTATTTTTCCATTTGTTCTTTCTTGTTCTCTCTTCTTTCTTCTTTCCTACTTTTCTTCTTTCCTCCCCCCCACCTTTACATAGTACTCCTTTACTTCCTTTCTTAGTTTGGGTCCTTCAAAAACAGACTCTCTGAAAGGAATTTTGAGTGCAAGCAGTCCATGTGGAAGGTGGTCCTGGGAAGTGCTGGGGGTGAGTTGGGAAGTGGAAGTAGGCAGAAGGAAATGTTCACTGATCAGCACGTTTCCATAGTAGATGCTGACTGTTGTCCCTTCTGAGAAACTTTGCAAAAAAACCACTCAGAGTCATCCGCTGAGAGGCAAAGAAATTAAATTATTTATCCTCATACTTGGATTTCTCAGTCGCTGACAGCCCTTCTTTACTTCTACTCTCTAGTGCTTCTGAACAGCCTGTGGTTGGGGTGCAAGCACTCCTATGTGCAAATAATACCCTCAGATTGAGAGATATGGGAAAACCTTCAGTGTGGATGGGAACTGCTGGCACTGACCCACTGCATATACCCGGTATACTGTACATACCCAGTATACTGCATGAGAGCCAATACCATCAACATTTGATAGGCCTCTTACCTTTCATCATTCTTTTTCTCTTTTCCCTTCATTCCCTCATCAAACAACTACTAAATATGCACAATATGCCAGGTACTGTACCAGGACAGGGAAGTAGGCATGACCCCAGCTCTCTTGTTGATCACACGCTAATCTATAACAACAATAGAGAAATAATTATTAATGAAATAGCCACAAGCCATCAGTGTTTTCTAACCTTTTCACTTACATTTCCCTTAAAAGCGGAAGACGTGGAAGAGGGATTACACTTAGAAATTCTTTTGATGTTTCTTTCCATGTTTTATTTTTAAATGTATACAAACTTAATAAACTATATATTTAAATACACTAAATTAATTTATGTCACTCTTTATATAATGAATTGAATACTAGATTATAATGACTTGTGAAATGTTAATACAGGTAAAATCTCAAGTAACATAACTGGTAGCTATTTTATTAGTGCACATAATGGTTAAAAGCTCAAGCTTGAAAGAGCATAGGGAAGTCAGGGTCAAGTGCAAGCTCTTTGCTTACCAGTTGGTTGGCCTTGGTCTGCTTTATTAAACTTCCTGCGACCTAGTATTTCCTCACCCAAATTACCTAACACAGGTAGTGCTAGAATTTAATCGGGGACTGTAGCACTTGGCACAGATCCAGTACAGTTCACACTCTATATGTGCAATTGACTACTGTTTATAATATCATTTTTATTATTATTGTATTAATTGTTATTACTATGATTTTTAGGGTTGTAATTAATTTGAGCTATATCCATGGTGGGGGGGGGGGATCAATCTACACATATTGGAATCTGAACAAGAGCATGCCAGCAGACCGAATGAGGGAAATAGGGCTCAACTCTCCTAGAACTCACATTCATACGCAAGTGGATATTCTAACATTGCCTCCAACCCAGTGTCTAATGGGCCTGGACATACTTTGCCTCAGGGTCCAACAGTGCTGAAACCCAACAAAGCTGGTGCTGAGCAGACAGCGGGATGAATTGCCCCTGGCACAGCATGCACTGATAGGGAGCACTGGTAAGCTGAGCGGAGCCAGAATGTATTAATGATGAGCCTCCTGCAGGAGGAGGAGAGATCAGGGAGCGATTAGCTGAACTGCTGATTGTGCAGAGGGAGGCCAGCTGTGAGAGGTTAATGGAACATTAGGAGAAGTGAGAAATCCAAAGACAGCCGGCTGCTACCTGGGATGGTCTCTTTGAGTCATCAGATTCAAAACCACCACACAACAGACATCCACAGCTGGAAGTGGAGCTATGACCTTGGCCATGAGGGGTTTGCTGAGGCGGGCAGTTAACACAGGCACGAGGGGGACGAGACTCCCAGAGACGACCTGCTAATTCATCAGATACTGTGATGCCTCAGCTCTTTCCCTTTCCTAAGTGACAGGCCTCCTGCAGGATGGAAAATACTCTAGAAGACTTACAATTAAAGAAAGGGTTTCCAGGTGTTCTGCCCAATCTAGTCACACTTCCCCATGCCAAGACCTATTCTTTAATGTTGATGTACAAGAAAAATAAGCAAGACCCTCTGGTTCCTAAAATTGATTTATCATAGGTTTTAGTCAATAATTTTAAAAAGCAATTTTCAAACTTTTACTTGTTTCTTTGCAAGTGACTTGTCAGATGCCTTTACCCAGGTATGACGACCCTCATCAGGCAGAGTAAGTGGACTTTTGCTGTTTAGTAGCTGCCAGAATCCACTTCTTCCGCCACATGGGATCATAAACACCTTCTGAAGTAGTACTTAGTTCCTGCTGGATCTAGTTCATGAAGACCACATCTACTTGTTTGGTCCTCACCTGGGTAAGCACTAGCATGTAATCCAAGAAAGGCTATTTCAGGCGATTGCTCTGTGGAAAGTAAAAGAGGCTATTTTAGTAATCACTGTGCGTGTGTGTGTGTGTGTGTGTGTGTGTGTGTGTGTGCTTGATAGTCTCTTTAGTTGCTTTTGTTCCTACAAATTTTAGAGCCTTGTTCTTCAGTCTCTCAAGAGGGTATGAGTTGTCATTATCATTCCAAGAATATTTTGGTCTTCAACCTAGGATAGCAGATAATTCTCAAGATACTGGATATAGTTCCATATTTCTTTTTCATGTCTAGAAAAATATATCAAAATTCAAGTAAGTGAGATACAATTTCAGAAACAATTTGAGTCCACTATAATTCATTTTTTTTTAAATGAAGACTTTCCTAAGTGTCACTCCTTGATTATCAGGACAAAAGTAGATATTTTTCAAAAACAGTTCACAACTGATTACAATAAATCTGTGGTAGATTGTTTTCAAAGAGGGCTGCCATAAATCCTTTCATCCTTGTATGCACACACCTTTGCGATTTGGCTTTGGCATGCTTCCCATCAAAAGAAGAAATGTATTTCTCCGACCTTTGAGTCCGTATTTGAGTATGTGGCATTTTGGTCAATGTGAGACTAGCCAATGTTGCATAAACAGAAGTTTGAAAGGTGTTTGCCGTGGAGGTTTAGCTTCTGTTGTTTGTAGTGAGAAGACTAAGACCAAGATGGCAATGAGCCTGATGTAGCAAGCTGGAAATGAAGAGAACAGAGATGCCTAGCTGACAGCTTGACAAAGACTGAACATATGAGTGTAGTTATTGTAGAGCATCCATTCATAATTGAGTCAGTATATAAGTACAGCTTCATGAATTATCCCAGGTGAAGCCAGCTAAAAGCCACCTGCTGGAACACAGCCGAAATTCCAAGCCCAGAAAACCATAAACAAATACGGTAGTTGTTTTACATTTTGCTTCTGTTATTTTAAATGTAGCAATAAATAATCAATACAAAAATTTGTTCCAAAACTTGTATAGTAACAAAAACTTAAAATAGGTTCACTGGCTTTGAGATTGATTGTTTAAAAGAGGCTGGCAAGGAAGCTATTAGTCAAGGCTAGAAAAAATTTTAAAATTTTATTGGAGGCTGTAAAAGTGACAATCCATGTTCTCTACCTGTGAACGAATCGGTAAAACTGTTGCCTATGGCAATTTGGGGCTTGTCTGTGATAGATGCTTGCAAAGATGGCCACCATCAATTCCACCCATCTCATATGCCCGTGGTCCTCTTTACATCAATATTGGAGTCTAACTCTCTTCCCCTTCAATTTCTATCCCTGTATGTGAAGCTCTAGAAAAAGAAAGACATAAGTTAAAGCAGATGCTGTTCAATTTGCAAACAAGCTTTACAGAAAATGTTGGAAGCCAGAATTTGTTGAGTTGGGAAATTAAACTACTCACAAATCTATGCTACCTAGCTAGTGAAGAGAACTAAAGTTTTGCCATCCTAAAGATAACCTTTTGGGGGATATTGGTTTTTAGCTGGTTGTTAAGAAACAAACACACAAAAACTCAGATAGAACCTGTAACTCTCATCCTCTCCTGCCTAAGAAATTAAGATGGCAAACCCTGATGCAGGAGGGAAATCTTAGCATATTCACCTTAGCATTGGACAGAAGGGATGCAAGCAGGGCCCTGTTAGCTAGATTCTTTCCTTGTGTCTCATTGTTTCTAGGTTGCCTAACAGGAATTTGTATATCATGATTTCAGTTCTTTCTTGGCTACCTGTAATTTTCCTATTTGCCCTTCAAAATCCCAGACCCCTGTTTTCTCTTCCTATTTTGTCCATAATGGCAGTAAAGCCTCAACTGCCCAATGTGTTTTGTATCTCATTCTAATGGTATGCCCAAATGTGCATTTCTATAATGAACTGTGAATGTTTTCTTCTGTTAATCTTATCCTTTGTTAATTTGATTATTAGTCCAGCTAGAAGAACTAAGAATTTGGCAGGGGAAACATTTTTTTAGCAGTCATACTAAAAAAAGGTCCTAAGGCATCAGCTTATTAAAAATCAAAGACCAAACGAGTTCTGTGGCTGTGGAATCCTTTCAGTTTAAACACACTTGATTCAGGTATTAGCATTCTCAATTTGGAGATGATGAAACTCAAATTCTGAAAAACAAAATGTTGGTGCTTTTCAAACTTTGTTCCACAGAGCTTTGCTTCCTGGGCCCATTGGGTTAGACATGATAAAGAGGAAAATCCAAGTGAGCTGAAATCTGCATTCTTCCCCCCACTTCAAGAAGAAAGTTCTGCCTTTATCGATCATAAACATTTGTATTCCATGTAAGATTTTGATAGGCTAGGAATTAAGAGAAAGAGGATTTGAACACAGGCCCCTTAGATTCTCAAGATCATATTCTTTGCTTTATGTCATTTTGCCTAAAGCACTAGAGGTGAGAGACAGGTTTTGAAGTCTGTACCAGTTATATGGGTGTATTAACTGTATTTATGTTTCTCAAAGAGGAATCTGAGCCATATCTTTTGACATTTAATATAACAGTAATATAGAATATTCAAAATATAGACTGTTCCAGTAGATGTTTGTTGTATAGTCATTACATTATCTAATCCTTAGTAAATACTAATAAAAGACCATATGAACTGAATGGGGCTGTTGAGGTGAGATTTTAGAACTTCTCAAATTGATCCATTGATTTGTTAAAATTAAGGCTTAGAAAAGGAGGGCGTCGGCCTGGCGTGCGGAAGTCCCAGGTTCGATTCCCGGCCAGGGCACACAGGAGAGGCGCCCATCTGCTTCTCCACCCCTCCCCCTCTCCTTCCTCTCTTTCTCTCTCTTCCCCTCCCGCAGCCAAGGCTCCATTGGAGCAAAAGATGGCCCAGGCGCTGGGGATGGCTCCTTGGCCTCTGCCCCAGGCGCTAGAGTGGCTCTGGTCGCGACACAGCGACGCCCCAGATGGGCAGAGCATCGCCCCCTGGTGGGCATGCCGAGTGGATCCCGGCCGGGCACATGCGGGAGTCTGTCTGACTGCCTCCCCGTTTCCAGCTTCAGAAAAATACAAAAAAAAAAAAAAAAAAAGAAAAAAGAAAAGAAAAGAAAAGAAAAGAAAAGAAAAGGAGGGAAATAAACAGCTAAACCTGGTCTTTGGCTGCCAAAAATTCAGTTTAGAAGGGGATGCAGACAACCCATTTCCATGCAAAATAATGCCTAAGGTGCAACGAGTGCAGCAGAAAACTCGGTCTCTTAAAAGGCAGAACTCAAGTTCCTCTGAACCAACGTATCTCTCAACTAACTGAGATTTCTAACTGCAGGTATGATACACCAAATAATGCTGTAGGGATTCTATTTTTCTTATGAAAAAGAAATGTCTCTTCTTTCAGCTTCAGAGGAAAAAGATATATATATATATATATTTTTAAATGATATAAATAAGATATATTTCTGGGTTTATAGGATATCAAATATTTTTTATCACTATTATATACTTCTTCTGGCCCAGGATTTTGACTCATGATACAGTCATTGTTTTAACTTGGTAAACAATCTGTAAGCTAAATTAATTTAAAGGTGCTAAAGCTATAGTGTCATATGGGACTCAATATGAGAAGCACTTAGAAGGGCGTCCAGGACATAGATGATCAGTGCAAGTTAGCTTCCCTTCCATTTGTCCTTCCAGCCTCCCAAGTCAGTTCCATCCCTAAAATTCAGAACAAATTATTGTGTTTTTCAAAATGAGTATCCTTATTGTTGACACGGTTTTGTAGTTTCCTGAAAAGATGGTCATGCAAGCTATGCTGTCTATTTCTGTGTTTGTAAACGCACCCAGTTCAAATGGACGTGGACAACTATGTGGCAATTACAGGGGAAAGAGGTGGAGGAAAGTACAGGAGAATAAATGGTGATGGATGGAGACTTGACTTGGGGGCAGAGGTGAACTCATGATATGGTTTACAGAAATGTGTTGTACAACCGGGCACTGGAAACCTGTGTAATTATGTGAACCAGTGTCACTCCAGTAAATTCAATTCTAAAAAGAAAGAAAAAAAAGAGAGAAAGATGCCCCCCCCCCAAATGACTTTGATTTTTAAGATTGAGAGTGCGGGACACCAGACAAGTTCATGAAATGTTACCCACAAATGAGTTCAACCATATTCACAATTGTAGGGTAAGCACCATTGTTTCAAAGAAAGACAGCTGATGAATTTCATTGTTCGTAAAAAGATCTGGAGGTCATGACTGTAGTGTTGGTTCGCTGAGGAGTGAAGTGAAATGAACTGTAGTCTTTACGGGTACATATGTCTTCATAGAAAAGCAGTTGACAAATATGCACTTGCTCTCTGGTTTGTTTCAGTTTCTTCTTACATCATATTCCAGAAATGTATTACAATTATGAGATGTTTCATTTAAAACAATTTAATAAGACCCATTCCATCAGATGTCAATTGCTGATGATGACAATAGATAGGCAAACATTGATGAATAGTTATTACATACAAACCCTGTTCTGCAAACTCTCTCTGTATATGCTCATTTAAACCTCCCAATCATTCTACAATCTAGGATTGGTATAATCCCAATTTCATAACTGGAAAAGTAAATTTTAGAAAGATCAAATAATTTAATTGAGATTACACAGTGAAAAAGAGTTTTAAACCCCATACGCCTGGAAATGTTTTATTGATGTAGTCTTGAGGCAAGTCATTTTTAATTTATTTTATTTTTAGCATCCTCAAGGGAAAACAAAGAAAAATCTTTTATTTTTTTAATTATTTTAATTTATGAGGATAACATCTGTGGCTAACGTTCTCGTTCCTCTTGAAGTCTTCATTTAAAAGAGAGAAAGCACTCTGAGTAGATGACATTATAATATGGTTTAGGAAACTCATTATATGAAGGAAAGCACAATAGGTGAATTTACGCTGCAATCTGCTAGTCTGTTAAATAAATATATAAAATGAGGCTTAAAATATGAGCCTAAAGTCAAATACCTTATGTTGCAAACAAACTTGTCGCATCAGTGGAAATGGCCAGCTGTTCTCCCTTTTTCACTCCTGACATCATCCATCTGTTCCTGCTAGCCAGGGGTTCTTCATCTTGCTGTCCTACGGAGTGTTTCCTCAAGACCCTGACATAGCAACTCACCAAAGGCTGGCCAATGAATAAAGAAAGAGACAGAGACTTAGAAAATATATATTACATTTGTTCTCTCCATTCTCTTACCCCTCGTCCTCCACCCTTTACTCCTTATTGAGCCATTTCCTTTCATCACAGTTGGATGTGCAAAATATATTTAATAACAGCTAAAACTATATTTAATATTACTTCTGTTTTAAGCACTCTAACTTATTTAATTCTCACAAAAACTTAGGAGGTCCATAATATTATTATCACGATTTTCTTTATAGATGATAAAATAGAAAGTAAGAGGGGTTTACACCTGTGAAAAGATGATGGACAGGGATCTGAACGTCGGTAGTCAGACTCCAACTTCTATATTCCAACCCACTCTGCAGTACTGCTTCAAGTACACACAAACCTCCCATATAACACACACACACACACACACACACACACACACACACACACACAAAAAAAAACAAAACAAAAAACACCTATCAAGTCAATTTGAAAATTTGTAGCCTGACCTGTGGTGGCGCAGTGGATAAAGCGTCAACCTGGAAGTGCTGAGGTTGCCGGTTCGAAACCCTGGGCTTGCCTGGTCAAGGCACATATGGGAGTTGATGCTTCCAGCTCCTCCCCCCTTCTCTCTCTCTGTCTCTCCTCTTTCTCTGTCTCTCCCTCTCCTGTCTAAAATGAATAAATAAAAAAAAAGAAAAAATTAAAAAAAAAAAAGAAAATTTGTAAAGAATGACCATGTTTTAATGATGTGGAAATAGATTCTCAGGACTTTTGTTTCATACCATAAAAATTGATTTGAGGAGCTATATTCAGCTTATTTTTTGGTGCAGAGGAAGAGTTTTCTTTGAATCTAGATTTGATTGTATTGGTAACATGTTTTCTCTTGTTAAATGGGGTTCTCAATGAAGTCTGGTTCTGATCAGTCAGTTAGCAGCCATGTGCTAAGTACAGCATGCCAGTTCATCTGTACCTCTTAAGTTCAAATATTCTGTCCAGTTATACCAAAAGGAAATTTATGTTGGTCAGTCAGTGTTTGGTACATAAAACAGGTTTGTGACATATATTCTGCTCATATTTTTAAATTTTTATTACCTTAGCCTTTAATTTTTTTTTTCTTTGGAAGTTATGTTTAAGACAAAAGCTGCATGTTTGACATGCATTTTCATTTGTAATAAATTACTTTAATTCAGGAAAAACAATGAAAATTATGGTTACTAAATCATCTTGAAATGTATTCTAACTAGTTAGCTCTGGGCACCAAGTCTGTGTCACATTGTGGAGCTGTGTTAGATACACGCTAAGATTTATTTATTAACTATGTTAATTAATATTGTTTTGCATCTGATTGTACAAAACAATAAACATATGTCTGTTGCCTATCTCATAAAATGTAAGACTAAACATATTTCCTGCCTCATCACTCAACAATAGGGATTGAATAACTGAGGGTGTTGAAGAACACTGATTCTATATACTAGAGGATTTATTGCCATAGGCTCTACTTACTGAGGCAACATGGGGCATTGGGTTCCTGGGAGTGATTGAGTTGCCTCCTTATCAAAGCCTAGGTGCCTGGGGAAGCAAGAACAGAAAAAAGCGAAGAATCAAGAGCATAGATGAGAAGAATAAAAACTTGCCCCGCCCATCTACCTTTGACTATGAAACGTTTGCTAGTTTATTTAATTTTTCCTTTTCTCCTTCCTTCTTTCCTTCATACTTTAAAAAACTCAAAATGAGGTAAAGGCAGGAAGGAGAAAATGACTTTAAAATCTCTCTATATCTCTGTTTTTTTTAAATATTTTAACTATTTTTGTTTGGGGTTTGGTTTGGTTGGTTGGTTGGTTGTTTGGTTGATTGAACAAGCCCCTCATTACTCCAGAACTATAGTAATTATTCCTTTTTTCTTAGACTTTTCAAACATCAAATGGTTATCTTATATATTAACAGGACCAGAAAATACACAGCCTTTTATTATCAAGAATTAATTTATCAGGCTCTTGTTTTTAAGATAGAGAAGAGGGATTTAACAAGGTGAATTAAAAAAAGGGGGGGTTAATTTAAAGTAGTGATGAGAAAAGAGAGAGGAAATATTTGGAGCATAAAGATGAGGGCAACCCAGTCATATTCCTTCCAGGAAGACACTTGGGTGTTTTCTAAAATCATAACTTCTTAAAAAATGAGTATTTTATATATTACCTTTAAAATAATTAGTAAAATTAATTATACAGAATTTAAAAATTAAATTAAAAGAAAAATCAAAATTTATTGTTTGGGAAACCATTTTGTCTTTGCTATTTTACTCAGCTGCTTATGTAAATAATACATTTGCATGCTACTTAAAATTCTAATGTTTGTTAGTGTCTAGTATTTTGGGGTTGTTGTTTGTTTGTTGTTGTTTTTTTGTCCTAAACTTGTGTACTCAGATGTTTGGACCATTTCACAATGGACATTAAAAGAGGACTTTACTCAAACCACAGTAAACCTTTTTAATCAATTTAATAATTTTCTTATATATCCATTAGGTTCATTCAGAAGGTAGGCTGTCTCTATATTACCCAGAATACTGATAGTTTCTTTGAGAAAAAATAGAGGGCACTGTCTGAATTATGTGATTTGGTATTTCTAAGCTATATTACACAGGTCTGCTAGTATTGGAAACAGGCACATGGGAAAAATGAGGAGTAACAATTACATCTTGCTGTGCCATGCAATCAATAGAGACTAGACCCAAGAGACAGATTATTTGGGTTCCAATTCAGGCTGTGATATTTCCTAGTGAAGAAAAAGGGAGCAAGTTGCTTCAGTTTCAGTTTTTTGTGCCCACCTTGTCTCACCGATATAATAAAATTTATTATAATAATAACACTTATTTTATTAGGGTTGTTGTGAAGTCTATATTAATTAACATATGCAAATTTATAACAGTTCCTGGCATGAGAAAGCACTCAAGAATAGTTTGCTATTTTTATTATTTTCAGTCTGGGTTATAATTAATAGTTATTAGATTTTTATAAACAGTGGTATGAATTATGGCATAAAAAAGCAATTTTTTTCCATTCAATATTATTATGTATTGTATATCATGTGTACAGCATAGTATTCTCCTTGTTTGGTATAAAAAAATTTAAAAAATGTAAATGTCAAGGTGATTAAGTATTGATTAGAAAGCCCCATGTTCTGATTAAACAAAAAGAATAAATGCATGCTGTTTTGAAATATATTTTCATATTTTTAGGTCTCACTGGCCAATCCTCTGATCCACACCCCTGCCCCCACCACCACCATTTTTAGAACATGTTGTTTTCATTGCCATTTCTCTCTTGAATTAACAGCCTCCTTGTGCTATTTTGGGCAGGAGTGGGTCCCAGTGGTCTTATGCATCACACAATTGAACTATGGAGTCGCCCACTGAAGAATTCACATGGCATTCAATAAGCATACTATATGGTTTCACCTATATCTAATCCTCAGACTGAATTTTACTCTATGCATTTTTGATGAAGAAATGTATGCATTCTAAGGCTAACTTATACAAGACTAAGCAGCTAATAAGATACATGTCCAATGTTTAATTCCAATGTTTCTGGTTCCAAAACCAGATTTCTTAAAATATACCACATACAAGATCATTTCCACTGGTCACTGCCAAATGGAATTGATAATATTCTGATTTCATAGTTGAAAATAGCAATTGTTCTAGCCCCAGGGTTTGAGACAACAGCAATGTCCTTGGCTACCAAAAAGGAATGGAAGCATGTGATTGGTGAGATTCAAAGACTGCCAATGCTCTGCCTTCAACTTTCATTCGATAGCCTTTTATGGCATTTTTTCTAACATTTCATGAGTGCAGCAATGTTTCTAAGCAATATTAAGGTAGAGAAGTAATTCACCAAAAGGAAACCGGAGTGCTGCAAGCAGACAAGGCAGGGGAACAGGACTCTGAGGAAGCCCCCAGGAAAGGCCTGTGACACAGGCAACCCCAGGTTTCCTGCCGGAAGTCCAAGTGTCTACCCAGAACTACAGTATAGATAGCATCCCTTTGGAGCAACTACCCTGAAAATCTTGAGACTACATACAGACTCTGGGCACCAGAATGTTCAAGAATGCCCGGTCGAGATCTGAGAAGAAGGAAAGGGATCCATGTTTTCTGGGACCATGGATGCTCTTAGCAATATCAAAAGCCTTTGAAGATGGGAATTAGTGCAGTATTTTCATCATGAACCAATACAAGTCCCTATTTTTCTGAAAAGGGTCCTTTTGAGCAGAAAAGGTCATTGAAAAACTATTTTATTTTGTGCGATCTCCGGACTACCCATTTTGGTTTTCCTTAGAGAGAGAAACATGTAGGGAAAGCAAGATGTGGACATGTCTTCTGTCAGTTACTCTACATTCAGAACAAACTAGGTGTGAGGATAGTGACTATGCTGGGGCAACATGAGCATCCTCAGGGCAATCAATATTAAGATATGGGAGCAGTACTGTGTAGTGGAAAGACCCAGACTTCGAGGTTAGACAGCTTGGAATTCTAATGTTAACTGGTTCCATAATTAAGGCATGACTTTCCTTAGGCTCAACTTCCTCCACCTCTAAGTAGGAGTCACAATACTTGCATCATGGAGGAGGAGAACTAAATGTGAGATACAAGGTGGAGCAAAAGTAGGTTTACAGTTGTGAGTACAGGAAATTATTGTATGATATTATTTTCTACATGAACACCTGTGAACCTACTTTTGCCCCACCCTGTGTATCTTCTTATAGTTGACCCTTGAACAATGCAAGGGTTAGGGGAGCTGAACCCCTACACAAGCAAAACTCCAGATATAACTTTGACCCCCCAAAAATCTAACTACTAATAGCCTACTGTTGATCAGAAGCCTTAACGATCATATAACTAGCCAATTAATGCATATTTTGTATGTGATGTGTGTTGCATACTATATTCTTATAATAAAGTAATCTAGAGAAAAGAAAATATTATTTTAAAAATCATACAGAAGAGAAAATGCATTTCCAGTATTTATTTATTTATTTATTTATTTATTTCTAATTGCCAGTATAAGTGGACCTACACAGTTTCCATGTTGTTCAAGGGTCACCTGTCTGTTTTCGGATTGGAGCAGTATCTGTTATGCAAGAAATGAGCAGTACTTACTTCTACATCTTCCTTTGTCCTTTCCTTCTTAGTTTCTAGAAAATGTTTGAGTTTATCCTCATTGTACCACCTCTGACATAACTAATAGGAAGGAAAAAAGTACCTCATATGTATTGAACACACTCAGTAGCTTGGTAAAGAATACAAACTAGGAGACGAGAGTCTGGGTTTGAATACAAATTCTTCCATTGACTCATTAGTGACATCGGCCGAGTTTCTTAATTTCTCTGTGCCTCAATTTTCTTATCTATAAAATGGTGATTAAAAGTATCTGACACTAAAGAAACATGAGACATTCCTCTAAACCTTAGTGTATGAACTCAGTTATCTTCACAATAAACGCAGAGAGGTACCATCACTCTCACTATTTTACGGATGAGGACATTGAAGCACAGAAAGGTTAAGTAATTTACCCAAACGATGGAGCTGTGATAAAAATCAAGACAGTGAGTCTCTAAAGTCACTTTGTCAACCACTATCTCTGTTATTATATATCGTCACCTGAAAACCCTTCCCATCTACTCAAAATTAATAAGGGCACCCTAAAACATTACATCTATAGCACTTCCAATTTTCAGAGAAGGGCTAAGGAACAGTGAGCAGAAAGAAACAATTCAAAGCTACAAAGCTTGAATGTGTTGCTGCCTGCTTTTGAAATCTATATTCTTAAAAATTTAAAGCATACAACCTTCATTTTAGTGATATCTGGAGACTGAGAATTTTGTACAAATACACACAGTCCCCTGGTAATTGGAGAATTTGGAGTTCAGCAAAATTCTCTTCTCTCCCACACAACTCCCACAACATGCCTTACTACCTAATATGTATTTGGGGCATTTGTCACTGGATTCTCCCTTCACGCACCCACATCTCCATTGTCACTAGCTTGTGGTGTTTGTGCAGCCTAATTGGAGTGATTGGCAGAGGGTGGATTATCACTGGGGACTCCCAAAGATTTTCTGTGCTAAGACTTGCCTGACAGTAAGAACTTTTAAGTGATTCCAAAGGGAAAAAATATACATACACACACACATATGTATATATATTATTTTTTTCTCTTTTTGACTTATTCCTGAACTGCACCTTTTGCATTCACTTTTTTTCACTGTTTTTAGAATCAATGCATATTCGTCACGGAATGTTGGCCCATACAGAAAGCTATATGAAAGATATTAAACAGATTTATGTATCTTATCATGTAAAGATAGCTGTGGCTAACATTTAGTATTGGTTGTGGCTTATCCAGCTATATGTATTCATGTAGGATGTATATAAAAATGGTGTTTTCTGTGGTCTGAAGCAGTTCAGACACAAACATGATTTTTATCAAGTGTTTAATCCAGTTGATCTATGTCAACTCTTTTTTCCCCTTAAAAAATTGGACACTCCTTAACAGCTCTTTGGAGAGCTTTTATCTTTGAAATGGTTAATGAAAGGTATGTTTAGTTTAAAAACATCAACTTCATATTCAGTGGTTTTCCCTCCCTCAGGAAGGCCATGCAGGGGAGAAAGAAGGATCTGGTTGCTATTGTAATTCTCCTATAATCAGTTGCTGATAGCTTTCTTTTTTTATGAAGAATATTAATCATTTTTTAGATAAAGTATGCGCATTTTTTTCAATTTATCATTTCCCTTTTAAAGTTGGTATAAATTATTTTATAAAAGTTAAAATAATTTAATAATGCTATTACTTTACCAAATCTAGTAAAAAAAAAAAATTCCTATGAATTTTTTTCCCCATCCCAAAATGAAAAAGTATAGCTATGAAGTCACATCCTTAATCTCTAAATCTATTGCTATATATCTCTATTTATACATCCTTTCTTTATATTATCTCACTAATCCACTTACATTTAAAACAATCTAAGAACATTGTATCTATTAGTACTTTTAAAAACTTCTACAATTTTATGTTTTGCTTTAAGACTTTTAGTTTACATTTAGTTCTGTAATACATTTGAGATTCATAGTGTCTATGATGAGAGAAGTGGATCTCAATTTTTGTTTTCTTTCTCTAGTAATTAATTGATTCATCCCAAAATATTGAAATGCCTTTCTTTCCCCATGAGATTAAAGTTTCCAGTTTACTTTTACTAAGAATTTTATGAGTTCTGTGTATTCTTTGTTTTATTTGCTCATTTGTTTCTGAGAAAATATCAGAAGTTTAAATTATTATAAATTATACATATATAGATATTAAATATCAATAGTTCTAAATTATAGAGTTCTAAATAGTTAATTTAGAACTATTTTTTCCCTCACGTTGGTCTTTTTTTCCCCAAAAATAGCTTAGTAATCATTGTCTTTTTATTCTTTTACATGTTCTTTACAACAACTTTGTCAAATTTTCTAATTACTGAGATTTTGATTTCAGTTGGAATCATTTTATATATGTATCCAGAGGTAATTGAACATCTACAAATTCATTAAGACGTAATTGAGATATTGAAAGTTAAGTTTTTTCCTTCATTTATTTAAATTGGAAGTTATATTCTTCATAGTACATTTTATTATCTATTATGCTGATGGTGGAAATCATTGATTAATTCCTAACTATCAGGAAATAACATTTATGTACTCCTTAATGTATGCTATTGGTTCCTTGAGTGAGAATGTTTTTCTCATTCTTTTTACTATACTTTTTATTTATAAATAGCTTTCTATGTCAAAGGATTTTATTTATAAAAATATATTTTAACATATTTATTGTAAAAAATTGATTAATTTGTGTGTTTGTTGCATTGTAGGCCACTTATACTTATTGAATTTTTGTGGGGGATTAAGTGTATGGTTAATTTTTCAAAAGTAAATAGGTTGTAGGATAAATTGTCATACATAATAAGAGCGGTGATGATAATAACAATTAAACTATATTGCACTGCTTCTTTGTATCAGTGTCCCATTTTTATCTGCCTTAGATCATTTAATGTCACAGTTACACAAACATTTACTTTTCTTTTCAAATGTTGCATCCATGAAGCCACTGAGTCGTCCAGAAACAGATTACCCTAACCACATTGTTTCTATTAGAATTTATGTCTCATAAGCTGAAAGTTGGGATTTAAATGTATTTTTGTCTATTATCTCCTAGCTAATTTCCATCGTTTAAACCACCCATTCCATAGTATTTTGTTATAAAAGCCCTGGTTAACTATACACACAGCAATTCCAGTGTAAGATAGTGAGTCAACTGATGATGTCCCAATGTCAACTTCACCAGGGATAAAGAAGCCACCTAGCTAAGCCAAAACAGTTACAGGGGATCCTCGGTTTATGACAGTCTTTTTTTTTTTTTTTTTTTTTTTACAGGGACACAGAGAGTCAGAGAGAGGGATAGACAGAGGCAGACAGACAAGAACAGAGAGAGATGAGAAGCGTCAATCATCAGTTTTTTGTTGCGACACCTTAGTTGTTCATTGATTGCTTTCTCACATGTGCCTCAACCACGGGCCTTCAGCAGACCGAGTAACCCCTTGCTTGAGCCAGTGACCTTGGGTCCAAGCTGGTGAGCTTCTTGCTCAAGCCAGATGAGCCCGCACTCAAGGTGGCGACCTCGGGGTCTCGAACCTGGGTCCTTCTGCATCCCAGTCCAACGCTCTATCCACTGTGCCACCGCCTGGTGAGGCTATGACAGTCTTGATATACAATATCTCAAGTTTATGATGCTCACTCCCATAAAAACTTAAAAATTGAGACCTGTTTCACTTATGCCATTAGCATGGTACATAGGGACTACATGGATGAACTGGTTGTGTGTGGCACACGGATATGCAGTAACTGGTATATGAGTGAGGGAGTTGGCGTCCCCCATCCCCCTATACGCTTACCTTCACCATTCTAGGCTGCTAAAAGCACAAATGTTTCATTTGTGTTAGGCTAGGGTTTGTTTTGACTTACACCAAAATCATGTTACGTCACAGTCACAGGAATAGAACTATGTCATAACCTGAGCCCCCCCACCCCGCCCCATATAAGGAAGTAGGCAACAACTTTAATTTCTTTGAACAACTCAATATTTTTGAATCGTTTCTGTACTTTAACTCACAAGAACAAAATCATTGTCTTTGACCTTGAATTTACAACAGCAAAGGGACTTCCTATTAGATTTATTTATTTCCAGTGATTTAATTTGGGGAAGGGAGTTCATTTCTTCTTTGAGACATCTTTATGTTGTTGGAATGTTATAAGAAGAGCATCTTCTTTTATCAATTAATCTTATTATAGAACCCCTTGAAGCCTTTGAGATAAATGAGGCTGAATTTAATTTGGGATAGAAAGTAAATAGTGTTGGAATCCATGGGAGTTAGAAAAGACCAGAGTAACAGGTTTTATTGAAAGGAAGAAAGGAACCCTGCTGGGCACTTCTCTGGGGAGAAGGGCACAGGTTACAGATTAGGGATGAATTTTATAGGGCTTGGGAGAGCCTGAGGGGGTACTGAGTCAAAAGTTCTGGTATGTTCCCTTTTACGGTTTTAGGATTTCAGCTTTCTGGAATGCTCCTTCTTGGGGCAGGTTGATCAGCTTTCTGGAACTCTTCTGCCCCAGGGGCGATTATCCAGTAAGTAAGGGTGAGGTCAGGCAGCCAGGTGGGACAACAAAAGGGCAGTTGGAATTTCATATATCTATCAAATAGGGTATAAATTTTCATCTTTGAGTTTAGTGTGAGATTCTAGGTGCTTTAATTAATATATGGAATTATTTATTCCATAATTTTCTGGAGACGAAATGTTCTCTACCCACCAGTAATCTTGGAAAGATATCCAAAAAGACAGTTATCAGATACACACACACAGGGACAAATATACATACTCATAAATATTGAAAATATAACAAAAGTGGATCTCACAAGAAAACTCTCAAATATTGGAAGGATTACTTTGGTAAACTACTTATTTGGAAGGGGTGTAGCTGATAGATACCCCAAGTTGTATATTGAGAATAAAGAAAGTTAAACTTTCTTCTGAGGAGACTAGGTATGGTTAACTGTAGGGCTTTTGATTGGTTAGTGAGTTTGCACCTTCAGAAACTGAGCTTAATTTCTCGGTAAAGTAAAAGAGAGCCTGAAAGCTATAAATAGTGGTCTTTCTTTGTTACTCTTTGCCCTCGTTCTACACGGAATTTACCCTTCTCTATAAATAAGTCTTAATGATTTTGATGGCATGTAAGTGTAAAGGGGAACCGGGCTGCTAGAATGCCTGGGCTACAAATGTGGACTGGACCTTCCCTGACACTGAGACTCCATCAGATGAAGAGCCCTGGTAGATACTGAAGGAGATTTTCCCTTAAACATAATGTTATGTCATGAAAGCTGAACATATCTCATGCAGACTCTGATTCTACAGAGTTAAGAGTGGGGCTGGGTAGCTAATGTTTACTAAGTTTGAATGTGTTTTAAAAAATTTCTTTATTAATTGCTAGGCAAGAAATCCAATAGAGCACAGAGTCTAAAGCTCTAAGAGAGAATACATAGAGATGAAAAAAAAATTGGGTAAGTTATTTAAAGTCAAGAAACCCAAACCTTCTATGATACACAATAAAAGGTAAGACTGCTAATGATTGACTGGTGATTTCTGACCTTACAGAATAGATAATCCCTAGGCTGTATGGAGGCAAAGTTTAGCAGAAGAGCCCATCTCACCTATCTGGGATTTACAATATCCAGCTCCCATTAGGCCATATGTGAGGCTCTTCATATAGGATCATTGCATCAAAAATCAAATATATACTACAAGTGAACTTGCTAGACAGCCAGGTCATGGTTTAAATAACTGCTATGGTGAAACCTTGTTTTGTTAGAGTTTATGTCAACACTATAAGATGGGCTAATTCAGTACCTCACATTATAAATGAAGAACTTGTGTTTATTTTATTTTATTTTATTTTATTTATTTATTTATTTTATTTCTCTGAAGCTGGAAATGGAGAGAGACAGTCAGACAGACTCCCGCATGCGCCTGACCGGGATCCACCGGGCACGCCCACCAGGGGGCGATGCTCTGCGTCTCCGGGACGTCGCTCTATCGCGACCAGAGCCACTCTAGCGCCTGGGGCAGAGCCCAAGGAGCCATCCCCAGTGCCCGGGCCGTCTTTGCTCCAATAGAGCCTCAGCTGCGGGAGGGGAAGAGAGAGACAGAGAGGAAGGAGAGGGGGAGGGGTGGAGAAGCAGATGGGCGCTTCTCCTGTGTGCCCTGGCCGGGAATTGAACCCGGGACTTCTGCACGTCAGGCCGACACTCTACCACTGAGCCAACTGGCCAGGGCAAGAACTTGTGTTTAAAGACATTAAATAACACATCGAAATTTATACAATTAATAACTGGCATGGTCTGCAACTAAAATTTGTCTCACCCTGAAATGTATCACTTACCAAGAACCCACAAATCTTTTAGTAAAAGAGTTTAGAGACATCATGTTTATATTCCATATTATCCAATGTGGAAGGCTAGACTCAAAAATAACTTTTTAAAAGTTTATTAAAATAATGTACCAGAATCATAATAATGCTTAAAAAAAAAGAGTACTCTGAGAAGTAAAGGAAATAGCTAGAACAGACTAGTTAGATACAGTTTTACTCTCCACCTGGGAAAGAACTGAATTGATTCGTGATCTATGTTGAGAAAGTCTTGGTTAAAGTCTGAGGGCTCACCCTTAAGCGGCTCACTTCAGCAGCATTTCTTTAGCATATCCTTTGAGTTTCTTGCTTTTCTTATGAAAAGCTCAAGGTGCAGTTCAAAGATCCTCTTTCTCTTTTAAACAAAACGTATGCCTCAAACATTGTAATAAAGAAGGAACACCAGGAGAATAGCAAACTAAGGAATATAGAAAAATGGCAAAGGAGGTTAGAAGAGGCCCTTTTGATTGAGAATGATGCATTCCAATGACATTATATAATCTAATTTATCTCTTTTACACACGGTCTAACATTGTGACCACAGATTAATTGAGAATGTTAATTACAACTTGCATTGTGTCCTTATGCTATCTAATAACTCCTCACTTTTCTATTTTCCTTTTCTTTTTCCTTCCTTCTCTTTCTTTTCCTTAATTCTCTCTTTCCAGCAATGTGTTAGAAGGGTGTGAAACTGCCCTGTGGTATATTTGATTTTAATAACACAGTAAGCACTTACCTTGATGCCAGCACCCCCAAACTAAGGGCAACACCTTTAAAGCTTATAACCCCTTTTTCACACTATAAATGTCCTTCAGTTATTCATTATAATATGAAGAAATCTCATATTCAGTTATGAGAGCAAATTTTACAAAGAAAGACTAGTCATATGCTGAGCCTCATCTCAAATCCTTGGACTGCTATTTACTTTGGGACAGAGGAAGCTAGTTGTGAATGGAAATGTTGGTTATTCCCAAAGGCGTGACTCAGTTCCTCTCCTGAAAGATTGCCTTCGATATATCAGGAGTAAACTATTTCCATCTGGGCATCTCTGGGATGTTGCTGTTAAAAGTTGTGTTTCCCAAACTTATATAAATACCCATTATCCATAGCAACTATAGGATGACACAGAGAGCTTAAAGTCCTCTACCATGAAACAGAATGATAAGAGAATGAGAGTCAGAGTGAGAACAGGAAAATAAGAGAGGAAGGAAGAATGAATGGAAGGAAGAAAAAATAAAGAAGAGAATGAGAGAGAGAGAGAGAGATAGCAGATGGTGATATATTAGCATAAGAATGAATGGGTGAAGCAAATGCTATTTTCTCTTTTCAAAAGACTTTTAAATTCACATACTCCTTTCTTAAAAATTTTCTGCTGCATTCATTCTGCTCATGTATTATTAATAACACTGAATGGTCATATAGGCTAAGTTCAGTTGCATATAATATCTTAGAAAGTTCTTTTTAGCTTTATTTCTTATGTTTAAATTATTTTTTATTTTTCAATTTAGTTGGCATACAATATTATATTAGTTTTAGGTGTGCAGCCCAGTATTTAAACATTATGTAACTTAATAAGTAATCATCCTGATAAGTCTTATTGTATCCATCTGACACCATACATAGTTATTAGAATATTATTGACTATATTCCCTGTGCTGTACTTTGCATCCCCATGACTACTCTGTAACAACCAATTTATACTTCTTAATCCCTTCACTGTTTTCACCAAACACCTCAACATCTTCCTATGTGGCAATCGTCAAAATGTTCTTTGTATTTATGAGTCTGTTTCTGTTCTGCTTGTTCATTGATTTTGGTTTTAGATTAAATTATTAATAGATATGTGTTTATTGACATTTTATTGTTCATATTTTTTACCTTTTTTTCTTCTACTTAAAAAATACCTTTTAACATTTCATAAAATATTGTTTGGTGGTGATGAACTCCTTTAGCTTTTTCTTATCTGAGAAGCTCTTTATATGTCCTTTGATTTTAAATGATAGCTTTGCTGGGTAGAGTAATCTTGGTTGTAGGTCCTTGCTTTTCATCGCTTTGGCTATTTCTTGCCACTCCTTCTAACCAGCAGAGTTTCTGTTGAAAAATTAGCTGACAGTCTTGTGGGAGCTCCATTGTAAGTAAATAACTGCTTTTCTCTTACTTCTTTTAAGATTCTCTCTTTATCTGTAAACTTTAGCATTCTAATTATGATGTGCCTTGGTGTGGGCCTCTTTGGCTTCATCTTATCTGGGACTCTCTGTGCTGCCTAGACTTGTATATCTATTTCCATCACCAGGTTAGAAAAATTTACTGTCATTTTTTCAAAGAAGTTTTCAATTTCTTGCTCTCTCTCTTCTCCTTCTGGTACCCCCATGATGCAAATGTTGGTATGCTTGAAGTTGTCCCAGAGGCTCTTTAAACTATCCTTATTTTTTTTTTTTTTTTTTTTTTTTTTGCTGTTCTGATTAGGTGTTTTTTACTTTTTTATATTCCAAATCATTAATTTGACTCTCAGTTTTATCTACTCTACTGTTGATATCCTGTAAATGTTCTTCATTTTAGTTAATGTATCCTTCATTTCTGACTGGTTCTTTTTAATGGTTTCTATGTCCTCACTAAGTTCCTTGAGCATCCTTATAACCATTGTTTTGTACTCTGTATCTTGTAGTTTACTTGCCTTTGTTTAATTTAGTTCTTTTTCTAAAGATTTCTCCTGTTCTTTTATTTGACACATATTTCTTTGTCTCTGCATTTGGCTGCTTTCCTATGGTTTTTTTGTTGTTGTTTATTGTTTGTTTGTTTTTGTTTTTTATGTATTAGGTAAAATCTCTATATCTCCCAAAGTTGGTGTGGTAGCCCTTGTGTAGTAAGTGTTCTGTAGGGCCAATGACACAGCCTCCCCAGTCACCCAAGCTGAATGCTCCAGGTGTGCTCCTGCGTGATCTGTGTACACTACCCTGTTGTAGTTAAGCTTTGATTGCTGTTGGCATCACTGGGAGGGTTGACCTCCGTGCCAATCAGCTGCAGAGATCAGGAGTCGATACTATAGAACTAGATTACTTCAGTAAGTCTTTGGTGCTCACTGAGTCTGCACCCTTGAGTGGGTGGCTCATAGAGGTTGTAGGGTTATAATCCAGCATGATTTGAAGCTTTGCACCAGCTTCACTGGCTCTGAGACCTCCTGGGAGGTGCAAGGTCAGTCACTGCCCTTGGCCTGCCTGGGACCACCTGGCATAAGCTACAGAGTGATGTGCATATGGCTGCTACTTGTGCTGGGCTTAGACATGCCCAGGATAGGCCAAGCTATGAACCAACGCCGACTGCCACTAGAGCCAGGCCTAGGGCCACTTAGCAAGAGGTACAGGGTACACAAAGGCCAGATGCTACCTGTTTGAGAGATTTTAGGAAAGTCTGAAGCATGAGGCAAAAGAAAGCGTTTGTGTGGAAAGCCACTGGAAATGGCTTGGTTGGGCCCTCAGTTGGGCGGGCAAGGGTCTCAGGGAACTATCTGGGTGGGGCCAGCAGTGTGAGCCAGGTCGATAGAAACAGATATGGTGCCTGCCTGCCAGCTCGGTGGGGCCAGGGAAGTGTCTCATAAAAGAACACTTTTATCTGGCAGAAACCTCCCCCCTTTCCCAGTTCTTGCCTTGATGCCAGACAACCCAGTTCCTCCTGGTATGTCTGTCGGTCCTTTCAAGCTGCTGCTCCTGCACTTGAGCTCAGAGAGAGTTAGTTTGAATAGGTCCATGTGTGGGCCCTTTAAGAGGAGCTGCCTGGGACTCCTGAAGCTTTCTGTTTCACTCAGCCACAGTGCTCGGTTTTTCCGCCAGAAGCTATGGGAACTTCTCTTCCTGACACTCCCTGGGCTGGAAGACCTGGGGTGGAGTGGGGAACCCCACGCCTCAGGGGGAACCCTGCAGCTGAGATGTCCCTCCCAGTTTTAAACCGCCAGGCGCCAGGCGTGGGTGTGGGACCAGCCCTTTCATCATCTCTGCCCCTCCTACTACTCTGGATGTGGCTTTTTCTTTAAATCCCTAGTAATACAGCTAGAGACTTTGCTTTATTTCTTATCTATTTTTTTTTTTTTTTTGCTTTAAAAGAAGAATACAAAAACCTCTAAGTATTTCTCCATTCTGTTCTGTATCTTATAAGGCAAGTTATATTATTGGCACAATAATGGGTTGCAAGCTATTACAGCTTGAAAAATGTCAAAATGCAATCTTAAATAATAGCTGTAAATAATAGAACATCTTTCTGTACCATTGTTATTATTTCAAATGACACAAAGCGAGATATTTTGCATTTAGATATTTTGTTGTCCTGGTGCCACTTTCTTTCTTTCTTTCTTTCCTTCTTTTTTTTTATTTATTATGTTTCTATTTAACTATCAACTAAAAAATTATTTTTGGAAAAAAATACAAACTATAGACAGAAAGGGAGAAGAGAGGTATTAAGAGAGATAGACAAAGGAGCAAGAGAGGAAAAGATAGAAAAACATGTGAAAAGCAGAAAGTCACTATTTATCTATGGTCAGCAGTTGCTGTTGTTGTCACCTGTTTAGAAACAAGCACATGTTCTATTTTTGCCAACGCTAGAGTCCATAAATTATTTCTCTGGGCTTCACCTGTCTCATTTGAAACACGATGAATCAGATTAGAGCATCTCAAACCCTGAAATCTTTCTCAAATGAGCTTTGTGTCTGGTTGCCTGGTTTCTGCTCTCACAATTTTGTGTAGCAGGTATCATTAGAGAAAAAGAATTGTAAGTAGATCAAATGGTATGGTTGAGCTTCACCACAGAAGAAATTAGACTTCCGGTTTCATGTTCCTACGGTTGTCTGTTGACATGCGTTAGAGGTACCAAAAGGCCCTTAATGTGACCTGTTTAAATAGATAAATTGCTCTTGAAAATGGCTAAAAACAAAGTGGTGTAGCGTTACTATTCATCACTTAAGTTTAACAGTGTTGTTTCTATGTAAATTTTATTCTAGAAAAATAAATGCAATACTTTTCCCTATGCTTCTGTTTGTCAAATGAGTTTGTAAAACATGATTTTTACATTTGCTCACTTATAGTATGCATTGGGGGCTGGGCAGTGCCAGGTATATGTGGTCTGTGAGATTGCAGATTACCTTCCTGCTTGGGAAGGGCTATTGTTTTGCTAATGTTTGCTGGAGGAGAGATTTTTGCAACAGAAAGTTATGAAAAAGAGAGACTAGAAGGAGGAAAGAGAAGCCATGTTTACAGAGTGAGAGCTGAGAGAATGCAGGATGCTGAGGAAGAAGCCAGTTTGTGCAGAGAAGAGAGAAGGCATGCAGATGGGACCAGAGGTGAGGGGCTTTGCGAGCTCCACTGAGACTGCTGGGGCCTTTGATTCTAGGAAAAACCGGAGATGATTCTCCTGGTTGTGGGACCGGAGAATGTGCCAGGGTTTTGCGAGCTCTGAATGAATGAAAGGGAAGTGTTTTCCCTGTGTGTTTGCTTATCGGCCAGTGCGAGACTTTAATAAAGGAATGGACCCCCTTTTATTGACTCCACTGTTTCTTTACCATCTGCCCGAATCCAGTGAGAACCTGCATGTGCATGGCCACGATAGCTGCAGCTACTGGCCCTACAGCTTCTGTCCTATCACTGCTAAGTTGATAAGAGATCACTACACAGGACAATCGATTAGTCCCCCAAGACATTACCCAAAATCTATGAAGGATCATTGAAGTCCTGGTCATGGGTAAGGCATCTTGCAACAATAGTACTTAATGATAGCTTAGAATTTTTGCCATTTTCCCCTGGAAAAATAGAAACCTAGTAAGAAGTATTTCCCATAATTCAGGGGAGTACACACACACGTTTAGCTGCAGTTCTCTGTGGCCCACATGTAAATAATGATGGTAAGATATACAGCGAAGAGCCTGGCACATAATATACACACAGTAAATATTTGCTGACAAGTGAATGGGCAACCTTTTCACATCCTGAATTTCTTTGGAGTGCACATACACTTTTAAAAATAATAGCAACACATAGACAATTCCTATTCTAAAGTCTGAAAAAACCGCAATCAGAACTTAGATCAATTCAATAGGACTTGGATCCTAGGTCCTATTCAGTTTCATGTTGTCCTGTCTGGAAGTCACTGGCTGGAGAAAACAGATGTCTTGTTCTACCACTTGATAAAAATTCACTTTTTCGGAAGAAACTGCAGATTCATGAGAAAACTTGAGCACTTTTGTGGGTTTTTCTCCAGCAAGGCCATCCATCACCGCAGCCGGGATGGAAATGTTTTGCTGGAGCATGTCATTAGCAGCCTCATCCAGCGCTGCGCATCTTACGCCTCCGCAGGGCTCAGCTGTTGTTCCCACCTGGCACCAGAAACGCAGCTCGTGGAAGGAAAAAGCAGACAGAAAATAAACGAAGAACAAGAAGCTGGGATTGAAGCCAGATGAGGTGGAATGAGCGGAGGGGCTGGGAGAAATGGAATCTGAATTCTAATTTACGCATTGCCACCAGCCATCCTTGAGAGTGCTGGCCCCATCTCTTTCATCACTCTCTCGCCTCTTAAAGAGTTTCTAAGGTGGAGGGAAGCAGAGAAAAGATGTCAGTGGTATAGAAATGTTACCTGAAACCCAATTAGCATCAATAAAGAGGTTTGAAAAGGTGAAAGGGAATCCTACCCTGGAATAGACCATAAGGACAATCTTGCCATTTTTCTGCCTGTGAGTGAGGGAATCTCTGATTGGGAGATAGAATTTCAGAGTTTGAAGAGGATGAGAAAATTCAGTAGCTTTCTGGTCTCAAGCCTCTTTATCCCAAAGCTTTGGCTGTGCAACATTCTGTAAGGTTTCTGTGATTCTGAAACTTACACATTTAATTATTTACAGCTGGATGGACAAGTCTGAACCAAGCAAAGCGGAAGCTAGAGCCAGTTAGTGTTAGATTTTCTCCTGATACATAAAAAATAAGAAGGATTGAAGGTCATTCATATAGACCACTACAGGTGAAAAAAAAGAAAGAGCAAAAAAATTATTTAGAACAGGACAGACTCATGATGTGACTACCATAGTATCATAGAAATTATCATTATACAGCTTTGTGGTAATAATTTTATGGGAGTATTTTTATCTAAATATATATTTTTCTATATTATATTTAATTAAACTGTATAGGTACTATATATCCATATATACCATATATTTTTCAGAAGTGTTCAAAATTGTACACTTTAACATAGTGTATTTTATGAAGTAAATTTATATATATAGTAAAATCAGAAAAAAGAATATCTGTATATCACAATGAAACATTTAGAAACTTTTTAAAATCAAGTTTTTTGAGAGATAATCTACATACAATATAATTTACACATTTTACATATATAATCAAGGCCAATGACTTGTGAAAATGTAAATACCTATATAACCAGCACCCCAATTAAGACATAGAGTGTTTTCATCTCCCAGAAATTTATCTTTCACCCGTTGGCAGTCAATCTTCCTCGTGCTACTACTCTCTGAATACAAAAAAACAAAATTTTTTTTTCCTGGTTTTGAACTTGTTATAATTGGAATCTCTTGTGATCAGCTTCTTTGTTTTAACAAAATATCTGATATTCATCCATGTTGGTTTATAGTATTTTATTTATTTTTACTTCTGCATAATTTTTCACTAGAGACCTGCAAAATCTCAAGGATAAAAGTTTTCTATCATCTATCTGTCTATCTATCTATCTATCTATCTATCTATCTATCTATCTATCTATCTATCATCTATCTACCTACCTACCTACCTACCATCTATCTACAGAGAAAGAGGTGAAATATATTATTTTACTTTTTGTTTTAAATGTTTCCCTTGAATTTGTATCATTTTAATGGTTTCTCCTTATATATAATTAGTGTTTCTATCACTGTTTATGACTACTTTTTGTCTTTCGGTTTTGAAGTTTTTCTTGTAATAAATCTGTTGTATGTTGTTTTTATTTTTCATACTTTACATTGAATTATACTTCTTGAATTAACAGATACATGGTTTTTATGGATTTGGGGAATTTTTTGCTTTTTCTTTCTTTTAAGTATATTACCTCTCCCATATTCATTCATTTTTATTTTATGCATATCTACATTTGACACCTGTTATATTTTCTCATTTTTATCCTTTTTATCTCATACCCATTCTTTCATATTTTCTATTTCTGTACTTTGAAATCCCTAACAGAGTTTAAGCAGTTTACTAGGAATTTTAGAAACTTTTGGGCTTGAATGGGAAGATATTGGCGACTGATAAAAACTCTTGAAACAAATGTCAAGATTCACAACCACAAATCAAGAACTCCACCTTCATATATCTCATAACACAGCCAAGAAGAACACAGAGAGGAGAAACTTGCCTTACTGGTAATGCAAAGCGATTACCAGATGCCTGTGTCGTATTTGGCAGTGAGTGTGCAGACAAAGGAGCATTTACAGAGAAAGTGGCATTAGGTACATTATTTAATCTTTCCACACAATAATTTCCTTATCTGTGAAAATGAACATGATTATAACAACTGCATGGTACTTTGTGAACACTGAGATACTGTAATGTTTTTAAAGCTATTTAAAAACATTGTACTTAGCACATTGAAAACAGCAATAAATGGGATTAAACAGGGTATTATAATACCAAAAATAATAGTGGAAAATTTTCCTGGAGATGCAGATGAAGGATTCATATAAGAGAGATGGAAGGGAGAATACCATTTCTAAGGGAGGAAACTGGTAGTGATGCAGGCATCCCAGGGTCCAGGGACTCAAGGGTTCATGACCCACTGTGGGTTCTTGGCTTTGCACAAGAAAGAATTAAACACAAACCAGAATAGACTTTAAAGGGAAAGTGAGTTTTTTAATGAAATAGAGAGTGGGCTACCCCCACAGACATAGCAGCTCCCCATTAGAAGAATTTACTTCCTTTATTGACATTTGTTTAATTCTAGTGATAGTAGGTTCAAGAAGGGGAGGAAATATTCAGGATCTTCCAGGGAAGGGGGTGGATATTTCACAGAAGAGCTCTATAAGTCATTTTGTGTCCTTATATGGGCTGTTTTCTATCATGGTGGCATGGTGTGCATCATTTAGCATGCTACTATATTACAATAAGTACATATAATGAGGTTAGGGGTTACTATTAGGCAAAATTAGTTGCCATGTTGGATGAGCCAGTCTCTGCTGGTTTTAAGTTGTACATCGGTGGGGAATGGTCTTCCTTCTTGTTGACAGCTCCTGTAGTTTTTCTCTACTGCAGCTTTCTGCCACATACCCTATCTCAGTAGCTCTTAAAGACTTTACATTTACTAAGTATATTATATGCCAGACACTGTACCAGGGACACCAAACTAGAGCAGCTGGACCAAATTTGGCCTACTGGCTCTCTGTTTTTCTAAATAATGCCTTATTAGAATTCAACCATAATCATTTGTTTACATATTGCCTGTGACTGCTGAGGCACTATAATGGCCAAGTTAAGTACTTGCAGTGGAGACTGGATAGACCTTATCACATACAACATGTTTATTATCCGGCCTTAACAGTAAAAGTTTTCTGACCTATACTAAGGACGAAGGACTAACGAGTAATTTCCCTCTTTTAACCATCATAGTATTTTACATCAAGGGAAAATAAAAATGTGGTCATTAAGGAATAGCAATTATTCAAAGTTGCCTTAAATATGATACCGGGTTGGGGAGGGAGTGTGTGAGAGAAGGGGTCGGAAGTGGAGTGAGAAGGGCAAACTATGACTAGTTTTAAAATATTTTATTCACAAACATCTGACAATAACAGCAAGGGAAGTGGGAGACTAGCTGGGGCGCACAGAACATACATTGCCACAAGAAAGGTGCACAGCTCCCTGCACAGGAGGCAAAGAACAGACCCTCAATCTGCTAACTCCTCCCTTCATACATTCGTCTCTCCTCACCTATTTGCTGTTTGTGTATCACAGTTTACTCTCTGCTTAGTGTCTATTTATCAACATGTCTGTGATTCCTAAGAATTTAACTACAAAAGACTTCCTCATTTTTTCACATGTTTTCCTCAGTACCCCTTTTTTACTTCTCACCCACCTTCAAGATTTCTCTGTGTGGATTTTACATTTTATCGGAGCTTCTTATTTTTTGAACAGCCACAGCCTACACTAGCTCTGACTCTTAATTTTATCTGTCTTGGAAAGATTTTTTTCGAGCATTTGAGTCAATGTTTAAAATAATCTACAGGAACTGGGCTGTAATGATCTTAGGCTATTTCACTCTCGGGAGAGGGTTGCTATTTCCTAGAATGGCATATGTACCTAAGTCATGAACATCAGCTCTAATCCCCTAAAGCAAATCTGTTTGCTTTGCAGTTCATTTTCAAGAAGGTTTCAATGAGCCTACCTTAAGGAGCTTCCAGAACATGGTGTTTAGCATAATTGTTGAATTCTCATGAGTGGAATGCATTCAGTAATTGAGATATATGGATTGTGCAGATTTACAGAAAGGAAAAAAAAAAGCAACCATATATATCCGGGTTCCCATGACTTCCTCTTTGGGTTTGATAACTTGCTAGAATGGTTTTCAGAACACAGGGAAATATTTAGTTACATTTACCAGTTTATTATAAAGAATATAATAAGAAATATAAAGAAACAGTCAGATGGAGAGATGAGGTCTAGGAAGGTCCTCATTACAGGCTTCTGTGCCTGTGACATTGCTATACCACCATCTCAGCATGTAGATGTGTTCATCAACCCAGACATTTTTCTTAGAATAATAACACTTAGAAATTGGGATCAAATAAGAGACCTAAGGGAACCCAATAATGAGGATCAACTAGAAATAATTGACCTTTGTTGGGCAAATGAGTTTGTAAAATCTGTATTTTAGGGGTTTGCTCACGTTTTAAAAATGGCTGCTGCCCACGTGAAATGGCTAATTACCTTCCTGCTTGGGAAGGGGTTTGGTTATGCTAATATTTGATGGAGGAGGGGTTTTCGCACCAAGAAAAGTTTGCCAGAGACTATGTTGCTGCAGAGGAGAAGCAGCCAAGATGGCAGGATGCTGAAGGAGATGCCAGTTTGTGCAGAGAGAAGGTGCAGAGAGAAGGCAATGGGAACCAGAGGGGACTGAGTGGTGGGGCCTTTGATTCTAGGAAAACCAGGAGAAAGTCAGTGGCTTTGGGAGCCCTAGATGGAAAGAGAAGTGTTTTCCCGCTGTGTGTATTTACTTACCCACCAATGCGAGGCTAGAATAAAGGCATGGCCCACCAGTTTTCAGCTCCACAGTTTCATTACTGTCTATCCGAATCTAATGGGAACCTGCATGGGCCTGGCCATGATGATGGCTGCAACTACTGGCCCTAAAACCATATAGTAGCTGAATGGCCAAACAGTGTCACAGGACAATATTGTCAAAGCTTAAACACCCAGAAAAGCTTCAAGTTTGGGAATTAAGGATTGGAACAGAGCTCTGAGGAGTTGTGATTTCCAGTAATCAGAAATAATCTGAGTGGAAGGAAATATTTGTTCAATCAGGAGCAGAATAGGCAATCCAGACAGTTCAAAACCAAAATACTAGAAAACATAAATTTCTGTTGAGCACCCTTCTAGATCAGGGTTTATTTGGCAACTGCTTACCCTTTTATGATTCTTGGGTTTTGACAGTGGTTGGTTGAAGATATAAATAAGGTCATTTTGTTGCTGTCAATCCAGATTGAATATAAAGTTTTATATTCAATACATGGTAGAACAGGGGACCAGGAACTGTATATACAGCAAATGGGTAAATGTGGGGACCTAACAAGCTATCTCTCCCAAAATTCATTTCAGCACCAATTCACCAAGCAGAGCCTCTTTCAAACTTAAAAGTCTCTGTTGCCCTTCTCTATAACAAATAGTATTGGAGTTTCTCACACCTCATTGAGTGATGCCAATTCTTGGTACCTAGTCTAAGTCAGCACTGTTCCAGGCAATAACTTTTAGAAATTAAAAGTATAGACTCTTGCCTATATTTCCTGACTTCAATTTAGGTTTTATATCCTACTAACTGACTCCAAACACATTACTTAAACTATGTTAATCTCCATATATTTAAACTGGGAAGTGAAAGACTACCTGTGTCAGGTGACTGTTGTAAGAGAATAAAATGAGATAAAGCACGTGAAGTGTTTAAAATGTTGATGTCATCATTAATATTATGGGAGAAAAACAAGATATTCAAAACAGATGAAGGTATCAAGAATCAGTATGGGGCCCTGGCTGGTTGGCTCAGCGGTAGAGCGTCGGCCTGGCGTGCGGGGGGACCCGGGTTCGATTCCCGGCCAGGGCACATAGGAGAAGCGCCCATTTGCTTCTCCACCCCCCCCCCTCCTTCCTCTCTGTCTCTCTCTTCCCCTCCCACAGCCAAGGCTCCATTGGAGCAAAGATGGCCCGGGCGCTGGGGATGGCTCCTTGGCCTCTGCCCCAGGCGCTTAGAGTGGCTCTGGTCGAGGCAGAGCTACGCGCCGGAGGGGCAGAGCATCGCCCCCTGGTGGGCAGAGCCTCGCCCCTGGTGGGCGTTCCGGGTGGATCCCGGTCGGGCGCATGCGAGAGTCTGTCTGACTATCTCTTCCCGTTTCCAGCTTCAGAAAAATACAAAAAAGAATCAGTATGGAAGTCACAAATGAGATGGCCTGAGCTGTTAACCTTCCGAGAATTACACGTGAGAGTGCAGCATTTCCTGATACAAGAGTATAAGTCACAAGAAATATGCATCATACAAAATGGGTAAATGGCTCAATGATTCCCTCTTTAAAGTAAATTTATCTTGAGGAAGACACTAAGTTGTAATATAACCAAAATTGCTCATTTTTTTGTCTAAAATGGGAAAGTAGCCAGTTGTACAGCAGAACATCAGAAGGATAACAACTAATGGCTCTTGACTAGCAATAAGGAAAGAACCAATATGAAACATTTGCTAAAGCTCTCTAATGAAACCATTCATTGTCTCTAAAAATAACCATTTAATTGGAGCATCATTGGAAATCCAATTCTTTAAAGTTTAAGAAATAACAGTGTTTCGTCAAGAAGTTTTATACCTTTAGTAAGTCTGAGTATTCAACCTCCATATAATCTTTATGAGAAAATAATGTCTTGCTCAAAAACTATTCCCAAACCTTTATTTGGAAATCTAATCTAAAGAAACAAAAACACCAGTACATTAGGATTTATATATAAAGAAATTAATGTCAGCATTTTTAGAGCAGAAAAAGAAATTGAGATTTTTGCATAAATAAGGAAAATGTGGATGCATTATATTTAATAATTTATAATATCAAATATTATGTAATTATTAAAAGCAATAGGTGAGATCACTACATATTGCTAAGGGAAGGGGATAAAAATGAAAGAAAGGAAAGAGGAGAAGAAATGGTAGCTCTGAATTTCTAAATCTGACAAATCAGGAAACCCATTTAACAAACTGGGGAGACCATGACAGTTTTCTCCAGGTTTTCTGAAATATCCTGGGTTGTTTGCCTCTTAGGAATCAATATAATTTAAAACTGCAGCATTGCAGCATCTACTTAATTTCCCATCAATTTCATACTGAGTGATTATTGAATGTGAAGCAGGCTTTTGCCCAGGTATCCATGGAACTTCTTATTTTGTCAATATCAGGACAACCTCTCAATTTATGCATAGTCTCCATCTTTAGACTTGTCATCCTTAGACTTTTGAAGAGTAAAAGCTTCATTTAAGAATATGATAAAAACAGAGAATACAGTGCATATGCAGAAGTGTAACAGAGGAAGTCTGTCTGAGAACACAGTCAACACACCAAATAGAACAGAGAAATGAGCCCCGGTGCTATTTTTGTACAGGCCTGTGATGAAAGTCAGCTCAATCCTCAGACGGTCAAGTAAGCCAATTCTTCTATTGGAGCAAGTGTGAGTTGAGTTTCTGAGACTTCAGATAAGATACTTTCAGTATCTAATGCAGGGGTCTCAAACTCGCAGCCCGCGGGCCGCATGCGGCCCGCCGAACAATTTTGTGCGGCCCGCAGACTAATCCACGAAGTTCAAAATATTTTGGATAAAATTAAATAAGCCTAGGGGCCTACTTGTATTTTTCATTTCTCTAGCATCCTAGCTAGATATTAGCTTAGTTAACAGTAGTTGTGATGCGAACTACAGTTTCTGGTCGTTTTGTGACACTGAGTAAACTGCATGTACGATTGTGCTTGTAGTACTGATTTTTTTTTGTTTTCAACTGCAGTGAGAAAAGTGTTGCGTAACAGTTGCCTTTTGTAGACCTAGTGCGGCCCACTGAACGGCTGTGATCTTGCTCTGTGGCCCACATGCTGAGTTGAGTTTGAGACCCCTGACCTAATGGGAGATAAAGAATAAAAGATGGGTGATGATATGGTTAGATAGATGTAGATTAGGCGGCGGAAAGTTGAAATAGTACCTGGTGACATTATTGTTCTCTGTTGTTTTTATTTATTTATTTATTTTTTTTATTTATTCATTTTTTAGAGAGGAGAGAGAGAAAGGGGGGAGGAGCAGGAAGCATCAACTCCCATATATGCCTTGACCAGACAAGTGCAGGGTTTTGAACCTACGACCTCAGTGTTCCCAGATCAACGCTTTATCCACTGCGCCACCAGAGATCAGGCTATTGTTCTCTGTTTTAAAAGAAAGCTATTATTCTGAAAGAAGAGGATGATGAAGTTGGGCGTATTAGACAAATATAGAAGATGTGAAGGGAGTGTGAGAGTGAATTGAACTGTAGTCAGAGACACAATAGAATGTACTGGTTCAATTAATTTCTCAAATTCTGATATCAAAAAAGTACATTTTTAAATTTTATTTAAAAATATATAAAAGTCTAACATCTAACAACAACTTTTTTAAAAGTTTGAAAATACCCTAAATTATATAACCTTAAAACAATTCTTTTTTGGGATATTATTTAAAATACATATATATTAAAATACACATATATGTAGCTGAGGTCACACAACTAGCTATTTTTCAATCTCTTTCCATGTTCAAAATTTTTCTATGTTGCTGATACTGTGTCATTTTGTGATCTTCCTTTTTGTCACTTAACTAGAACTTTTGTTGAAAATTTACTTATTGTTTTTATAAGTAGATAACTTAAAAAATAAAATGAAAATATCCTATTTTTGGCTTTAATAACAAAAAGATTAAAAATGTTTTCTTGAGTATATTATTATAATCTTCTAATACTCTATGGAATTTAATTTTTTTTTAGAAGATGATACAACAATAAACATTTTTGTATACAATGGTAAATAGAAAATAAATTTTACCTGCTTTTCTTATGCTCTTAGTTACTCTGAAAAATATTTTCAATATATTTAGACATGTTCTTTCTAAAGCATTTCTTTAAAAGATGACACCAACAGCTTGGATTCTTTTTTCTAGTTATGTGAGTCATTCTAATTTGTATTATCATAGGATGATGATAAAAAGACATTTGACAAGAAGGAAATCTAAAAAGTTAGGAAACTACAGTTATCTTGAATATATATATGATATTTTGTAAGGATTTTATAGATTATTAAAAAAATGTAAAAAATGTTTTATTAGTAATCATACAACAAAACCAAGGAAGCAACTCTTTCCTACACTTGGGTCCATTTAAAATTCTGCTGCAGGCCCTGGCTGGTTGGCTCAGCGGTAGAGCGTCGGCCTAGCGTGCGGAGGACCCGGGTTCGATTCCCGGCCAGGGCACACGGGAGAGGCGCCCATTTGCTTCTCCACCCCTCCGCCGCGCTTTCCTCTCTGTCTCTCTCTTCCCCTCCCGCAGCCGAGGCTCCATTGGAGCAAGGATAGCCCGGGCGCTGGGGATGGCTCCTTGGCCTCTGCCCCAGGCGCTAGAGTGGCTCTGGTCGGCCCAGGATGGGCAGAGCATCGCCCCCTGGTGGGCAGAGCGTCGCCCCTGGTGGGTGTGCCGGGTGGATCCCGGTCGGGTGCATGCGGGAGTCTGTCTGACTGTCTCTCCCTGTTTCCAGCTTCAGAAAAATGAAAAAAAAAAATAAATAAATAAATAAATAAATAAATAAAATAAAATTCTGCTGCAAATATTACTACATGCTGAGACATCTTACCCATAATCTCTAAATATGACCTAATATATTGATCTCTACTTTTATGGAGAAGATGAGAGTGAGCATTTGCATAGCTCCTTATAATTTCCAGTACACTTTAAACCCCCATCTTCTGTGTTCTTTCTTATAACCATCCTGGGAAGCAAATATGATTATTAACCTACTTCTTCAGGTGTCAAAACTGAGGCTCAAAGGGTTTAGTTAATATATTCAAGGTCAGCCTGACCTTTGGTGATGCAGTGGATAAGACATCAATCTGGAACTCTGAGGTCACCTTTTCAAAATCTTGTCCTACCTGGTCAAGGAATATACAAGAAACAACTATGAGTTGATGCCTCCAGCTCCTCTTCCCACCTTCCCCCACCATTCTCTCTCTTTCTCTCTTTCCTCTCTCTAAATTCAATAAATAAAATCTTTATGTACATATATTAATTCAATCCTGATATGTATTCTTTTTGCTACAAATTAGTAAACTCAGTAAACCCTACTGCCTACTCAACATCTCTACTTGGCATTCAAAATAGGTCACATAGCTAAAAAATGGCTGACTCCAAACTCTACTCCGTGTAGTATATTGTTGAGAGTTAGCAAGAAAAGTAATTTATATTCTTGCTCCAACCATAATCACCTGTGATTCTCAGCATCATTATGATGTCCTCTGAAATTTTAGATAACATTAGGTAATTAATATAAAATTTAGATAACTGCAGATCTGTGAGGATTTTATATATCATTCCATTGAAGTATTTTCAGATAAAATCAGCCACCATGTTATTGACTTTTAAAGGCTGCTTTTCAACCTGTTTTCTATATTTATTGTTTCTTCACCTTTATTTTTAAAATATTCTGTTCTTTTGATTTTTGTGACACCTTAGTATCATGCTCATTTTGCTTCAGTCTTTTTAAATGTCACTATTTCCCTCAATGTTCCATTCTTCACACTGTCCCTGAATACATTATACTCTCTTTTTGTATCATCTCAATCTTTGCATGCTGTCGTCTATGTTGTTATTTCACTTGGGTCCTCCAAAAGGTATCTTCAAATCCTAATTCTGAGTGCCTGTAAATGTGATCTTACTGGAAATAAGGTCTTTCCAGATGTAATTAAGTTATAGATTTGGAGATGAGTTTATTTTAGATTTAGAGTAGGCCCTCAATCCAAAAACTCATATCCTTAAAAAGGTGAGGACACAGAGACACAGAAAAGGCAATGTAAAGATAGAGGTAGACATAGGAGTGCTGTAGTACCTAGCAAGGAATATCAAGGATTACCAGTAGCCACCAGAAACTAGGAGAGAAGTGTGGAACAAATAAACCTTCAGAGCCTTCATAAGGAACTTGCCCCAACAACAACTTGATTTCAGGCTGTTAGTCTCCAGAACTATGAGAGAATAAATTTCTGTTGCCTCTTCTGGGGCAATTTGTTATGGCATCCTAAAGAAACTGATATATTCCCAAATCCACCTTTTTAGTCCATCTTGTTGGTTCTATCAACTTGGGTGCCCCAGACATACAAATCTCAGTTTGTCCAAACTAAGTCTTTCAAAGGCTCTGTTCTCTGTGTCAGCAAGTGACAAGACCATCTGTAGACAGATAAATATTCTCTACTTAAGTAAGGCATTCTGTTCCTAAAACTTCAATTACCAAATGTATATGCAAATGACTCAAGTATATGAATTCAATCCTGATATGTATTCTTAGCTATAAATCAGTAAACCCTACAACCTACTCAACATTTCTACTTGGCATTTGAAAGAAAACTCACTCTTTTTATGTCAAAAGAATAAATTATGAGGGCTCCCCTCACCTCAAGTTTAATCCTCTTACAAGGTTCTTTATATCAACTCTCTCAGTGAATGTTTCTACCTTATATGAATTTGACAAGCCAGAAACCTAGGTGTCATCCTTGATACTTAACCCTACTCTTGAATGTATTATCTTCTTCCCATCTCTACCATCACCTCTTTAAGATAAATGTATCTCATTTTTTTCCTTGGATTTTTGCAATGTCCTCTATATTAGTTGGTGATCTCCATAGAAAATGAACCATCGAAGATTGACTGCTAACTAGCTAGATAGATAGAAAGAGATTTGTTGTAAGGTATTGGCTCACATGATTGTGGAGTCTGAGAAGTCTCACCATTTGCTGATGGCAGCTGGAGATCCAGGAAATTTGGTGGTATAGTTTGATGGCCTGGCAGCTGGAGAGCCAAAAGTGTGGATTTCAGTCCAGGCCTGAAAGCCTGAGAACCAGGAGCAATGACTGCAGGAGAAAATTGATTTTCCAAGTGCAAGAGTTGAGCAGAAAGAATTCAACCGTCCTTCACATTTTTATTCTATTTAGGCCTCAACAGATTGGAGAATACCCAACCATAATGAAGAAGGTGATTTATAGAAATGTGCAAGACCCAAGACTGCTTGTGTAGTTCTACCATGGGTGAAAGGAAATGCATATAAAACAATTATTCAAAAATCAATTTCCCTGGTTACTTCTATGTCACATGCTGCTGCTACTGTTGCAGGTGTTTGTGTTTTAAATAAGAGCTTTTTCCCTCTACATTTTATGCTTCTGCTTCATGATTTCAAAGCTGAGAAAAATCATGGTCACCTGGCTGTATTGATGAAGAGGACCCAATACCAAATACATATTTTTTTTTCCAAATACATATTTTTTGAGTTTTGCTTTCTTGTGAGTGAGAGTGCCACGGTTTATGAAGCAAAGTTCCATACTTCAATTGGTGTACACTCTCTTTCAGAAGAAAAAGTTCCCATCTAATTTTCAGCAAAAGGGGAAGTTAGGCATCTGGTTAAAATAGACCATACAATGAACCTTGTAGAGAAGGTATTTCATGATTAAATAAGGCCAAAACTGAGTTTTATTGAGTTATCCTGGTGAGCAGGATTCAAATTCTGACCCTAAGTTCTAGCTCTCACACGTCTCAGCTGTTAACTCTTGCTTGATTGAACTTTTCTGGGCTTCTTTGCTTTTGGGTTTTCCTTGGTGACAATTAATGTCAAGGCCTTCCTCTCAAAGGGGTTAGACATCTCCAATCAGATAATAAATTTTAACATTCAATGTCAATTATTTAACAGTATACATATCAGTATCATTACTGTTATGAAATCAAGGTAAAACTCATCTTTTCATCTTTTATCTGTCTAATTCCTATGCATGTATTACATCTCTCTTAAATATTATTCTTTTTGGGGAGGGAAATTTTCTTGTTTCTGATCTCTTTTACCGTATCCAAGGTGTCCTACTCTTCTGACATAGAATCGTAAGTCTCAGGGTAATTGCTCATTTAATTTCCTGTCTTCTCCTCTAGACAGAAGATACTTTAAATACAAAGACCTTTCTTATCTTATCTTATACAGCATTCTGTCATCAGTGTCTAGCAGAACATCTAGTATATACCAAGCACTCGATGCACAATTTTGTAGAATATAAATAAGTAGAAGAATAGAAATTATGTCTCTGAAAAATACTGTCTAAATAGAATTACATGAAATAGCATGGCCAAAATTGTTTTTTTATCTCTTATGTTCACTGTATGAAAGAGAGAAGGTTTTAACTTGGCAAATCATTAGTACAGATTAATGTTACATTCTTAAATAGATAAACCTACAGAGCTATTCACTTGTTAGCATCAAATCTGTCCAGTTATCTAATCCATATTAACACAATACAATCATTTTCACAGGAAAGATTGAAGGAATATTCTGTTTACTGACCACAATGTTAATTTGTAATCTCATTTATCATAACCTTGGGGAGTACTCTCTCCAAGTGTCAGATCCTACTTGAACACCCTCTGTAGCCTTATAAGTGGATATATTGGTGTTGCTTTTACCACAGTGTCTTTCTAAGAACTAATTTGTTGATGCTTGTGAAGTGCCTTTAATATGATAAGTACCATTTAGATGCTAAGTGTCATTATGTATGAGGCAATGGCCATAAATTCTTCTGGGATGGAAATTTCTTGAGAGACAGTGTTACAGGACAATGCTGAATGAAATAGCAGTTTTCCCCAGAATGCAGCAGCTTACACCAGGGAGGCCAAACTTTACAAAAACAGTTTTAAAATAACTTTCTTTGAAACAGGTAATACTATGGGTAGCCACAGCTAAATATAAAGTAGACTTTCACTCTAAGTCAGAAGCACAGTTTCCTTCTACATCTGTTTCCCTAGGGAACCCAGAGAAAACAAGCACAGTCACTATGGAGCCCTGGAACTTTCAAGAGCAAGATTTTATTTCTTCTCTGTATTAAGACTTCTCCTCATTGCCTGATGTGAATGCTCCCTGCCCTGACCCCCAGGCAGTCCTCACTTGGCATGACCAGGATGTGTATTCCTGGGGCTTTGAAAAAGTGATGAATGACAGAGCAGGCATGAGTACCTAATCTACAACCTTCCCTCCTTCCTTCCTGTAATCTCTTCTTTATTCCAAAAGCACTACTGAGTTCCTACTACTTGTCATGCACTGTTCTAGAAAGAGACTAGATAGAGAACATAAAGAAAAAGTGGGCTCTTTTTTTGGGTCTCCATATACTCATCTCTGTGTACAGTTCTCTCCAAAGTATATATAGTTCTTTTTTTAGGTTGGATCATAGATTTATGAAGGCATAGTATATTTTTATCTAAGAGAGACTTTGGAGAAGCTTAATTAACAGATAAGGAAACTGAGGGGTATATATGGGTTATTATTAGAAGTACTAACACTGCCATTACAATCAGCACTGATGATAATATTGATAATGGTGATGATGATGATAATGATGAAGATGATGAATGATCACAAACGATATTTACCGTGGGGCCTAGATTTGGGATCAGTATTTTTGTTATATAGTTCTATATTGAGAAGGATTTTCTTTTTTTTTAAAAGGGAAAAACACAATTTTTCTTACCTGTACCAAGGATTATATCATCTGGCAGTCTTCATGTAAAGACATCTATAGACCTTGTGAACATTTTTTAATCAATGGCTTTAGCATTTGGTCACTTTTATTCTTGATGCTAAAACATCTATGATGATGTCCCATCTGGTAATTTAATGTCTCAGTTTTGATTACCTCTATTTACATTAGAGAAAAACACACAACCATGTCTTCTAGCCTTTGAATTTATGACTCTAAACTGCAAGTGAGATCTCAGTACTTCCTGGGAATCCCAATTCACTTTCTCAGTTTCTCCTCGTGGTTGACTAATAATCAACTATTTCTTGAGAAAATAGAAAAAAATTAAGGGAAGTATTTTGTCTACCTACCATCATGTCTATCAATGAGCCTGCATTTATACAAACACATTTGTCTTTTTTCTGATCACAATGAACTCTATAGTTTTATCAAGAATATTTTCTACACTCACTCACCAGAGAGTCTATTGTCACATATGCAAAAACTTTGCTTCTGAAATTAATTATCCCCTTTTCTGTGCCATTAATTTATCCTTTTCTACTGTATTCTGTCTGTCAGAATACAAGCCAGAATGATGTTTCATCAGAAATAAAACAAACAGAATACCTAGAAATTATTGTTTCATGAAGCATTGTCAACTATCTAACATTTTTCTTCTTCATTTTATAGCAGATTTTCTTATCAGTGTAACCAATGCTAATTGTGTTCTCTTCATCTCACATTTTCTTGTGAATCAACTCTCTACAGGCTTTCTTCCCCAGATCTTCACTGGAATTGCATTTGTCAGAAGAGACTATCTTGCCAACCTCAGAAATGGTCTTAGTTCTTGGTGACTTCCCAATCACCTTTGCACAATGAATGTTCTTGAAACATTCTAGCTGGCTTCTGTAACACAGAATTCTTTTGATTTTATTTCTAAATTATACAATTTCTTCTCAATATTGTTAGCTAGTCTTACTTTCTTTTCCTAAATGATAAATATTAGGTGTTCCAGGATCCGGTTAGAATTCCTCTTTCCTTTATCATCACTACTGTCTGAGATGTGCTTATCTAATTTCATGGTTTTAACTATTGAGGGGAAAGCAGCGTTAGCCATGCCAAAATATGCTTCTTTGGGATATTATTTTAAGCTGGTTATTTTCAAGAAACAAGAAACTAAAGGCGGGAAAAAAAAAAGACAAGTCTAACCTTTCCACTAACTGCCTAAAAGAATTTTAGGGCTTGCTCCAAGAAAAAATATATCAACAGCGATAGCTATAGTTACTATGATTAGGTGGATTCATACTAAAGACAGAAAGGAACCTAGCAAGGCCCATTTGATCGAAGTCCTTTATGTGTTCCATTGTTAAGGATGGTGAGCAAAACTTTATTTACTAAACGTCTGTATTCCATCTCAGTGTGAACGGCCTTCCTGCCATTAGAATTCCCCCCCGCCCACACACACACCTTTTCTTAACTCAAGATGGCATATAATAAGCCTTAACTTCTCACTCTGTCTTCTGGTCTCATATTCTTATGGAATCCATATACACGTCCGTAAATGAGGTTATTTTCTCTTATTAATGTGTCTTATGTTAATTTGATTATTAGTGTAGTCAGAATAACTTTCTTGGGGTAGGAGGAAAATTTATTTCTTTACCTCCACAATATCATCTATGTGCCAAACATATAACTTGGGCTGAGTGTTCTCTCCTAAGCTTCAGGTTTTATATACAATTGCCCACTCCCTGGCTCCATACAACTATAATAAACCTTTCAAATATATCATTTCCAAAGCCAACCTCTTGATATCCATTTCAATTTTTTTATAAGCATTGTCCATGTTTCTCATTTTAATATTGGACACTATCATATACTCAGCTACCAAGAAATCTGATGTCATTTAAAATTTTTTCTCATTTCTTAATTGTACTTCTAGTCCAGGTAATCTGAAAACCCTGCCAGTTTTTACCTGGAAAATTTATCCTTATCTACTTTTTATCTACTAACAAAAACTGTCTTTATCACAAAGCACTGGTTTGGAGGATGTTGAATTGCTCCCCCCCCCCCCACACTCACATTTTGCACTACAATTATCTTCAAAAAAGCCAGCAAACTTGTAAGATTTGAGTTCATCCACATCTCTTCAAAATCCTACAATGATTTTTCGTACTGTTCTGAAAATAAAATTATATCTATAAAAGCTTGAAAGGTTCTGCATATTGTGCGTGTCCAATTCAGGCATCTATTACGTTAGACCCTTGAGCTTATTTGGTTCTTTCAACACACCAAGCTCATTCTTGCCTCAAAGCGTTGGCAGGGTTGTTCCCCTGCCTTCCACATGTTTTAATAGACTAATCTTCGCAGGCCTCTTTCCCTAGCTTCATTCAGGTCTTGTCTCAAAAGTCAAATCCTTTGGAAAACCTGCTCGGACTTTCCTGTCTAAAAACATGCCCCTATCAAAAAGTCTTCATTGTCTCAGAAGGCTATGTACATTTTTTATAGTATTTATTATGACCTAGGATTATATTATAGGCTTATTTGTTATAACAACTTCCTCACTGGTAGTCCATGATGGAGGAATATGTTTACTTAAAATTTTATGTTCCTTTTCTACAATCATTTAGAAGAGTAGCTGAAATCTAGTGTGCTGTCAACTAATACATGAATTTTAACATTTAGTCCATTAGTTACACTAATGTGAGAATAAGCTCTATAGCTATGCATAGATCATACTGAATTACATGACTGCAGTCTTCTGAGGTTCTTTTAATATGATAAGATTTTTTTTGTGACAGAAAAGGAGAGTCAAAGAGAGGGACAGATAAGGACAGACAGACAGAGAGAAAGATGAGAAACATCAGTTCTTCATTGCAGCTCCTTGGTTGTTCATTGATTGATTTCTCATGTGTGCCTTGACCGCAGGCCTTCAGCAGACCGAGCGACCCCTTACTTGAGCCAGTGACCTTGGGCTCAAGCTGGTGAGCTTTGCTCAAACCAAATGAGCCCAGGCTCAAGCTGGCGACCTCAAGGTCTCTAACCTGAGTCCTCCACATCCCAGTCCTACGCTCTATTCACTGCGCCACCGCCTGGTCAGGCTAATATTGATAAGATTTTTAAAGCAGCTTCTTATATTGTGGGTAGCAACCAATTTAGATGATCATAAAATCAGTTTGGTAACTATGAGTAGTATTTTTTATTTTTATATTTTAGTGAGAAAGTCAGAGAGAGGGACTGATAGGGACAGACAGATAGTAAGGGAGAGAGATGAGAAGCATTAATTCTTCATTGCAGCCCCTTAGTTGTTCATTGATTGCTTTCTCATATGTGCCTTGAGCGGGGGGCTCCAGCTGAGTGAGTGACCCCTTGCTCAAGCCAGTGACTTTGGGCTCAAGCCAGCAACCATGGAGTCATTTCTATGATACCACACTCAAGCCAGCAATGCTGCGCTCAAGCTGGTGAACCCACGCTCAAGCCAATGACCTCAGGGTTTCAAACATGGGTCCTCCTGTGCATCCCAGGCCAATTCTATATCCTCTGCACCACTGTCTGGTCAGGCTATGACTAACATTTTTTAAAAATGAAACAGAATAGCAAATACTATGAGACAACACACATAAATAGTGTTTCATGAAATATTTGTTTTAGTTATACAGGGTGGGGCAAGAATAGGTTTACAGTTGTGAGTACACAAAACAGTTTATCCTTGTGTTATTATTTATTAATTATTATATTGTTTGCCATACAAGCAACTGTAAAACTGCTTTTGCTCCACTCTCTGTTTATACATGTGTGTATATAAAGTAATGATGTAAAAATCTTTTTATTTCAGGTTGCAGTGAAAAATTTAAGTCATTCTGAGGTACCATTGTAGCAGAAGATTCTGGTGTTGAATGACTTTAAATTGCTGCTTTTATTTTTCTTCAAAGGCAAAACAACTTCAAATTCCCATTAAACTAGTCTTGAGATTTGTGTATCGTCTTTGATCCTTTCCCCACTTCACTTTTTGAAATTCATAATTTACTCAGGAGGAAATAAACATCTCTTAGTCACCTTTCCCATCATTCCGCCTGTGTTTTGTAAAACTGATAACTAGGTGCTTACTCTTATTCATGTGGATCTTTCTAAGTGTCTACTGAGGTCTTTTAAGAAAGAGACAAACAACCCAATCCAGCCATGGCCTCCATGTTGGAGCTCTTCAAAAATTGTTCTACCTGCCATAAATTTACTTTTTCTTGGTGCCCTTTTCTTTGTTTTTCAGAGATTTGCAGAAATTGATTCTCTTTCTACATTTCTCAATCTCAATCCTCTCCAGGGTGTCTTTTCAGCTTCAAACTGAAAGGACAGGAAAGGCAGATGACAAAGTAAGTCTAAGTGGTTTCTGTTCCCAAACCTCCAGGGAAACTCTTCAAGATAAATTGCTGTGTTTCCAGCAATGCCGCAAAAATCTACTTTATCCTGAAAAGGAAAGGAACACTAGCATTTGATAAACAATCATTTGGGCTAGAATCTTCATATATAAAATGTAAATTTTACCAGTAGAGTTCTGCCTTAACAGTGCTTTAAATATATCAAAAGATTTTACATGAAATCTAGACTTCAGACTTTAAAACAATCTGAAAATGTAGTAAGATAACACATGATAGTCCCTGTTAGGGTATCTTCCGTAAGAAAATACAACAGACAAGGTGGCTTAAAGAATAAAAAAAGTTTTTCTCTCATTCTTTTTTTATTTTTTTATTTTTTATTTATTTATTTATTTTTTTTGTATTTTTCTAAAGCTGGAAATGGGGAGAGACAGTCAGACAGACTCCCGCATGCACCCGACCGGGATCCACCCGGCACGCCCACCAGGGGCGATGCTCTGCCCACCAGGGGGCGATGCTCTGCCCACCAGGGGGCGATGCTCTGCCCCTCCGGGGCGTCGCTCTGCTGCGACCAGAGCCACTCTAGCGCCTGGGGCAGAGGCCAAGGAGCCATCCCCAGTGCCCGGGCCATCTTTGCTCCAATGGAGCCTTGGCTGCGGGAGGGGAAGAGAGAGACAGAGAGGAAGGAGGGGGGGTGGAGAAGCAAATGGGCGCTTCTCCTATGTGCCCTGGCTGGGAATCGAACCCGGGTCCCCGCACGCCAGGCCGACACTCTACCGCTGAGCCAACCGGCCAGGGCCATTTTCTCTCATTCTTATCTTATAAGGTCATCTCTCCATCTGTGTATATTTTAATCTCCTTCTCCTCTTCCTTTTTCTTTTCCTCCTTCTCCTTCTCCCTTCTCCTCCTCCTCCTCCTTCTCCTCTTTCTTCTTTTTCTTCTTCCTCCTTCTCCTCCTTCTTCATTTATTCAGCTATTTATTAAGTACATATTATACGCAAGGCATTTTGCTACATGTTTGCAGTTGAGAATTAATGAAACAGTAGCTGCCCTTGAATAGTTCACAGTCTAATGAGGTAGAAGATAATATATACACAAATTATTACAATTTAAACCTTGGAGAACAGAAAAAAATCTCATCCTTTGAGATCCAATGTTGATATTGACAATGAATGTGTCCACAAATAAAATTGTAGATAGAGAATCAGGGAAATAAAAGGAATCCATAGTCATTTTTTAAAATATGTAAAATAAGAATGTAAGTCATCTTTAATAATTATTGGCATGGGATAGCATTTGAGAAGAGAATGGTGAACATCTGGATAATCATTAGGGGGAATGAGAGACAACTAGCAAAAACAATTAAAGGATGGCATGTAATATTCTAATCTCTCTTTATATAAGAACACTAGTTACATACATCTGACTAAGGCCTATAATATAACCTCATTGAACCCTAATTATCTCTTTAACAATCCTATCACCAAATAAAATCACACTCTGAGGTACAGGGTGTTAGGCTTTCAACATATTAATTCTGGGCTAAGATATGAATTGAAGGCATATCAAAAATGTCAGAGTTTATTAGAATAAAAATTGATTCAAGGCAGAAAGCACCAAATTAGAAGTGTCTGGGAGTATTTCACTGATAGGAACCAGAGAAAAGACATATAGAGAAAGTGATAAAAGAAAGAAATTATTTGATTGGCAATCGCTTAAAGCCTAGTTGATTCTTTGTGTTTGGTTTTCCTTAGGGTTTGGTTTCATAACTGTGAGGCATTTACGGGCTTAGATTTTGGTTTGCTTATGTAAGCTGCCACTGCATGAAAAACATCTCAGTCTAATGTCCTTCTTATTTAATGAATCCAGTGGATGTAATTCAGTCCATAACAGTCCCTGTGGTAATAATTGAGTGTATCTGAGCCTTGGAGATTTGCTTACAGGGTCATCATAATCTTCACTGCTCCTTATTGCTACCCTGAACCTGGGACTGAGTATCAGTAGCCATTTATCATTAAAAAAGGGCTTCTTTCAAGTACATTAAATGTATTTCCTGAACATATTTGACTTTTCCAACCAGTTTTGGAATCCCACTGGCCTCCTTTTGAATTCCAACTTAATTGTTTCCTATATAGATTTGAGACTGTTTCTTAACACATCTGTGCCTCAATTTATATACCTCTAAAAACAGCACAAAAACATCTATTTTTGGGAGAACAAAGTGATATAGATCAAAATTTCTATATGTAGTTCTCTTTCCTTTTTCTTGCTCTTATTACCTGAATACGCTTACTTAAGATGGTTTAAAATAATTGTCTTTAGTGTGAGATCCTCTAAGCAACAACATCAGCATCTCACCTGGAAATTTTCTAGAGATGCAAATTCTAAGGTCCAATTCCAGAACTACTAAGTCAGAGACAGAACCTGAGGCCCAGGAGTCTATGTTTTAACAAGACTTGTAGGTGATTCTGAAGTGTGCTAAATTGTGAAAACTGCTGATTTAGGCTCTGGCCAGTTGGCTCAGCAATAGAACGTTGGCCTGGAGTGTGGATGTCCCAGGTTCGATTCCCAGTCAGGGTACACAGGAGAAGCGACCATCTGCTTATCCACCCCTCCCTCTCTCCTTTCTCTCTTTCTATCTGTCTATTCCCTCTATGCAGCCATGACTCATTTGAATCAAGTTGTCCCTGGTAGCTGAGGATGGCTCCATGGCCTCACCTCAGGTGCTAAAATAGCTCTGTTGCCAAGCAACGGAGCAATGGCCTCAGATGGGCAGAGTATTGCCCCATGGGGGGTGGCTGGGTGGATCCCAGTCAGGACACATGTGGGAGTCTGTTTCTTTGCCTCCCCATTTTTCACTTAAGAAAAATAAAGAAAGAAAACAAACAAAAAAGAAAAAGAAAACTACTGATTTATCATATAAATTCCTGCACTGAATTCTGTATGACTTCATTAGTTTCCACATTTATTTAGTGATCAAAAAATAACAAAAAAGCCCTGGCCGGTTGGCTCAGCGGTAGAGCATCGGCCTGGCGTGCAGGGGACCCGAGTTCGATTCCAGGCCAGGGCACATAGGAGAAGTGCCCATTTGCTTCTCCACCCCCCCCTTCCTCTCTGTCTCTCTCTTCCCCTCCCACAGCCAAGGCTCCATTGGGGCAAAGATGGCCCGGGCGCTGGGGATGGCTCCTTGGCTTCTGCCCCAGGCGCTAGAGTGGCTCTGGTCGCGGCAGAGGGACGCCATGGAGGGGCAGAGCATCGCCCTCTGGTGGGCAGAGCATCGTCCCTGGTGGGCGTGCGGGGTGGATCCCGGTCGGGTGCATGCGGGAGTCTGTCTGACTGTCTCTCCCCGTTTCCAGCTTCAGAAAAAAATACAAAAAATAATAATAATAACAAAAAAGACACAGAGACTCTATTTTTACATCTGCAAAATGTTTGCATTGTAACAACCTATATCATAAATACTTTTTCTAAATATTCATCATAAAGTTTATTTGTTGTTATTAATAAACATTAACTGATATTAGTGAAGCAAAACAATGCAAATGAATGCTGTAGTGAAAATAATTACACATTTTTTCAGATCAAAAGAACATAACATTTACTTATTCTATTTGGTTTCCCTTGTTAAATTATTCATCAGGTCTCCAAACATCTAGCAAAACTTGAAGAGAGTAAGATTTTACAGCTAAATGATTTACTAAAATTAACAGCAAATGCATTTTCATTTACATTTGAAAACAGAACAATTCCAGAAGCCAACCAAATTTTAATATCTGTCTAATAGTAGAGCAGAGGGGAGATATTTTTAACAAGAGATAATAAAATGCTTTTAGTGATTTGGAAATTTCAGTGGGTGGAGGCAAATCCTTGTTCTGAAGGGTTTGACCTAATGCCATGTGCAGAAGATACAGCTCTCAGCTCACTTTCTATTGCAAAAAAAAAAAGGATGAATCTGACTAGGGGAGAGGACTCAGGCCAGAGTCCTGTCACTTCATGTAATCTCAGCTATGCAGTCTAATGTGGCAGCTCAATGCCAAGAACGAGGACTTGAAGCAGCTACTCCCCAACTACCATGCCATGCAGCACCATCGGTATTTTCAAGATGAAAAGTATCAAGGATTCACCGGTTACAACTTTATTTATTTATTTATTTATTTATTTATTTATTTATTATTTTTTTTTTTGTATTTTTCTGAAGCTGGAAACGGAGAGAGACAGTCAGACTCCCGCATGCGCCCGACCGGGATCCACCCGGCACGCCCACCAGGGGGCGACGCTCTGCCCACCAGGGGGAGATGCTCTGCCCCTCCGGGGCATCGCTCTGTTGCGACCAGAGCCACTCTAGCGCCTGGGGCAGAGGCCAAGGAGCCATCCCCAGCGCCCGGGCCATCTTTGCTCCAATGGAGCCTTGGCTGCGGGAGGGGAAGAGAGAGACAGAGAGGAAGGAGGGGGGGGTGGAGAAGCAAATGGGCGCTTCTTTTATGTGCCCTGGCCAGGAATTGAACCTGGGTCCCCTGCATGCCAGGCCAACGCTCTACCGCTGAGCTAACTGGCCAGGGCCTGGTTACAACTTTAGAGGATGTGTTCTGGAAGCTCTCTTTCCTCTGTCCTGAGCATTTCTATCTTAGAGGAAGATAAAAAAGAGACAAATAGAGGATATAAAATTTAGATGCAATTAAGAGTTTAATTTACTCTCAAAACAATTGTAAATCCAAATTTATTGAGTGTTTACCTGCAGGAAGGCTACAAAGTGATTTCTATGCATTATGTTGTTTATTTCAAAAGATATCCTCTGATGAACTTTTGCAGAGAATGAAATTCAAATATAAGGAAGTTACATTGAAGGTCACCCAACTAGTACATGATAGGCTCAGAATCAACTCAGACTTTTTCAAATTCTGTGATATTTCCATGATACCTGCTGCCTATCTAAATTCTTAGAGTTTTACAATTTATAAAGTATCTTCTCACATTATTTCACCTAAGCATATGAGATAGCTATAGTTAACTTATGTAAGACTAGAAAGCCCGGCGGTCATACGAAATGACCGCTGTTCTAGATATTATAAATTGTAATTAAAATGATTTGTGCAAAGGTGTCTGCTAATTCAAACTGAATTACCCAGGGCAGGCAGCAAGGACACCCCTTTACTTACTGCCCCATGGGGTTTCCCCCTTCTACTTGCTTAATTGCTTAAAGTAGAGTTCAATGAAGGAAACCACTGGCGGTACATTTCTTAAGAGCCACCGCTAGCTCAATAAATAAAGGTGATTTAAATAATAAAATGTTAATTCACATGTCAAAGATCTCTTTGTACACAACATTTCTTGTGTAGATCTTTCCATCATTTTTAAGCTCACCTTGCAGAGGACCATCAATTATTTTTAATTTTACATCTGTTCTTTCACGAACTCTTGAACAGGCAACATAAAGTTGACCGTGTCCAAATGCAGGCTCAGGTAAAAAAAAAAATGCCAACACGCTTAAGCATTTGGCCCTGAGACTTATTGATGTTCATACCAAAGGCAAGTTTTACAGGAAGTTGTCTACTTCTCAATTGAAACGGCAACCCTGTTTGAGATGGAGCCAAATCAATTCTTGGAATGACATGTATTTCACCTTTAGAGGAGCCAAAGACTTAGCTATTATGACATTATTTTTCAATTGGAGAACCTCTAGTCTTTTACCATTGCAAAGACCCCTTCCGGTGTTAATATTTCTTAACAGCATAATAATTGCTCCAATCTTTAACCTCAATTTGTGAGGTGGCATTCCAGAAGGCAACAGAATATTTAAAAATTCCATTGGAAAATTGTTGGCACTCGCTTTATTATCAGCTACAATGGAATCAACACTAAAATATGTCAAAAATTAAAGTTTCTTCGTTTGAAACTGTTTTAATCCTTTGTGCATTTCGGTCAGCATTACTCTGTTGTTTTTTTTGCATTTCTCTCCTGCCTTTGTTCAAGGGACTCATTTTGTCAAGAAAGGCTTTTTTGCTTGCATCTGAGGCAAGCCTTGTTTCTCTATGCTCATCAGTCTCATTTTGCCAAGAAAGACGCATTTGCTCTGCGACTGAAGCAAGCCTTGTCTTTCTCTGCTCAGTGGTTTCTTTTTGTCGAGAAAGCCGTTTTTGTGCAGCTTTAGCTCCTTTTCTCTCCTCTTCAGTGCTGTATTTTCTAGGAGGCATTCTTAAAAGAAATTACGTTAAGACGTAGTTTTTATGTAAAACAGATGATTGCCAATGCAAACAAATGTTCACCTTCCCCCTGACACGCTGAATTTGCGTTCAGCCTTAAATTGTTTCAAAAGCAGATGATTGCCAATGCAAACAAATGTTCAACTTCCCCCTGACCCGCTCAATTTGCGTTCAGCCATGGCAACTTCACCCCATTGGCTAGTACAGTTACGCAAGCAACCAATAAGCTATCGGCGACAAACAGACACTTAAGCCGCATATAATAAAGATATCAATATATCTTTAACTATATCTATGTGATACAGTTTCTTAGGAAAACAGACTTTCTCTCTCTCTCTCTTGCTCTCTGTCTCACATGGTTTTACTAAAGAACCTATTTTTTCATAAGAAAAAGAAAGATTTCCCAGGGATATCAGCTGCCAAATACTGAAACTAAAACTTGAACATAAAATTGTCTAATTGCAGGAAATATACCTATGGCATCACTTTCCCCATGACACTAAGAAAATACAATGGATTTTTTAAAATTCTTATTAGATTGGATTTTGCAAACAAATTTACTCACCCCCTTTGAATTGATAGTCTATATCGCGCTTACTTTTTTTTCAGAGGTTCTATTAAAATTCTGCTCTCTCTCATGTACAGTTTTATATCTCCCAGTACATATTCAGCAGAAACTTCCCCTTTGGGAATATTAATTAACATCATTGGTTTCCCTCACTCCACTTACATACAGGGAGTAGTAATCTATTCTGCATTCACTGCTTTTAGGAAGAGATTTGACAACAAATGGAAGATAAAAAGAGGCTCTTTCTAGCTTTTGAGCCGTAAAGCAACAATAATCGTGAACTATTTATGAAAGTACATGATGAATGATAATCAATTTGTTACATAATGTACACTAGAAAAGCATTCTTTACGCTGTGAGGTAAGTAATGGTAGAGGTCATGGGAGAAGGGGCCAGGAGAAGACAATGATCAGAGAGTCCCTGAGAAAGTGGCCTAAACTCCATAGCACAGGTTCCAAAGAGGCAATTAAATATTCAAATCCATAGGTGAGATGTGAGAACAAGAAGACGATGTCTTACTCTTAAAGCTAAGGGATGCAACTGGAGAGATGTCTTGGAGGTACTTATGCAGACTTGGTAAACCTAACGTGGCCACTGGAACCAGAAATGATGATGCCTTTGTGTAAATAATGAGACCTAGTCACCAAGAACACGAATATTTCAATGGGTTTCTGTGTCCAGATGACATTAAGAATTAAATTGACCCCTTCTCTGCCTTCATGCCCTGCTTCTTTACACAACACTGATGGATGCCTAAGCCACAGCCACACACACATACACAAAGGAAAGGAAGCTCAAAATAGAAATTACATTGAATTTCAGAAAATGATGTTACACTCTTTGTGCACTCAAATCTCTGAACTAAGATTTAGATTTCTACAAATAGCTACATTGCATTAAATAATTTTCTACCTAAGTCCACAGGATTTGTTTTATTAGAGAAATTTAAAGCAGGGCATCTTGACTATTTCTATTAATGATTGCACTTAATTTCCTCTTGAGTAAGTTAAAATGAGGTCTTCTTAAAATGACCGCTACACATGGACCTGAACTCTTGTCTTTGTATGTCCCAGTGAGATTTATATTCAAGGAGGAAAATGCCTCACTAAAGAGGAATATAGAGTACAGTAAATTCTAAAGAGTTCCAATTATTCATTTGAGTTTTAGCCATGTCTCTAACTGTGACCTCAACTAAGTTTAACATCTCTGAACCTTAGTTTTCTTCTTGTTCAAGCAGAAATAATGTAACTTGGTTATTACGGTTATGAAATAATAAATACCTAAACGCTTTGAACACTACAAACTGTTATGCCATTTACAACTATTTTTATTATTCTAATGATGATGAGGAGGAGGACGATTTGGTATACTATAGCCTTAGGAACTTAATCTCCAAATCAGCAAAATTTCATCACTAGTTTTAGCTGGGACTTTGACACCTCTATGCCTGATAATGATAAACGCAATGAGCCTTCACCTATACAGGGCAAGCTATTTTCTCTGAAATGGAGACAGTTCAAAATGTGAAGGAAGGCAGGAGGTGATTAATATTAAAGTCCAACAGGGAGATGGATTCATATTGGGGCAGGAGGGTCATAGGTATCTGGTGGTAACAGAAGACTCACATATGACAGGTGGTCTGGCTTATTAAATAGATTCCACCTAAGCAGATGGAACCTTGACCCATCATCCAAGTCAGACACTGACATTTATAGAGTTGTCAGACATCATTCTGAAGCATATGAACATTTGAAACATTGCCTGAATTTTACATGTATTTATAGATATATAATGTTTTTGCTGTGGACCACATGGGTATTGTAGATGTGTGTGTGTGTGTGTGTGTGTGTGTGAGAGAGAGAGAGAGAGAGACAGAGACAGAGAGAGACAGAGAGAGAGACAGATAAGGACAGACAGACAGGAATGGAGAGAGATGAGAAGCATCAATTCTTCATTGCAGCACCTTAGTTGTTCATTGATTGCTTTCTTGTATGTGCCTTGACCGGGGGGCTACAGCAGACCAAGTGACCCCTTGCTCAAGCCAGCAACCTTGGACTCAAGCTGATGAGCCTTGCTCAAACCAGATGAGCCCACACTCAAGCTGGCGACTTTGGGGTTTTGAATCTGAGTCCTCCACGTCCCAGTCCGATACTCTACTCAATGACCACGTGTTTAGGCTTGTATATGTCTTGAGAGATGAGCCATAACTGGTTTTCAAGAGACCTAAATTCAAGTTCTGATACTATCAAATGTTGGGAAAGTAAGTTCCCTTTTCTGTGACTCAATATGGGTATCTATAAAAGAATGTTTAATATAACTATCATGTATTCAGTACTTAAAATTGAGCAGGCATGGTGCCAAGTACAGGGTGGAGAAATGCAAGTTTACAGTCGAGAGTACATGAAGCACAGTTAATTTTGTATTATTATTTGTTATCTTATTATTTATTTGTATGACAACTATAAACCTACTTTTGCCCCACCCTGTATTTTTTTTACATATATCTTCTCTTTAGTTCACATGGCCTCCTTTAACTACATTTAGTGTGCTCATTTAAAAGAGGAGGGAACATCTCAAAGAGATCAACTGCTTTGGACAGAGTAGCATAGATATCAAGGGGGCAGTTAGGTATTCAAACAGATTGTGATTAAATCCCAGAATGGTATTTGGAACCACTATGAACTACCAGCCTTGGCAGGAAAGTGAGTGAGGTCTTTGGAATCAAAATGGCTCTTGGCTAAGGGCCCTATTCTGTAATTTGTTAGTTAACCTATCTGTGCCACCATTTCCTCCTCTGTAAAATGGGGACACACATGGCACTTCTGAGATCTTATTAAGAGAATGAAGTAATTTATGTGTCTTCTTCAACACTTACTGTGTTTCATAAATATTTGTCATTGTTGTTCTGTTGTTATTAATGTTCTCAAGTTTTATCCAGCTTTCAAAATCTATGACATGAAGAAGAAAGCAAAGCTTTCAGGAGTAACCCTGAAAAGTGTGCTTTTAACAAATGCCCTGGATTAGATAAAAGAGACAAAATTACAGAAATCTTATAGTAGTTACCAAGATGGAAATTAAATACCTGAGGCCAGGGAATCGTTCTTAACTACCTCTATGACCACAGAATCTTGCAGAGATTCTATTTAACACAGAGCACTTTTTAAAATAGTTACTTTAATTATAATGAATTTAATGCTTTGCTTGCAAAGAAATAATTGGATTTTTCAAAAAATTTTAACACATGAATTTTAGATTAAAAATGCAACCGCAACTATAAGAGCCTTTAGCCTTAAACTTAAATGCACTTTTAGATAAAAAGCAACACTTGGGTAGAGATCACTTAGTGTAGAATTTTTTTTTCTTTTTTTTAATGAAATATTATCTGCATTCATTAATATTTAAATGTAAATACAGAGTATTTTTCATAGATTTTGGAAATTTTCAAATACTCATAACTACTTTATGTAAGTATTTTCAGTGGATTCAGTCTACCATGGTTTAAATGCTGTTAAAATGAATGGTTTTCCAGTTGATGCCAAATTTTGCTTATCTTTAAATACCCACCCTGTTGTATAAAAATACTCTCCTAAGTGTCTAAGCCATCTTCCACTGTCATTAAAGGAATGGAAATGACTTAAAATATCAGTCTTTCCCAATCATTCCTCTAACCTCAAAGCCAAGAGAAAGGGAATCACAACTTTTATATCTGGGTTTATCCTCAATGTGTCCTGGATTTTAAATATCAAATTACATTTTTTGTATTATCTAAAAAAATCATTTTATTTTATAACTGCAAATAATAAATATAATAAAAATAAAATCTACAAGTGTATGGTTAAAGAAGTAAAAGTTCTATATAGTTCTACTTCCATAGATGCTGTTAATTTTTTCAGAATGTATTCATAAATATCTTGAACTGCTTGAACTTTTCAATTGATTTGAGAGGGAGAGAGAGAGAGAGAGAGAGAGAGAGAGAGAGAGAGAGAGAGAGAGAAAGGAGGTGTGTAAGAGAGAGAAAGAGAAAAAACTTATTGTTTCACTTAGTTGTTCCATTCAGTTGTGAACTCATTGGTTAATTTTCATATGTGCCCTGACCAGGAAAGGAACCTGCCACTTTGGTGTGCTGGGACAATGCTATATTCAGCCACTGAACCACCTGGCCAGGGCTGAATGGCCTGAACATTTATGTTTTTCTTTTTCTTTTTATTAATTTTATTTAGAAAATTAAATTTAAAGGGGTGACATTGATCAATAAAAGAACATAAGTCTCAGGTAAACATCTCTATAGCATTTGAACTATTGATTATGTTGTGTTCCCACCATCCAAAGACAAATCATTTTCCATCACTATATATTTGTCTCTCTTTACTCCCTTCACCCCTACACCACATCTCCCTCCCCACGGTAGCCATTCCATTTTTATCTTTGACCATGAGTCTCAGTTTTATATCCCACATATGTGTGAAACCGCACAGCTCTTAGCTTTTTCTAAATTACTTATTTTACTCAGTATAATGTTCTCAAGGCCCATTCATGTTGTTATAAATGATACTATGTCATTGTTTCTTATGACTGAGTAGTAGTATTCCATTGTATATATGTACCACATTTTCTTTATCCAATCCGCTACTGAAGGACACTGGTTGTTTTCCTGACTTGTCCACTGTGAATAATGCTGCAGTGACCGTTGGGATGCGTATGATTTTCTATTTATTAATTTTCCAGATATACTTATAATTATATCTATCTATACATATAGTCAAATGTATCCATCTTTCCTTCATATAATTTATTTTATTTCAAGATAATTCTTTCCAGATGTAAAAAATTTTTCTCTTTTATATTGAATTATTCTATAATTTGATAAACTTAATTATTTTATTCATTCTAATTTAATATAGTTTCATATTTCCCCTGATTGCTACCCTTTTATATTGCCATGAATTATTAAATTATTTTTAAATCACTCTTTTATAACTTGATTTACAACACATCTTGCACTTTTTAAAAAAATTATTTTTTTAAGTATAATAATCAAGACAAGGTGGTGATGGCATAAAGAAAAACAACTGATAAAAAATAACACATCCTGCACTTTATCAAAGGCCATAAATTCTGAACAAAAAAACCCCCCATAAATATCATGGACAATTCTTTCTAAATGATACTTTTGGGGATGAATGTCAAAAATAGCTTGTCAGTAAGACAAAACATTATTTCTGTAACAGTATCATTAATTATTTACTTATTTTTTTTCTTTAAACAACACAGAAGTACATATTAATTGAACTAGAGAAGACAATTGGGTTGTAGTTAGTAAGTACAAGCCAGTTTTTTGATGGGCTCACCTAACTTAGGGAGACAATTGCTGAATACACCAACTTCATATTCAACCTTGACATCTCTGTATCACAGTCATCACCCCAAAGCATTCATTAATTTTTCAGGTAAACTCAATACAAACGTGATGTAAGTGATGAAATCTAGGCAATAGTTCCAACAGGAAATTCTTATGCAAGATATGAAAAACATAAAGACTGCATCTTATACTGAAATGCCATTTTAAATAGGCAAGTCAACCATATTAAGTGAGTTCTGCATTCTTTTTTCTTAACAGTCTTTGACATCTCGGAATTCTGACAAACTAGAATTTGCAACCTGATGTTGTCCATGTGTGTTAATGGCTTCTGTGCTTTTGGAAGGACCTGAGTTATCAGGTGATGTTTACTGGCTTCTATGGTGAGAAGGATGGGAAGATGATGGTTACTTATTCCTCTTCCTCTGATTGTTGAGACTTGACTCCAAGGTGCTGGCATGAACAGAAAGGAACAGTCTGATAAGAAAGAAACCAGGAATAAAACTAATAAGCTTCGCCTGAACAGGCAGTGGCGCAGTGGATAGAGCATCGGACTGGGATGCCTAGGACCCAGGTTCGAGACCCCGAGGTCGCCAACTTGAGTGCAGGCTCATCTGGTTTGAGCAAAGCTCACCAGCTTGGACCCAAGGTCACTGGCTCGAGCAAGGGGTTACTCAGTCTGCTGAAGGCCCACGGTCAAGGCACATATGAGAAAGCAATCAATGAACAACTAAGGTGTCGCAACGAAAAACTAATGATTGATGCTTCTCATCTCTCTCCGTTCCTGTCTGTCTGTCCTTATCTATCTCTCTCTGACTCTCTCTGTCTCTGTAAAAAAAAAACAACAACCAAAAAACAAAACCCTAATAAGCTTCCTCTACTTTCAGAATTAACTAGTTCTCTTGGGAGATCCTCAGACTTCCTGAATCATACAAAGTGACCACTTCTTACTGACTTTACAAATGTTTTTGCAGCTACTGACTTTGATGATTCCTTCCCCAGGATTGTCAGTTTTAACCATTTTGCTTAGTTGAACTAAGCAAGCAAGAGACCCTATATAACATTTACTCTTTTACAAAATAAGACTTTTTTAACATTCTTTGTCCATGTGGAAAGAGGCGATCATTTATTTGGAATTCTAGGCAGATAAGGATGCCTGAGAATAAATTTTAAAATTTTCAGAATAGAAATCAATATTGTTTATCTGACTTTCTTAGAAGAATGCCTCCAATTTTAATGCAATTCATTGTCTTAAAAAACACTTTATCAAGATATGATTAACATTAAAAAAATACCCTACATCTTAAAAGTATACAACTTGATGAGTTTGAACAGAAAAATATATCCATGAAACTATTATCCAGTGGAGATAGGCAAAGTGCATGCAGGAAGTGGAAACAGTTTGAACATCTTTTTTTCAACCTAGGCATTAATGCAGTTTCCATTTTTATAGGATTTTTATGTTTCACATTTGAATCAGAATAGGAGAGTATTCTTGTTTATCTTGAAATCTGTTCCTAATTCCTATTTCGCCAAGACCATAGAGATGATTTCAAACAGGGATTCCCTTTGCATATGTTGTTTTTAGATAAACAACAATAATCAAACCTGGTACATAGTAAATTAACATTGATCATAGTAATCACAGATGTGCAGTTAGCAGTTGGTCTCTACCTTTGCCCAAGGATGCAAAGAATTTTCAATCACTGAGGAATTCATACCCTTTTTTTTTTTCCTTGCATGTTCATGTGTTTGGGGGAGTAGGTTGCTGATATTAATTTGGAGTCAAAGTCTGATTTTTATGCAAATATCAATAAGTTGGTTTCCTAGTCCTCACTTTTTCAATCTGTGGCGAATATGTCATTTCATACTCACAGCCATTTGAGAGGTTATTTGGGTCAGAAATGCCAAGAGAGGTTTCTGGACCTATCCAGACGCTCTTGGCTTACGATTTGAGTTCATCTTGATAACCCATTGTAGGTTAAAAATATCTTAAGTCAAAATGCATTTAATACACTGAACCTATCAAACATCATAGCACAGCCTGGCCTACTTTAAATGTTCTCAGAACACTTACATTAGCCTTCCATTGGGCAAAATCATCTACCACAATGAATACCCTGTAATGAACGGTTCTTTACCCTCAGGATTGTGGGGCTGATTGAGAGCTATGGTTGGCTACTGCTGTTCATCACCATGAGAGAGCATCACACTGTATCTTGGTAGTCTGGGAGAGGACAAAAGTTTAAAATTTTGGAGTACGATTTCTACTAAATGCATATCACTTTGGCATCATTGTAAAGTAAAAAATTGTAAGTTGAATTCTTGTTAAGTCTGGGACCTTCTGTACCGTTTTCTCTTGCGGGCAACTGTAATCCATAGAATAAGACCCTATGCACAAAACCCTTTTTCACGTTGTTTCATTTTAACTTTTAAAAATTCTGCAAAGTATGTTTGTTTTATTTGTCACCGAGGCAATAGGGGTCCAGAGCCATTAAATAAGTTGTCGGAGGCTACTAACAAATGGCAGCCAGGATTTGAGCTTCAAAGCCCATTAACGTCTCATGGTATCTAGAAACACTGCCTTTCCCAAGTTTCGATGAAAGAATTAAGAAGTTGGTTGGCATTTGGCTCCTGACCACCCCCACTGTTCTCCTTCTGCCTAAAACTTCCTAAGTTTTCTGGATGGGGTTGGATTTGACCTAGAGTGGCCTCAGGTGAGGTAACCTGTCCTATATTTTCCTGATGAAGCTCACTGTACATTCTCTATTGCCTTTTCTCCACAATCCATCAAATATGAGTCTAATCCTTTACCTACTATGAGTGGAAGCCTCTGATTGTTTTAAATTACAAATAGAATGATATCTCAAGAACTAAAGGGTAACTATATAATAAGAGACACATCTGTTTCTACTATCTCTTGCCCCTCCCTCCTCCTCCCCTTTAATCAGTGCTCTCCTGTCAAACTTCCTTCCTTTCCTGCCAACTTGCCAGTACCATTTGCATTCCAGAGCATTGGCAGATGCTATCCCCTCTGTCTAGAACCATCTTTCCCTGATGTATGTGAAGCTCCTTTCATCTCGTCAGGCAGTTTCCAGTTTATGTCACCACCTCTGAGAAGCCTTCCCTGACCACCTCGCTAAAATGCTTCTTCTCTATCAGATTCCGAATCAGTATCTTCTTTATTGTCTTTATTTCCCTCACCACTATCTAAAATTATTAATTTTTAATCAGTTCATTTTTTAATTTAGGAATTTTATTTAATGGGGTGACATTGAGCAATAAGAGTATATAGGTTTCAGGTGAACATCTCTATAGCATTTGAACTGTTGATTGTAACATTTTGGTTTATATATATATATTGTTTTGCTCCCACATTAAAACTTAGGCAGAGAAACTGTCCTGTTCATCCCAGCTTTTGAGAAGTACCATGATTACATTAAGTAATCAACAAATTGTTGAATGAATATATGCATGAGTTAATGAATGAAGCATCTGACATATAGTAAGTGCCCAATAACACTGTTTCTATTTATTTAAAAACATATACCTCTCTAAAAAAACAGTTTGTTAATTTCATTTAAAACTAAACATGCGATTGCCATCCAACCTCGCAACTGCACAAAGGGAATTAATCCCAGAGAAATAAAAATTTATGTTCGCACAAATCCTGTACACAAATGTTCACAGAAGCTTTATTCATAATAGTCTTACCTGGAAACAAGCCAGGTGTCCTTCAGTGAGTTAATAGTAAGATGCTACTGCATCCATACCATAGAAGACCACTCAATAATAAAAAGAAATACACTATTTATTACATTCATTCACTTGAATGAATCTCCAGGCAATTATTCTGAGTGAAAAAAGCCATGCTGAATAATTTCATTTACATAACATTCTTGAAAGAACAAAATTATAAAGACAGAGAACAGATCAGTAGCTGCGAGGACTAGGAATAAGGAAAGATGGGTGTGATTACAAAAGGGCCAAAACAGGGATCCTTGTGATGGAACCTCTGTATCTTCACTCTGGTAGTGGGTTCATGAACCTCTATGAGTGAAAAACTTGCATAGAACTAAATACACAGGCCCCCCCCCCCACACACACACACACAAATGAGTACTAGAGAAGTCTGTGAAAGACTGGTGAGTTGTATAAATGTCAATATTCTGGTTATAATGTGGTACTATAATTTTGCAAGACATGCTTTAGGAAGAAATTGAGTAAAGGGCACACGGAATCACTATATTCTTTCTTACAACTGCACGTGAATTTACATGATTTCTTTTTTATTCTTTTCATTTTTTTATTTATCTTTTTTTTATCAAGTGAAAGGCAGGGAGGCCAAGAGACAGACTCTTAAATGTGCCCCAACTGGGATTCAACTGGCAAACCCCCTACGAGGATGATGGTCTGCCCATGATGGGCCACTGCTCCATTGCTTGGCAACCAAGCTATTTTAGCACCTGGGGCAAGGCCATAGAGCCATTTCCAGCACCTAGGGCCAACTTTGCTTCAACTATTTGAGTCATGGCTGTGGGAAGGGAAAAGAGAAGGTGAAGGGGAAGAGGTGGAGAAGCAGATGGTCACTTCTCCTATGTGCTGTGACCAGGAATTGAACTTGGAACTTCCACATGCCAGATGATACTCTACCAGTGAGCCAACTAGCCAGGGCCTACATAATCACAAATTACAAAATTTAATGTTAAAAAAGCAATACATTCTTGAATTATGAGTAATTTTGTAAGAATGTTAACTGTCTCAATCATAGAAAACTTGCCTACAAATAATCCCGAGGAAAGTTGTGCTAAATAATACATCTTATACTTAAGGATCTTATTGAAAGAATAATTATTTGTTTGTATCTTCCTCTCTAAAGTATCTTTATTTTGTTTCTTCCTCTTTAGCTCTCAAATTCAGAATCAGGCTTTCTCACTGACCTGGAATACATATTTGTGCAGAGGCACTGGGAAAGCCTGTAGCGTTCACATGAATCATTGGAAATAGTAAACCTGAGAGTTAAAGCCACATTTTCATGAATGTACCATAAGAACTGGTAGCAAATTCATTAGTTAATTAAATTCATAATTTGGCAAGTGCCATTATGATGATTTTAGAGTGATGAAAGATGGCTTTAGCATGGCTGGCTCACATGCAAGCATAGAGCACTGGTTTGCTAGCTGAGTTCTCTGGGGAAACAGAACTCAGAATCTTCTGATTCTAACAGACTTCTTCAATAGAGATAAAAAACATTTACTTTGGGTCCACGAAATTTTCAGGTTTAATTATTGTGTCATATTTTACATTTTCAAAAGGGTTAAACTTTTTCTTTTGAAAGAACATGCCTTTGAAGTTAGAATTCATTTGAAGCCTAGTTATGTCAATTATTAACTCACTACAAAACCATAAGAGAATCATGTATCTCTGTACCTGTCATTTCTTTGCACTTATCTCCATCAATAATCCAATCTCTATTCTTTCTCAACCATTCACTTTCATGATAATAGGCTAGTAGTCATTATATAAGCTTTTTATAATCTCAATTTTATGCATTGCATCGTCTAATCACACCTTCTCTTTTTCCACTGACACTGAGTTTCTATTACCTCAACAACAATTCTTTTTTTTTTTTTTTTTTTTTTTGTATTTTTCTGAAGCTGGAAACAGGGAGAGACAGTCAGACAGACTCCCTCATGCGCCTGACCGGGATCCACCCGGCACGCCCACCAGGGGGCGATGCTCTGCCCCTCCGGGGTGTCGCTCTGTTGCGACCAGAGCCACTCCAGCGCCTGGGGCAGAGGCCAAGAAGCCATCCCCAGTGCCCGGGCCATCTTTGCTCCAATGGAGCTTTGGCTGTGGGAGGGGAAGAGAGAGACAGAGAGGAAGGAGAGGGGGAGGGGTGGAGAAGCAGATGGGCGCTTCTCCTGTGTGCCCCGGCCAGAAATCGAACCCGGGACCTCTGCACGCCAGGCCGATGCTCTACCACTGAGCCAACCGGCCAGGGCCTCTACAATTCTTTGGCTCCAATGAGAGCTCTTTCCCTCCTCCAAAACCACAATGACTTTTTTTATATTATTTTTTAGAAATTTGTAGTATTACATTTCCATAGAAAAGTTTTCAGTCTTAGTTTCAACTGTGCTTCATTTTGAATAGTTTCTATTGCTATGTCTTCAACTTCATATATTTTTTCTTCTGGAGTTTCCAATCTACGATTAATCTTTATCTTTTGTTTGTTTCACATATTTATTTTCAGTTTCATAAATTGCATGTGGGATTTTTTTTTTATATCTTCCATTTTTCTCATGGATTTCATGATTATTCTTTCATCTTAAAAATATACAATATGTTTATAATGGTTGTTTTAACATGCTTTTCTATAAATTTCATCATATTTATCATTTCTGGTTGTATTTCTATTGATTGATTATTCTCATGATGAAAGGTCAAATTTTCCTGCTTATTTGATACCTAGGAACTTTTGCTTGGCTGACAGAAACTGTGATTTATATATATGTATCTATAATCCAACTGGAATTTTATGTTTACTCAGGTATCAGTGAGCAGGGATCCTTTTTTTTCAATCTGGATATATAATTGTCACTATACCATTTATTGAGGTAATAAACGGCTCTATAACTCTTTCTTTATCATAATTCAAAGATCCATATGTGCATATTGTTTTGAACTCTCCATTCTATTCAACTTATCTGCTTATCTTTTCTCACTCAATATCACATCAATTACAGTAGCTCTATTTAAGCTTCACTATAGTTTAATTTACTATATGAATTCTTTTTTTAGTGAGAGGAGAGGAGATAGAGAGACAGACTCCTGCATGCACCTCAACCAGGTCCACCTGGCAACACCCATCTGGGACCAATGCTCTGCCCATGTGGGGCCATGCTCACAATCAAGCTATTTTTAGCACCTGAGGCAGAGGCTCCAGGGAGCTATTCTCAGTGCTGGGGCCAGGTTGACATGCTCGAACCAGTTGAGCTATCGCTGTGCGAGGAGAAGAGAGAGAGAGAGAGAGAGAGAGAGAGAGAGAAGAGGGTGAAGGGAGAAAAGCAAATGGTCACCTCTCCTGTGTGGACTGACTGGGAATCAAACATGGGGCTTCCACATGCCAGGTCAATGCTTTACTACTGAGCCAACCAGCCAGGGCCTATATGAATTAGTTATACAAAGTCTTATAACAAATAACTTTATAATAATCCAATACAACTTATCTTTTATTCAATAATATTGTTCTAAAAAGTATAGCCACCTAATAATTCAAGACATTGCTCACTCTGAATCCAGTTGCAGCATCATCAAAGTGCAGTGTATGTGAATGCAAATCAGATACAAATAAAAATATGTTTCTCTGTGGCAGACAGACATTTTCTCTGTTTTAGAGAGGTTTAGAGTTACCATATAAACATGTTATGCATCATTGCACAAATATATACAGGGTTGGGCAAAAGTAGGTTTACAGTTGTGAGTACATAAATGGAGCTTATTCTATTCTTGTATTATTATTTATGAATTATTGTATTTCTTTTCATACAAATAACTGTAAACTTATTTTTGCCCCACTTTGTAACGTTGCCCCACCTTGTAACATTGCTATCAGAGGTCAACTAAATGCAATTTAATGATTCACAGAATTATATAAAAATGATTTAAAATTTTTGTATTTCAATTTTCTCTTTTAAATGTGCTAATTTTAACCATATCAATTGCAAACTACTCTCTGACTTCTTCCCCCAAACCTAATAAAACTCGGTTTTACGTACTGCATCCTTTCACAGAAGCACAAACTCAGAGATGTAAAAGTACAAGTGTTACATTTATTAATCCGCCACTTTGTTTTCTTTTTTTTTGTTTGTTTTTGTTTTTGTTTTTTTTTTGTTTTGTTTTTGTTTGTTTGTTTGTTTTTTTTATAATAAATTTTTATTAATGGTAATGGGATGACATTAATAAATCAGGGTACATATATTCAAAGAAAACATGTCTAGGTTATTTTGTCATTTAAATTATGTTGCAAACCCCTCGCCCAAAGTCAGACTGTCCTCCGCCACCCTCTATCTAGTTCTCTGTGCCCCTCCCCCTCCCCCTAACTCTCTCCCTCCCTCCCTCCCATGTCTTCCCTCCCCCCACCCTTGGTAACCACCACACTCTTGTCCATGTCTCTTAGTCTCATTTTTATGTTCCACCAATGTATGGAACCATGTAGTTCTTGTTTTTTTCTGATTTACTTATTTCACTCCTTATAATGTTATCAAGATCCCACCATTTTGCTGTAAATGATCTGATGTCATCATTTCTTATGGCTGAGTAGTATTCCATAGTGTATATGTGCCACATCACTGGGTAGACAGTTAATGGCATTGAAATACCGAGCTGCACGGTGGCTCTTGCAATGTTAGAAAACAAAGTGGATACAGCTCGATATTTCAATGCCATTAACTGTCTACCCAGTGAGTTTTATTTTGGTCCTACTGCCGGCCCCAGCAGAGTCGGAGTGCAAAGTCAGTGGGAGGAGTCAAGAAGACAGCTGCTCTGCTGGGGTGGAGGGGCAGCCTTAGAACAATCACACGGGTTGAGGTTCTCGCTGACCCTCTTGCCACACTTTCAGTAGGAAAGTGGATTTTCTTTGTGTACATATGCATGGGCTCCTTGGAAGAGATCAGGGTCAGAAAAGCCTTGCAGCGGGCTTTGCAGGCACTGTTATGAGCTCCCTCTACAACTGAGACATTGTGCTCTGAGAAGGCCTTCTTGCACTTTGACACATCTACAGATATCCTCATCGTAGGCGTAAGGCCGACGTGGCAAGGATGGCATCTTATAGTGAGAATGCGACCCCCATGCATTATTGCCAGGAAGCATCAGAGTTTTCAGGATCTACAAGCTTTGACAGCAGTGACAGCTAGCATTGAGGTGACAATATGGAAAGTTACTGGGTCTTTCTTTTGGGGAATCCATCATCACCCCTGAGAAAGAAAAGCATTGGCCCAAATCAGACCTGGAGAAAGCGATCCCAAAGTATTCATGGCAGCCCCCCATTTCCTGCACAGATGTAGCAAATTGGCATCTGCAGCTTATTGTACAGATTCTCCATGTGAGTCCCAGGGACCAGCTTGCAGACCCAGCCTCTGGATTCAACGAACAAAATGCCTCACCCGTCAGTTCTCAGTCAGTCACACTGATGTCTGAGATATCACCATTATTATTATTGTTGTTGTTATTGTTATTTTAATATTAATCTCAATACTTATTATATGCTTGCTCACCTTTTCAGAGAAAGGACTATGATAAAGGGACGCAGGGCACTGAGACATGAAACAAGCATGGAGGTGTTGTCAGCTTTCTCCTAACCAGAGTTTGGATGCACAGCAGACTAAACAGGAAGACTCAGGGCCAGCCTTGATTTACCCAGACTTAAGAAGTGGCAGGCAAAGCTTTTAGAAGACAAAAGTACCATACTAAAAAGTCATTAATCCTTTGAGACACAAAATCCAACCTCCGCCATGTAGTCTAACGAAAGCTCAAATATATTAACAGTGAAATGTCTCAGGGTTCCACAAAATTGTACAAATGGTGGTTAGCAACCACAGAATAAGCAGTAATACATTCTAAAACCTCTTTTCTACCAATCTGCTGCTTATAAGTGTCTCTCAGTTTGAGAAATCGGGCAAAATTTGTGGTCCGTCATCAGAATTATCTCCAGCGGGGGTAGTTTTTCTCACCAGACTCCTTATAGATTGGCCAGTCATTGTCTGTCAGTATTTTCTCGGCTGGGAGACACAGTCTCCACCACGCTGAGGTTGACGAGCATCATATATTATCTGGTCTGTGATAAAGTTACTCCTTGTGCTCTTTTTAAGAATATTTGAAATTCTAGAAGTAGATTTACATTCTAAGTTATTTGTGACTTCTAAAATATGGATGCGATCCATTCTGCCAGTGCTAGACTGAGGCTCTGAAACACAGGTCTATCTTAGCTCTGACCACTTCTCCTCCTTCTTTCCCAGATTCTCCACCTTCTGCTTGTGAGGTCACATCTCTCACTTCCTCCTGAGGCTCAGTGATCCCAGGCTTTCTGATTCATCCACCATTCTCATACGCTTTTTAACAAGGTCAACTTCAGAATTTCACCAGTGAATGTCACTTTTCTCAGCTGCAGCTTCCTGTTCATAACTTGTTTCAACCTGTGATGCCATGAATAGCCGTGCCAGATTAGCGGTGCTGACATCACATGAGCTAGGCACCTGGACATCTTCTTTAGCTCCTAAGGACAGGTCAAACAGGATGGCATTGACGTCTTGGTTGTTGGTCCTGTCATCCCATTTAAGGTTGTCCACAATTTTCAGGTAATCTGGGGAAAAGGACTTCCAAAAGTAAACTCCCATGTCTCACTCTCTGGTTTAATAAGTGAAATGGCAGATGCACCCATGATGAATTGGAGCTGCTAGCTGGCTCCCTTTTTTACAGACTGGTTGTTCTTATGAAGAATCTGATGGGGAGGGTGTACCCTGGTCCAAGACTCTGCACCCTGATGAGCTCACGGCAGTTGCCTGCTGCTTGCCATTTGGGATGAAGTTGATAGCTGGCATTTCATGCCTTTTCCCAGTTGCTGTATCCTAAATAAGTTGTGCATGTGCCACTTTGCTCCAGGACCTAGTGCCTGGGAAAAACAGGGACTCAGTTCTTTTCATTAGGTAATGCTTACATGTCGTTACAACAGGGTTCAAATGCAGGTGAGAGGATGCCAGAACACATCCACAATATCTCTGTCTCCCAGCAGGAGGTTAGAATTTACATCATATAATTTAGTGTGGCAAAGACCTTCAAGGTCAACACCTTGCTACCAGCTGAATCATATTCATGAGCTTATCCTCCTCCGCCACAGAGAACAGGGCTCAGGATAATGTTCTGCATGCTCCCAGCACAGAGCAGAGTCTCCATTTATAGAATCACAGAGCTGACCATGAAATCTTCGGTAGGTCTCTTGCTCAGTAACCTAGGCATACTGTCCATTGGAATCACCCTCTTTCCATTCTGTACTGGAAGAGGCACTGATCACCACCAGATTCAACAGTGTGAACAGGAAGTGAATATATCCTTGATGGATTTTTTTCTCCTCTCCTTCAACTGATACTGTCAACCCTTATTCTCCATTCCCCCAGTTTGGAGTCTCACCTTCACTTTTGAAAGACATTTACAATGGATATAGCATTCTATTTATATAATATTATGAAGATGTCTCCTTCATTTGTCTTTTGGCAGAAATAGTTTCTGATGAGATATTTGCTGTTTTTCTCAACATGGCTCTTTCATTCTCCTTCCTTTAAGGTTTCTTTTGTTTGTTTGTTTATTTATTTTATCACTTGTCTTCAGTGATTTTCTTATTCTGTGGTCTGGATTGTTTTTGTTATGTTTATTCAGCTTGTGTTTCATTGACCTTCTTCTTGTGATTGCATTATTTCATGAAATTTGGAAAAATTTTTGACCATTATTTCTTCAAATATTTTTCTGTCTTTTATTTCTTTCTTCTGAGAATATAATTCCAGATATACTTAACCATTTGATACTATGCCACCGGTCATTTTTAATATTTTTGCATCTTTTGTTTTTATCTCTGCTTCATTTTCTAATACTTTCAATTGCTATGTCCCTAAATTGACTTATCTTTTCTTCTGTAGCATACAAATGTGGTATTATATACTCAGTGTGTTTTTTTTTTCAGATATTTTTCAATTTCAGAAATTTATGTGGACCTTTTGTTAAATCTTTTATTTATTTTTAAGTAGCTTTTATATTGCACCCTATGTTCCTGAACTAATTCAGTTATTTATAATTGCTATTTTAACATGCTTGTCTGCTAACTCTATCATATCTATCTTTTGTAGGTTCGTTCCTATGGATATTCTCCTGGTTAACTTTCAAATTTTTCTGCTTATTTGAATACCTAATTATTTTTAATTGTGTGTCAAACGTTGTGAATGTTACGTTATTGGATGCTAGATTTTGCTGAATTCCTTTAAGAGATGTGAACTTTTTTTTATACACACAGCCAAGTTACTTAATATCAGTTTATTTTGGGGGGGTTTGCTTTTAAATTTTGTTAACACAGGCTCAGATTAAGCTTTATTCTAGTATTACTTTGGTTTCATTATGAACACGATGCCCTTCTGAGGCACCATGAGGTCTCTACTTCCTGCCTTGTGAACTATAGGGTCTCCCCACTTGGCTGGAATAGACATGAACTGCTCCTAACTGTGTCAGCTTTTGGAATTATTTGCTCTCTGGTTATTCTTCCACTGTCTTGGGTAGTATCTCTCAGGCTAATACAAATGAATACTCAGCCAAAAACTTCCGGGACTCCCATGTAGTTCCCCAAGCTTCCCTTTCTGTTCTTTTCTTTGTCTCCAATGCTCTGCCTCACAATTTACAACCCGCTTATCTTCTAATACTCTATCCTCGGAATCCTCAATGCAGTAAAGTATCCAGCCTATTTCAATTCTTTCTCTCTGCACTGTGAACTGAAAACTGATCCATTCATTAAATCGGGGCAACAATAGGGCTAACCATTATTTTCCACAAGTTTGTGCTGCCTGTTGTCCAGTGTCTAAAAGCCCTATGGCACATATTGTGCCTAGTTTTCTGTTTTGTTGTTACTGTTTATTTGTTTTTAAGTAGAAAGACAAATTTAGTCTCTGTAAATCCACCATGGCCTGAAGTAAAAATCTCTACCTTACTTATGTAATTTCTGTATTGTTTATCTTACCTATAATAAAATGTAAGTCTTATAAGGAAGCAGATGTCTATGGTTTATTTACTGAGGTATGCCAACCACCTAGAACTGTTTTGGCACATAGTCAATGTTAAAACATATTCGTCAACTGAATAAATAAATACATAAATAGGTCAATCTCATTTTATTGTCAGAGTTCTCACTTTTCATAATACATTATTTTAATTTCACAGAGAAGACACAGATCCAACAGGATGTTTTTGGTTATTTGACCAGTTTCTCTATTACAGCCCACAGATTGTCATTGTTTAGCAGAATCATATTAATTATACTCTGGAGGCTCAAAAACTTGTTTGACCTTGATGATGGATTTTATGATTATAAAGAGGAAAGGAGATACTCCAAAAACTTCAAGTGTTTTGTAATACCTACAATTAAATAATGTACTATTCGAGGTCAGTTTTCTAGTAGGAAGTGAGAGAGTCAAATATTTATTATCAGATGATTTTGAAAGCTTCCCTCTCTCTACTCTCTGCTTCCCCTATCCACTTACAGTAGGTATTTTACAGCTGAAAATCTCTATACTATGAAAACTCAGCTGGAAGAAAGTTAATCAAATAGTCAATCAATGTTTAAATCAAAAATAATAATAAAACTTCTCTAACCTTAAAAATTACTGTCATTAATCAGCATGAGGAACAGCAGCAAATTATAAATGAACCCAGAACACCAATTGCAAAGGAAAAAGTTTATGCTCTTGTTCAGGATGATTTCATCCTCAAGAGGTTTCAGCTAACAGAGAAAGAATATGCCTTTTGCCTCAGGACTTGAGAAGAAGAAAAAAGAAGGAGCCACAGAGAGCATGAGAGTAAAAATTCCCATCTTATATACATTCCTACACATGTAAGAAATAAACTGACTTTTGAAAGATATTACCAGTTAATTGGAAAATCACAGAGCAGATGGAACCAATTAATCTACAATTACAGAATCACCATAATGCAAACAAAAATAATTAACTCATTTCCAAGATATGATTTTTTTAGGAAACTCTTTTAAATATCTCTAAAATTGGGCTAAAGGCACAGCTTTTCATCATCATAGGGGGGTTTAAACCATTCCTGAGGCTAAATTTCCCTTCAGGATTAAAGGGGAGTTGATCTTACTGTGAAATGTGGTGTGGTCCTAACTTCCAGAGAAAGAATATAGAGGTAAAGTTTGTTAAGACCATTTATTTAAGAATGCTTACTTTATATCGACTACACGTGAGGGACTATGTTAGTTGCTGATTACAAAATAGTGACCAACAACATAAAAGGATTCTGCTGTCATGGAGCTTAAAGTCTAACACATGACAAATACTGAACTACCACCCAAATAAATGTCAAATTGTGACTGATGCTGTGAAGAGCTACACAGCATAGTATATGCTATAGACATTGTTTGTGTCCCACCAACTTCATATGTTGAAATCGAGTTCCTAATGTGATGACATTTGGAAATGAGGCCTTTAGAAGATGAGTAGTTTATGAGGGTGCTGGTCATCTGGTAGTATTTTTTTTTAATTTTTTGAGAAATATTCATACTGTTTTTCATAGGAGCTGCACCATTTTGAATTCCCAACAACAGTGTACAAATATTTGAATAAACTTTTCATTAAAAAAAAAAAATCTAGCACTGGCCAGTTGGCTCACGGGTAGCGTGTCAGCCTGGCATGTGGATATTCTGGATTTGATTCCCAGTCAGGGTACACAGGAGAAGTGACCATTTGCTTCCCTATCCCTTTCCTTTCGCTCTCTCTCTATCTCTTCCCCTCCTACAGCCATAGCTCCATTGATTTGAGTATATCAGCCCCAAGCACTGAGGATGTCCCTGCTTCAGGTGCTAAAAATAGCTTGGTTGTGAGCATGACCCCAGATAGGCAGAGCATTGACCCAAGACAGGCAATGCTGGGTGGCTCCCGGTCTGGGCTCATACAGGAGTCTGTCTCTCTATCTCCCCTCCTCTTACTTGTAAAATAAGGGGAAAAAATCCAAATGACCAACAAAAATATGTTTAACTTTGTATGCCATCATGGAAAGGTAAATTGAAACCACAGGAATGATTGCAGTGAGTAAAATAGTTTGATCATTCCAAATAGAAGATGTGAAGCAACAGAATCCTAATACTTTTCTTATGAAAGTCTAAATTGAGATAGCCCTGTTACAAAATGCATTGTCAGTAATACTAATGCTGAACCAACTCAAAGTTTAGGACCAGGAGTTTTATCCCCTAGTGTAAACCCAACAGAGGGGCACACTTATGTTCACCAAAAGTCTTACACAAGTATGTTCACAGCAGCACTATCTGTAACATATTGATCATGGAACCAACCATCAGTAATAGAAAAGATAAACACAATGAAATATCAGACAGTTATGACAGTAAGTAAACTGCAACTCCATGCAACAGCATGAAGGACCCATAAACTATATGTTGTATAAAAGAAGCTAGCCACAAAAATAGTGCGTACCGTGTAATTTCATTTGTATTGAACTTTTTAAAAAGCAGAAAACATTATTTCATACTGTTGCAGGAGGATAGAAGCTACACTTGTGTGGCTGGTAACAGAGATGGGGCATGAAGGATGCCTCTAACGGTCCACTTGTCATACAATATTATAGAAATTTAATTTTGTCAATTTATATAAGAAACTGTGAGCTTTTCAGTCATGGAATCTTTTTGATAATTTTTTTTTCTTTTTTTTTTTTTTTTTTTTAAATTTTTCTGAAGCTGGAAATGGGGAGAGACAGTCAGACAGACTCCCGCATGCGCCCGACCGGGATCCACCCGGCACGCCCACCAGGGGCGACGCTCTGCCCACAAGGGGGTGATGCTCTGCCCCTCTGGGGCATCGCTCTGCCGCAACCAGAGCCACTCTAGCGCCTGGGGCAGAGGCCAAGGAGCCATGCCCACCGCCCGGGCCATCTTTGCTCCAATGGAGGCTTGGCTGCGGGAGGGGAAGAGAGAGACAGAGAGGAAGAAGGGGGGGTGGAGAAGCAAATGGGTGCTTCTCCTATGTGCCCTGGCCGGGAATCGAACCCGGTCCCCCGCATGCCAGGCCGATGCTCTACCGCTGAGCCAACCGGCCAGGGCCTTGATAATTTTATTATTGAGCTATCAAAAGGCCTAACACATAGTTGCTACTTAGTAAACATTTTGGGAAGAAGAGAGAAAGAATGAAAGAGGATGAAAAAGGGAATGAAGAGGGCTTTAAAACCCTCATTGTATATATCCCGCCTTGATATATGCACTCTAACCATTTATGAAATGCCGTAATCATTTGTTAGGATCCAGTCCTTCTGTGAAGATTACATAGAGAGCTGCATCACGATTAAAGATTGCCTAAAACCACGTGGCTCCTGCACATTTCCATTGGAATAAGAACAACGCCCCACCTCCCCATCCTGTGTGGTGTCTATATCATCTCTAGAACCTGCGATAGTTAGGCTACCTGGCAAATGAATTAAGTTTGTAGATGGAATTAAGGTTATTAATTAAACAGGAAGATTATTTGGGATTGTCTGAATTGGGCCCAATATAAACATAAGAGAGTTTAAAAGGTAGATGAGAGAGGCCAGGAAGGAGAACCAGAGCCATGCAGTGCGAAAACTCAGCCAGATCGTGCTGGCTCTGAAGATGAATAAGGTAGGCCATGAGCCAAGTAGGTGGCATCTAAAAGCTGGAAAAAAGCCCTGGCCAGTTGGTTCAGTGGTAGAGTGTCGGCCTGGCGTGCAGAAGTCCCGGGTTTGATTCCCGGCCAGGGCACACAGGAGAGGCGCCCATCTGCTTCTCCACCCCTCCCCCTCTCCTTCCTCTCTGTCTCTCTCTTCCTCTCCCGCAGCTGAGGCTCCATTGGAGCAAAGATGGCCCGGGCGCTGGGGATGGCTCCTTGGCCTCTGCCCCAGGCGCTAGAATGGCTCTGGTCGCAACACAGCGACGCCCCGGAGGGGCAGAGCATCGCCCCCTGGTGGGCGTGCCGGGTGGATCCCGGTCGGGCGCATGTGGGAGTCTGTCTGACTGTCTCTCCCCGTTTCTAGCTTCAGAAAAATACAAAAAAAAAAAAAAAAGCTGGAAAATGCAAGAAGCAGATACTTCCCATGAGCTTTGGGAAGAAGCAAACTCTAGTAATACCTTGATTTTAGCCCTGAGGTCCATTTGAATTTCTGACATCCAGAACTGTAACATAATGAATTTGCATTGCTTTAAGCTATTAAATTTGTGGTAATTTGTTATAGCAGCCATAAAAAACTAATACACCCGTGGATGATTGTCATATTTTCTGGTTGACTAGTAAATAAAAAGAAGTAATATAGAAGTAAGAATAGTGCTTTCCTGGCTACATTTAATTTATTTTAATAGATTCAGTTTTAATTATGTTGATGCTACTCTGTAGTATGTTAGTAAATACACCAGGCCCACTTTGTGAAATCAACTAATCTATATTAATAGATGCTCTCAGTATGGTGTTTGGTTATGGACTAATTCCACTACAGCAAAGCATGCATAAGTATTTATGAAATATACAAATGAATATCTTTTTAGCTTATATAATTATGAGAAATATTGTACTTTCAGGATGATTTTCAGCATATATAAACAGAGAAATGTTTTATAAGAAAAAAAATCACAGCTGTTTCAAAATATAAGAATTTTAATAAGTATAAATAATTCACCCAAAGGATGTTTGGTTAGTTGCACTTCCTTTTCTCAGGTAGCAAAGAAGCATATCTTGTATGACTATCATGGTCTCAGGTAATGGAAATACACTGGTAAGTTAAAACATGGTCATTTAAGGTTCATATTTTTTATTGGAAGAAACTAAGAGATAAAAATTTAATATTAAACCAATGTTTAGAATGCTCTAATTAACACAAGCTATAGAAGTGCAAATAAGAGTTTAGCCAAATTTTAAGAAAAACTTTACCAAGCCAATAATATTGCACTGTATTTTTCAAGTATTAAATAATTCCAGGAAAGGGAAAAGACATACATAAAAATATTTAAATCTCAAAATATCCATTTTGCTGGTCATTTTGCTTAAATTCAGAAGACTGTCTTCAACAAATATTTTATGTGATAATCCTTGTTAAAAATGTGTCTGGGCCCTGGCCGGTTGGCTCAGTGGTAGAGCGTCGGCCTGGCGTGCAGAAGTCCCTGGTTCGATTCCCAGCCAGGGCACACAGGAGAGGCACCCATCTGCTTCTCCACCCCTCTCTCTCTCCTTCCTCTCTGTCTCTCTCTTCCCCTCCCGCAGCCAAGGCTCCATTGGAGCAAAAGATGGCCCGGGCACTGGGGATGGCTCCTTGGCCTCTGCCCCAGGCGCTAGAGTGGCTCTGGTCGCGACAGAGTGACGCCCCGGATGGGCAGAGCATCGCCCCCTGGTGGGCGTGCCGGGTGGATCCTGGTCGCGCGCATGCGGGAGTCTGTCTGACTGCCTCCCCATTTCCAGCTTCAGGAAAAAAAAAAAAATGTGTCTCAATGACTTTTTAAAATATTTCACCAGCTTTAGATGACAAAAATGTCCAGAATAGAAAACAAATGATTAAAATTAGAAGTAAAAGCTCCATCAATATGTGCTTTCCAAAGTGGAAATATTATAAAATTAACTATAAGTTTTAATATTAAATCCTGTCTCCTAGTATTTGAACTCTTATAATTTGCTCAAATCCTCTGTTACTTTTGTAGAAATAAATTTCAATGTTTCCCTGTTTGCAAACTTTGTTAATAACTGCTATTCATTAAATCTTAAGAAGTTGAAAGTTTTTGTTCTTTCATTTCTTGAATAAATTGGTTGAATATTTTCAATTGATTTTGAACAAAACACAACAAAAATTTAAAGAATTTGTTTACAGAAAAAGTTTAATACCATGTAAAACACTTAAGTTGATTTTCAAAATAATTCTTTTTATTTTTTTAGTTGAGTGAGAGGAGAGGAGGCAGAGACAGACTCCCACATGCTCCCCAACCAGGATCCACCAAGCAAACCCATTAGGGAATGATGCTCTGCCCATCTAAGGCCCTTGCTCTGTTGCAAGTGGAACCATATTCTTTTTAGTGTCTGAGGCAGAAGCCATGGAGCCATCCTTAGCACCCAGAGCCAACTTGCTCCAGTCTAGCCATAGCTGCAGGAGTGAAGGAGAAGAGAGAAACAGAGAGAGAAAGAGAAGCGAGAGGGAGAGGTGTGGAGGAGCAGATGGGCGCTTCTTCTGTGTGCCCTGACCAAGAATCAAACCCAAGACATCCACATGCCAAACTGATGCTCTACCACTGAGCCAATGGACAAGGGCCCAAAATAATTCATGAAATGTTAAAATATTGCTAAAATTCAACTGATACTGGGCAGGAAAGGATGCACAAACTTATACAAAAAAATTTTTTTCATGCAACATCAGCTTAATTATACACACACAAACTAATAAAGTTTTTCTAGCTTTGAATATTTACCATTTATAATTTTTGCCTCCAGTTTATTTCAGTGCAGTCCTTAATTTTTGTGCCACAAGAAGCTCCAAGTGTATTTCTAGTCAATGGTTCTTTTACTTTAGTAAGACTATTATGTCTACCACAACATTGCAGACTAATAAGTTAGTATTTCATGGTTTTTATCATTGGCAAAGGTAAATAGTTTAGCTCCAATGTTGGATATTTTAGCAACATGCACAATGCTGTTATCTATATTGTTTCAAGAGAATAAACCTGTAAAACTTTACTTTGCATAAATTGGACTTAAAAAAGCAATTAACTGATTCCCTAGTTGAAACTTATGATAATACTGATATGACACTTGCATCACTTAATTGTTTGTGAGTCTTTCTGCTAATGGAATCAACAGTGCCATCTATTTTTCCATGTCTCCTATCTGTCCAAGGCAACTTGAACGTACTCACTTAGAAAAAGTCAGTGGATTTAAATGAAAGGTCTTATTGTATAGAGTGATATTTAAATGCTCCTTCTGAAGCTGGACACATTTGTCATTTTAGGTATAGTTCATTTAACTGGATAATGTTTTTGAAGGTAATATTGATATATTTTATTTTTGTATATTAGTGTCCTGTAGTTTTTCTTTCCTGAGAATAGATGGTAATAGTAATCAATATTTTACTTGTTAAACATTTGTAAACTTTAGATAAATAGAAATTTTGAAAATAAATTTTCTAGTTTATTGCTGCCAAAATCGTTACTTGCAAAAATAAAACATTACTGAGCAAATAAATTAGATAAATACATATAGATTTACATTTAAAAAATATCAAAACCACTTAGGAGGTAGGTTCAGACTACTCAACATTTTTTTATAGTACTACAGCTGTTGTTTCTTGTACAGTTTTCAAGTATACATCAATCTATAATTTCACAGTGACCTGGCTAACTGGAGGTCATATGGACTAGGAACATCAAAAACAATGGCACAATTCCTAACATCAATGGCTAATATTGAAAATGAACAACAGTGCATAGCTGGGTCAAAAATGTCTGTTACCACCCTTGAACTGTAAAATGTAGCTTTTTACTAGTTGGTCAATTGTAATCATTTTATTTTATCAGAAAATATTTTGATGTCTGACCTTAAAAGGTATTTGTTATATTGTATGTAGAAAAAGTGATTGGAAAAAGAGTGGTACTCTTCCAGATAGCTATGTGTTAAGGTTAAAACTCCTCATTGCAAGTGAGTTTCACCCATTATTATACAAGACCATGACAGAAGCTCAAAATAAAATCTTAATGCAATTAGATTTAATAAAGCCTTACTAAAATATGTAAAACCTAGGACAAATGTTGAACTAAACAGGACTTAAGACAATAGGTATATATTTCAGACAAACTCAGATATATGTTCACACATGTTATAACATTGCTGTGACTAGCAACTCAGACTATGTATGTGAAATACACTAAAAAGGTTAACAAATACACTCAACTTCACATTTATGATGACAGTACCAACATTTAATCTATGTGACTATGGTTCTGATTTTAAATTAGCAGATCAGTCTGAAGCAGGTATATTGCCAAGAGAATGTTAAGGATGCTTATGAAATAAAATAGAAAGCCAACTCTTCTGATCTCTAGCTCTATAACCATTGCCACAAACTACTCTTAAATGCAGTATGTTATCATATAATATGAGAATGATGTTAACTCCATTAGAAAATTTTATAATAATAATATCAAATAATAGCAAAATTCTAGTATTAGTATAGTACCTTAATAATTTATTTTCCCTCTATATGCCCCTTTTTCTCAATTCACTTTTATGCTGAGTGAGATACTTCTAATTAACCCATATTATCAACATAAAGACTAAATTAGAGATATTGGAGGTAGTCGCTATTTTTTCTATTATTACTGAAATGGGAACCCATTTGGGTGCTGGTAAAATAATTTATAGTCAATACCAAATATAAAAGTTGGTAGATTTGAGGCAAAAATAAAACTGTTTAAAGGTCTAAAAGTACATTTTAGATTCTGGGACTACCAGTGTGAGTCTTTGCTATATCTGAGACTTTTTCTCCCAATGCTGCATATGAAAAATTTAGAGACAAGATTAAGAAAGGAAAATACTGGAATGAGAAGATGGCAGCGGAGTAGGCAGATGCACAGACTCCCAGCTCACACCAACAAACTGGATTACAAATAAATTTAGGAACAATCAGCATGAAAAACCAACTCTGGACTACAAGAACAGCTCTCAAAAAGCAAGGAGCAGGAAAAAAAAAGCAAGGAGCAGAGAAGAAGCCACAACAAACCTGGTATGGAGCTCCTGAATCTTCCCTGCTTACAGGAATGGGGGAGGGGGAGGCTGAGAGCCCAGAAGGGCTCTCCTTCAAAGTAAAGAGCAGAAAATACTGCTCACAGCCACTTGCCTGGTGAACAGAGAACAAGGTGTGTTGAAAGGGCTGGCTTATCTTCCAAAAAGAAAGGTGAGATAGAGAGACAGACAGTGAGGGGCAGAGGAATGCAGGAGATAACCTGAGAGGCTGAATTATCCAGTGCTGGAGGCGCCATAGCTGGGGGAGGGGCTGATCCTTCCTCAAAATAAAAGACAAAAGTGCTTCCAGTCACAGATCTCCAGACATCTCTCCAGATCCAATCAGCACAATAAGACACAGCTGAAACAAGAAGAGGGGAGGAAAGGCAGTAACTCAGGTCTCCATGGAGATCTGAGATACACCTCCCCCTACTGAAGCTGAGAAAACACCCTGCCCCCAGAGGGAGTAACTGGTAGAAGAGGACTTCAGAGTCTCAGGTTATACCCACCGCATTCCTGGATACAATTTCAAAAAAGCCCCCTGCTGAGATCATTAAATAAGACTATCAACTGTTATGAAAACAAACAAATCAGGACTTCAAAGTGCCCAAATCTGAAAGTGGATTACAAATAATAGCTGATGCTAATCCAAGAAGACCTAGAAATAACACAAGTGAAAACTAGATGCAGACAAGGCAAGACTCAACAAGCTCTACAAACAAGACACCCAAACACACAGACATAATGAGAAGAAAGAGAAGTGCAATCCAAATGAAACCACAAGAGAAACATCCAGGAAATGAACTGAGTGATATGAATAACCAAACTTCTGGATGCAGAGTACAAAATAATGATTGTAAGGATGCTTAGGGATCTTAGAACATAAATGGATGGTCATTACAAACACCTAAATAAAGAAATAGCAGGTATAAAAAAGGATATTGAAATATTAAAAAAGAATCAGTTGGAGATGTCAAATACAATATCAGAAATGAAGAACACAACGAAAGCAACTAAAAACAGGATGGATGGAGCTGAGGATCAAATCAGCAAGTTGGAGGACAAGTTGAATGAAAGCATGAAAGCAGAAAAGAAGAAAAAAAAAAGACTCAAAAAGTCTGAGAAAACTCTTAGAGAGCTGTGACAACATGAAGAGAAATAACATCCGAATCATAGGGGTTCCTAAAGAAGAAGAGAAAGAACAAGGGATAGAGAAGTTGTTCAATCATATCATAGCTGCAAACTTCCCTAAATTAATGCAGGAGAAACTCTCACAAGTTCAAGAAGCACAGAGGACTCCATTAAAGAGAAACCCAAAGAAACCTACACCAAGAAAAGTCATAATTAAAATACCAAAGCTAAGCGATAAAGAGAAAATATTAAAAGCTGCTAGAGAAAAAAAAGCTATCACCTACAAAGGAGCCCCATAACGATGACATCAGATTTCTCGAAAGAAAAACTTGAAGCCAGAAGGGATTGGCAAGAAATATTCAAAGTAATGCAGAACAAGAACCTACAACCAAGACTTCTTTATACAGGAAGGCTATCATTTAAAATTGAAGGAGAAATAAAAAGCTTCCCAGACCGAAAAAAACCCTCAAGGAATTCATTACAACCAAACCAATGCTGCAGGAAATGTTAAGGGGCCTGTTGTAAAAAGATCAAAGTGGGAAAAGAATATAGCAAAAGAGGAATACAGCTTTAAAGAATACAATGGCAATAAACAACTACATATCAATAATAACCTTAAATGTAAATGGATTAAATGATTCAATCAATTGACATAGGGTAGCTGCATGGATAAAAAAACAGACCTCGTACATATGCTGTCTACAAGAGACACACCTTAGAACAAAAGATGCACACCTTAGAACAAAAGGTAAAAGGATGGGAAAAAAAAACATTTCATGCAAATGGAAATTTAAAAAAAAGCTGGGGTAGCAATACTTATATCAGACAAAATGGACTTTAAAACAAAGGATATAGTAAGAGATAAAGAAGGCCATTACATGCCCTGGCCGGTTGGTTCAGCGGTAGAGCGTCAGCCTGGCGTGTGGGGGACCCGGGTTCGATTCCCGGCCAGGGCATATAGGAGAAGCGCCCATTTGCTTCTCCACCCCCCCTCCTTCCTCTCTGTCTCTCTCTTCCCCTCCCGCAGCCAAGGCTCCATTGGAGCGGAGATGGCCCGGGCACTGGGGATGGCTCCTTGGCCTCTGCCCCAGGCGCTAGAGTGGCTCTGGTCATGGAAGAGCGACGCCCCGGAGAGGCAGAGCATCGCCCCCTGGTGGGCAGAGCGTCGCCCCTGGTGGGCGTGCTGGGTGGATCCCGGTCGGGCGCATGCGGGAGTCTGTCTGACTGTCTCTCCCGTTTCCAGCTTCAGAAAAATACAAAAAAAAAAAAAAAAAAGAAGGCCATTACATAATGATAAAGGGAGCAATCCAACAGGAGGATATAACTATTATAAATATCTACGCACCTAATATAGAAGCACCTAAATATATAAAGCAGACTTTGATGGATATAAAGGGTGAGATCAACAGCAATACTATAATAGTAGGGGACTTCAATACCCCACTAACATCACTAGATAGATCCTCAAGAAAGAAAATTAACAAAGAAACAGCAGACTTAAAGGACACACTAGATCAACTGAATTTAATAGATACTTCAGAACCTTTCACCCTAAAGCAGCAGAATATACAAACTTTTCAAGTGCTCATGGTACATTTTCTAGGTAGACCACATGTTAGGGCACAAAGTGGTCTCACCAAATTTAAGAAGATTGAAATCATATCAAGCACTTTCTCTGATCACAATGGCATGAAACTAGAAAACAACCACAATAGAAAAGCTCAAAAATTCTCAAACACATGGAAACTAACTAGCAGGTTGTTAAATAACAAATGGATTAAGAATGAGATCAAAACGAAGCGAAATAAGTAAATCAGAAAAAAACAGGAACTGTATTATTCCATACGTAGGTGGGACATAATAGTGAAACTAAGAGACATTTATAAGAGTGTGGTGGTTACGGGGGGGGGAGGGGGGAATGGGAGAGGGATAGGGGGTGGGGAGGGGCACAAAGAAAACAAGATAGAAGGTGACAGAGGACAATCTGACTTTGGGTGGTGGGTATGCAACATAATTGAACGACAAGATAACCTGGACTTGTTATCTTTGAATATATGTATTCTGATTTATTGATGTCACCCCATTAAAAAAATAAAATTATATATATATATAAAAAAAAAAAAAAAAAAAAAAAAAAAAAAGAATGAGATCAAAGAAGACAGAAAAAACTTCCTAGAAACGAATGATAATGAGCATACAACAACTCAAAATTTATGAGACACAGCAAAAGCAGTTCTGAGAGGGAAGTTCATAGCACTACAGGCACACTTTAAGAAGCTAGAAAAAGCTCAAATAAACAACTTAACCCTGCATCTAAAAGAACTAGAAAAAGAACAGCAAGTAAAGCCCAAAAGTAGTAGAAGGAAGGAAATAATAAAAATCAGAGCACAAATAAATGATATAGAGGCAAAAGAAACAATATAGAGGATCAATGAAACCAGGAGCTGGTTCTTTGAAAAGGTAAACAAGATTGATGAACCTTTAACTAGACTCACCAAGAAAAAAAGAGAGAGGACTCAAATAAATAAAATTAGAAATGAGAGTGGAGAAATAACAACTGACACAACAGAAATACAAAATATTGTAAGAAAATATTATGAAGAACTGTATGCCAAAAAACTAGACAACCTAGATGAAGTGGACAAATTCCTTGAAACATACAATCTTCCAAAAATCAATCTGGAAGAATCAGAAAACCTAAACAGATCGATTACACCAAATGAGATCAAAACAGTTATCAGAAAACTCCCAACAAAGAAAAGTCCTGGGCCTGATTGCTTCACAAGTGAATTCTACCAAATATTCAAAGAAGAGGTAACTCCTATCCTTCTCAAGCTATTTCAAAAAATTCAAGAGGAGGGAAGACTTCCAAGCTCCTTTTATGAGGCGAGCATAATTTTGATTCCAAAACTAGGCAAAGATAACACAAAGAAAGAAAATTATAGGCCAATATCCCTGATGAATTTAGATGCTAAAATCCTCAACAAAATATTAGCAAACCAGATCCAACAATATATGGAAAAAATCATACACCATGATCAAGTGGGATTTATTCTGGGGAGGTAAGACTGGCACAATATTCACAAAGCAATCAATGTGATTGATCACATAAACAAAAGGAAGGAGAAATACCTCATGATAATTTCAATAGATGCAGAAAAAGCATTTGGTAAAATCCAGCACCGATTCATGATCAAAACTCTCAGCAAAGTGGGAATACAGAGAACATACCTCAACATGATAAAAGCCATCTATGAGAAACCCACAGCCAACATCATACTCAATGGACAAAAATTAAAAGCAATACCCTTAAGATCAGGAACAAAGCAGGGCTGCCCCCTTTCACCACTCTTATTCAACATAGTTCTGGAAGTCCTAGCCAGAGCAATCAGACAAGAAGAAGAAATAAAAGGCATTCAAGTTGGAAAAGAAGAACTAAAACTATCATTATTTGCAGATGACATGATATTGTATATAGAAAATCCTAAAGTCTCAGTCAAAAAACTATTGGACTTGATAACTGAATTCAGCAAGGTGGCAGGATATAAAATTAATACTCAGAAATCAGAGGCATTTTTATATACCAATAATGAATAGTCAGAAAGAGAAATTAAGGACACAATCCCCTTCACTATTACAACCAAAAAATAAAGTACCTAGGAGTAAATTTAACCAAGAAGACTCAAGACTTGTACTTGGAAAATTATAAAACATTGATAAAAGAAATCAAGGAAGATACAAACAAGTGGAAGCATATACTGTGCTCATGGTTAGGAAGAATAAACATCATTAAAATGTCTATATTACCCAAAGAAATTTATAAATTCAATGCAATACCAATTAAAATACCAATGACATACTTTAAAGATATAGATCACATATTCCAAAAATTTATATGGAACCAAAAAAGAACACTAATAGCTTCAGCAATCTTGAAAATGAAGAATAAAGTGGGAGGTATCACACTTCCTGATATCAAGTTATACCACAAGGCCATTTTACTCAAAACAGCCTGGTACTGGCATAAGAACAGGCATATAGATCAATGGAACAGAACAGAGAACCCAGAAATAAACCCACAGCTCTATGGACAACTGATATTTGACAAAGGAGGTAAGGGCATACAATGGAGTAAAGACAGTCTTTTTAATAAATGGTGTTGAAACAATTGGACAGCTACTTGCACAAAAATGAAACTAGACCACCAACTTACACCATTCACAAAAATAAACTCAAAATGGATAAAAGACTTAAATGTAAGCCGTGAAACCATAAGCATCTTAGAAAAAAACATAGGCAGTAAGCTCTCCGACATCTCTCGCAGCAATATATTTGCTGATTTATCTCCACGGGGAATTGAAATAAAAGACAGGATAAACAAATGGGACTATATTAAACTAAAAAGTTTTTGCACAGCCAAAGATAACAAGAACAGAATAAAAAGACAAACTACACAATGGGAGAACATATTTGACAATACATCTGATAAGGGGTTAATAACCAAAATTTATAAAGAACTTGTAAATCTCAACACCAGGAAAACAAACAATCCAATCAAAAAATGGGAAAAAGAAATGAATAGACACTTCTCCAAAGAGGACATACAGATGGCAAATAGGCATATGAAAAAATACTCAACATCACTAATCATTAGAGAAATGCAAATTAAAACCACAATGAGATATCACCTCACACCAGTCAGAATGACGCTCATCAACAAAACAACAGGGAATAAGTGCTGGCGAGGATGTGGAGAAAGGGGAACCCTCCTGCACTGCTGGTGGGAATGCAAACTGGTGCAGCCACTGTGGAAAACAGTATGGAGATTCCTCAAAAAATTAAAAATCAAACTGCCTTTTGACCCAGCCATCCCATTTTTAGGAATATACCCTAAGAACACTATAGAACTGTTCCAAAAGGAGAAATGCACCCTCATGTTTAGGGCAGCATTGTTCACAATAGCAAAGATCTGGAAACAGCCTGAGTGTTTTTCAGTGGACGAGTGGATTAACAAGCTTTTGTACATATATACTATGGAATACTACTCAGCCATAAGAAATGATGACATCGGTTCATTTACAATAACATGGATGAACCTTGATAACATTATATGGAGTGAAATAAGTAAATCAGAAAAAACTAAGAACTATATGAATCCATACATAGATGGGACATAAAAATGAGACTCAGAGACATGGACAAGAATGTGATGGTAACAGGGAGGGTGGGGTGTGGGGAGGGGGCGAGAAAGGAGAGAGAGGGAATGGGGGGAGTGGAGGGGCACAAAGAAAACCAGATAGAAGGTGATGGAAGACAATTTGACTTTGGATGAGGGGTATGCAACATAATCAAATGTCAAAATAATCTGGAGATGTTTTCTCTGAACATATGTACCCTGATTTACCAATGTCACTATATTAAAATTAATTAAAAAAAAGGAAAATATTATGTTTGAATATCACACAGATACTTTAAAGAAACTACTAATCTAGAAAGAGCAAAGGAACAGTTCTTTTATGTTTTTTTCTAGAAATTAACATTTTTGAATCTAAATAGCCTTGTAATATACATAATAAATTAATTGTCTAGTCCTGGCCAGTTGACTCACTGGTAGAGCATCAGTACTGTGTGTGGATGTCTAGGGTTGGATTCCCGGTCAGGGCACACAGGAGAAGTGACTATTGCTTCTCCACCCCTCCTCCTTCCTTTTCTCTCTCTCTCTTTCTTCCCCTCCCACAGCCATGGCTCTATTGATTCAAGCACATTGGCCCTGGGCACTGAGGATTACTTCATCGGTCCTTCACCTCAGGTGCTAAAAATAGCTCCGTTGTGAGCATAGCCCCAGATGGAGGTTGCCAGATATATCCTGTTTGAGGCACACACAGGAGTCTGTGTCTCTATCTCCCCTCCTCTCACTTAGAAAAAAAGAAACAACAAAAACAAATTAATTGCCAATTATATGACTGTCTCATAAAAATTGTTAAAACTTTGAAATATGATTAAACATATAAAAAAAGTCAACCTCAATGATCTAGGAATTGTAAACATGAGACAAAAAAGGTGAAATAAATGATTATGATAAAGATATTTAACACCCATCAGATTAATAAAAGTAAAATTTGATAGTAACAAGTGTTGGCAAAGATGTGGGAAAATGAAATCACAAAATGATGCGAACAATTTGATGATGTTTAGTAAGATTGTCAATATGTAAACCCTATGACTATATATTTTATTTCTGGGTTTATGCCCTACAGAAATTCTCTGACATGTACAATAGGAGCCCTGTGAAAAGATATTGTGGCAAAATTGTTAATAACAGCAAAACACTAAAAATTTTAAAAACCTAATACTGGAAGAATGAAAAAGTGGAATGTGATATATTTGCACAATTCAATACTTGGATGTCAGTTAAAAAGAATGAATTCGACTTTCTTATAACATATGTCCTCTCAAAAACATTAGTTTTAAGAGAAATAGGTAGTTTGAAGAATTATACATAGAAGAAATATATATGCAAATTTAAAACTATAGATAATGATAAATATACATATCTATATAAATGAGTGATGTAGATCTATTTTCCTATCTATACCTATTAGGAATATTTATGCATTCATTAATTATTTGTTTTTCTATCAATTCATTAATTTATTCATCTATATTTTAAAATGAATTAGAATAATACATATCAAATTTATGAACATAGTTGTCTGTCGATGTAAAGGAAGTTTGCTGGGATGGAACCATAGTTATCCCAGCGAAGTACATTTTAATTTGACTCTTTGACTCATAATGTATTGCTTTTGATAATTTAAAAGATTAGATAAAGTAAATTTTGCTAAATATAAATAATCTTATTTTAGATGGTACATGCAGTTATAGGTTAACCACTTCTTTTTACTTTTTTATTTTAATCTCTTTTTGTCTAAAAATAATGTTCTAAGTGAAAGGAATTAAATATATGTAATGATGGATTTTAGCCCTTGTGAATATATTTTTGTTGACTATAGTAGGCCATCATGGTTATCTGTGTGCAACATCTGTAATGTACTGTGGAATAATTCATAAGGGAATAGAATTTGACATTTGTTCAGGGGACCCAGATCTGCACAAACCTTGTCCTCTTAATTATGTCTATAGTGAGAGAAGTGGCCCGGAGAAATAAAGTAATTATAGAATGTCAGCGGTATAAAAGAACTCAAGAAACCATCCAGGAGGATCCTGTAATTTGTGTGATGAAGAAACTTGAAGTCCATGCAGGAGAAGCAAATTGCAAAAATTACATATTCTCATTATTGGCAGTCAGTCACTGACTTTGAGTTGCGTGCACCACACAGCATTATAGGTGCTCCTTCTGGGAACTCAAATTACTTTTTCCTGTTCCAATGACTTGCTTCTGGGCAAAAGCAATGAAGTCAGAAGAAATGCCAATTAGCCACTCCTGTATTCTGCCCTGAGCCAAATGTCAAGGGTGGGGACATTCTGTAGGGATCTTCCTTTAGGTCTAGGCTTCCATCTATCAGCTGCCAGGTCAGCTCATGGGGTCCCCCCACCCCTTGTCCCCTACATCCCATGCCACCTGTGCTTCCTGTGGCTTTGGCTTCACTCTCATTGATTTCAGGAAACTCAGAGGGGAAAGTTCCTTCTTGAGAGAAGCAATTTACAGAACTTTGAAAGCTTGCAAGGGGCTTATTAATAAATAGTGGAATTAATTAAAAGAGGATAAAGGGATTTAACCACCTACTGCTCTGGAAAGACAATATGGCACCAAATGAGTCACTGATATTGATTAAGCGTTTCAATCGCTCCTTGGATAGTTAATCAATACTAATGAGCCAGATGCTCCCAAATATTATATAAAATGAAGACAAGGATTTTAGCGTGGAGCCTGAATTCCCAATATTTTGCTATAAGTTAGAAGAAACCTCTTTGCATCTCAGTGAATTGCAGGAGAGTGAGTGAAGGTGGAGTGATGGATTATTGAGCTGCTTGAAAAGCAATAGTTGCCGCCTGTGGCTCCTGTAACTCACTCTGAAAACATGTGTCCTGAGGCTTGCAGAAAGAGTGGATCATATGTAAAGGGTGTTTTTTCAGTATCAGAATGTAAGGGGTATTTTTCTTCCAATTAAGGACAGAAAAGCAGCGTCGTGTTGAAGAATCCGTTTCAAACGTTAAAGGAAGGTAAGGACAATTTATTGTTCTTGTTTTATAATTGAAAATAACTGAACAGTTCTACAAACAGTGCTTCTGAGATCTAAACCAGTGGATTTTAACCTTTTTACACTTGGGGATTGGTGAAAATAGGAGAATTAATTCGGGGATTATTAAGACAGAAATTGCCCTGAGAATAAGCAAATTTGACTAATGTTTTGGAGTCTGTAATCTTCATACAACATCAGGGTGGTTAACTCTTTTGTGGACCGGCATGAAATTTCTGGAGGACCTGTCTGCAAACTGGAAGTTGAAAAACACTAGTCTAAGCAACAGGCCCTGTCAGAACTAAAGAATTGTTCCGTTTCTACCCCTAGAGGCAAGAGCTGGCAATTAGCTGGTACTTAGGGGGGACCAGGCAATGCTGACTCATTTAATTCTCTCAATAACCCTCTGAGGCAGGTATTAATATTATCTTTATTTTATGGTTCAGAAACAATCAGATTATTTTGCTTAATGTCAGTCAGCTGTTAAAAAAAGAGCTATGGTTTGAATAGAGGATGTTTGTATTCCCAATCATTATTATTAGTGGTTTTCAGGTTGTAATGCACAATCAGAATCACCTGGAGGGCTTGTTAAACTTCACAGTGCTGGGCTTCACCCCAAAGTTTCTAAATTAGAAGGTCTGGAGTAGAACTCAAGAATTTGACTCTCTCTCTCTCTCTTGACAGGGACAGAGAGAGACAGAGAGAGAAACAGATAGGGACAGACAGACAGGAAGGAAGAGAGATGAGAAGCATCAATTCTTTGTTGCGGCACCTTAGTTGTTCATTGATTGCTTTCTCATATGCGTCCTGACTGGGGGCTACCACAGACCAAGGCTACCACAGACCAAGTGACCCGTTGCTCAAGCCAGTGTCCTTGGGCTCAAGCTGGTGAGCCTTGCTCAAACCATATGAGCCCGCAGTCAAGTTGGCAACCTTGGAGTTTCAAACCTGGGTCCTCTGCGTCCCAGTCCAACACTCTATCCACTGCGCAACCACCTGGTCAGGCAAGAATTTGAATTTCGAATGTGGTGCAATGGCAGGCCACACTGCTGGTATGAGAACCAGGGTATGAGAAGCAGGGGAGACAATGATGTAAGTTCCAGTCTGGGTCTGAAGGCCCGAGGTCCAGGAGGGCTGCAGGAGGAAGAAGAAGGATGTTCCTGCTCAGAGCAATCAGGCAGGAAGGAACGAATTCCTCATTCCTCTGCCTTTGTTCTATTGAGGTCCTCAGTGGGTTGGGTGATGTCCATCTACGTCAGAGAGGGACAGTTACTGAGTCCACCTGTTAAAATGCTAAACTTCTCCAGAAACATCTTCCCAGACACAGTCAGAAATAATGTGTAATCTGGGTACCCCCGACTAGGCAAATTGACACATGAAAAACCTGTCATACCCGTTGATAAACTACTCTGGGACTCTCTAATCTCAGTGATGGTGATAACATATGGCTGCATCTCAATTCTTTGATGTAGCCCCTCCCACCTGCAGACTCGCTGTCCTTGTCTTAGGTATCCAAGATCATGCCTCTTAAACTCCAGTCTGCTGCTCCTTCCCAGCCTGCCTGGTTCATCCTCATTTAGTTTCTCCAGGACATAATTTATTCTTTATTTTCTTTTCAATCCATTGGTAAGGCCCCTACTCTCTATACATTTTATTCTCTTATGTCTTGCTTCTTATAGGGATTTCCTTTTTGTTTTCCAATAGATTTTTCTCAGAAACTTCTGCCTCATGCAAATCAAAGCCTTTGATTTAAAAGCTTTTTTTTTTTTTTTTCTGAGAGGGCCTTTGGGAGCTTATATTAGAAATCAAAAACTGAGTATGTTCTCCTTTGCATTACTGGCATGGTAATCTAATTTTTCTTAAGTTTTGTCACAGGAGCTAGTACATGAGTAAGGACTCAGTCAGTGTTTTTCTGTTATAAACTGTTGTTATTATCATTACTGACGAAGGGTCTGACAAATATTTAAGAAATAGAGGCAAAGCATGAACTCAGATTTATTGGTTCTAAGTCTAGCGATCATTTAAACAGAAAAAAGAACGATTGCTTTAAGAGAATTACAGGGCCAGTGTTGTGCTCCGTGGACTAGGAACCAGAGAATGGAGGAAGTGCCCGATGTAGAAGAGGATCCTATAAGAAATGCTCCATAATGTCGAGGGATGAAGTGAATTTGTGCTCATGGAAGGAAAAAAAATCAAAATTCGTACTCAGAGAATAGATGTGGAAAAGGGAACAGTATGAATATTTTCAACTAGCATATCAGAAAAAACACATTTCAGTTTTAGATCATCACAGACACACACATGAACACAGAGAAATACAAGAAAAGTGGCTCTATAACAGACCCCTTAGCTCTTACTGTCATAAACGTGTAAATAAAAAACAGGGGGAAAATGGATTAAAAATGAAGGTAAGAGAACAAAAAAGAAAACAAAGCAGGAAAGAGAAAAAGTAAAAGTAAAGAAATTGGGAAAATAAAGAAATTGAATGATTGCTTAGGAAAGTCTCACATAAACAAAATATTAGAACTTTCTATCTCATCTTGATTATTTATTTATATGAGTGTCTCCTTTTCTTTTCGAGAAAACAAGCTCTTTAGAGGCAGGCAGTAGCTTTGCCAGGTTGATCTGTATAACTTCCTTAATTGGTTATACTATATACTTCAATTGAAAGAAAGGATGAATAAAGGAATGTAGGAATGATTGATTAATAAATGAGTATATGAAAAGAAATGACAGATTAGAAAATATAAGAGTCAATTTTCTGAATAAAAAAAAATGGCCCTGGCTGGTTTGCTCAGTGGTAGAGCATTGGCCAGGTATGTGGAAGTCCCAGGTTCAATTTCCCACCAGGGCACACAGGAGAAGCACCCATCTGCTTCTCCACCCCTCCCCCTCTCCTTCCTCTCTGTCTCTCTCTTTCCCTCCCGCAGCCAAGGATCCATTGGACCAAAATTGGCCTGGGCACTGAGGATGGCTCCATAGCCTCCACCTCAGGCACTGGGATGGCTCAGATTACAACAGAGAGACACCCCAGAGGCACTGAGCATTGTCCCTGGTGGGCATCCTGGGTGGATCCTGGTGGGACGCATGCAGGAGTCTGTATCTCTGCCTCCCCGCTTCTCACTTTGGAAAAAGAAAAAAAAAATTACCAGGCTGGGAGAGCCACATGGGTAGGACCAGGGGCCTTTTTGGGTAGGAGCTTAGTGCCTTTCGCAAAATTCTTCAATTCAAAAAAAATATTTACTTCACTGTCTATCAAAAAGCCAGAAGTTTGCTATTGAATTTATTACTTTGGCCTCAAGGACTCTTCTGCCTTTAAGTGTCATCTGTTAAATTACAGATATCTCTGGGACGTATAAAATGTGACGCTATTACCGGCTGGAACCCCAGGGAGGACGAGTTGATGGCTGGTTGTGTGTGCCGACCAAGAAAAGAAAAGGACCTAGAGGAGCTGAACGTTTAAATATGTCAGGTGTCTTTTACATATACTATCTCCATCCGTCCCAAAGACAAAACAGAACAGAAACGCGGCACTGTGGCTAGCATCACATCCACTCTTGCAGAGAGGAATCAAGTTTGGAGAGGTTAAATCACCTTCCCGAGAGAAGTGCCAGGAAGGAGCAGGGCTGGACTTGGAATGGATATTTGTCAGGGTTCTTCCTTTCACTAGGCAATGCCCACTGCCAAAGGCCAGGAGGATACTTCAGGTCCCGAAAAACAAGAGTTTTATTCCCTGTTAAACATTTGTGACATTTCCCAGCTTCCTTTCCCGAAAAGGCAACTAACTGAGAATCTCATTGTCTGAATGCTTGAGGTAGTGGATATGCAGGAGAGAGGGAGCGAGGCAAGTCAGGGTGCAGCATAGGCCAGGTGGGTCAGGTGCCTCAGTTTCCCCAGTCCACTCGCCAAGGAAATGTTTTTCTAACTTCTTAGTATCCTGCCTCGTTTTGAATTAAAGTTACTTAAGAAATTGCTTGGGGACTGTGGGGGCAGGGATACTCTGATCTTTTGACCTCCTGAAAGCAGAACATAAATCTTCATATGAAAACTACCTTCACTGTACAAAAAGGGAAGGACACGACTTATCAGCAGAGAGATGGAATTCAAGGCTTAAAAGGCTCTATTAACAAACCTTGTACATCTTTACTAATTTACTACGCCAAGTCCAAACTTTTTTGTCTTGCGAATTCTTCGCAAATTTATTTATTTATTTATTTATTTATTTATTTATTTAGTCTACAAGGTGTAAATGCTTGCTGATTTGATTATTTCTTTGGGGTTTCATAATTCTATGAGCTCCTATACGTATGTACAAAATTAAGCTTTTTCTCCTGTTAATCTGTCTTATGTCAATTTAATTGGTAGACCAGCGAAATCATCTAAAAAGGAAGAAAGGAAATGTTTTTCTCCCTTGCGGGTTGCACAGTTCAACCCACAACACCAACTTGATTTACACTACGATTTAAAATTACATCTATATCTCCTTTCATCAAGTGAATCTGTTTCTGTGGAATACAGAGGAAGGAGGAGGCAAAGGAGAATGAAGGGGTGGAGTTTGTTTTTGTAAAAAAAATCACCTTGTTTTATTTTTATGCTGGAGGCCAGGGTCACATGCGTTTGCAAAGGGTTCTCAGCAAAGGGTTCTAGAGGGTTTAGTGCTTGGCTGTCTCTACTGTATAAATAAAATGTTGAGCAAAGCCTTTCTGATCATATTTCAAAGCAAAGCAACTCAATATTGGCCATTTTGGAGATGAGAATGCTTCAGAGAAGATTGCCTTTGTATTGTATTTGGGCTGCAACTACAGGTGATTTATCCCTTCAAATAACCAATGTATTTGCTAGACCCTCTAGAATTACTGACTTTCTTTTGCACATTGGCTGATTTTTTAAAAAAAAAAATTTTTTTTATGGTAAGCAAGGACTTTAATGATCAGAGCTGGAACAAACACACTTTTAGTTCTACATTCAAAAGATAGTGCTAAGTAGGCCTAGGATTCATTTATCAAAATATTTCTTAGGGTTTTTGTTGTGTTTGTAAAGACAGAGATTGTAGAGCTTCTGAGCTTGAATGCTGGCATTATTAGCAGTATTTATTTATTTATTTATTTATTTATTTATTTATTTATTTAAGTGAGAGCAGGGGAGGCAAAGAGACAGACTCCACATGCCCCCTGCCTCCAAAATCTGCACAGCAAGTCCCCTACGGGGTGATGCTCTGCCCACCTGGACATTGCTCCCTTGCTTGTAACCGAGCTATTTTTAGCACCTGAGGTGGAGACTAGGAAGCCATCCTCAGTGCCTGGAGTCAACTAAGGCCAACTTGCTTGTTAGCCATGAGAGAAGGAGGGGAGGAAGAGAGAGAGAGAGAGAGAGAGAGGAGGGTGAAGGAAAGAGTTGGAGAAGCAGATGGGCACTTCTGTGTGCCCTGACTGGGAATCAAACCTGGGACTTCCACATGCTGGGCCAATGTTCTACCACTGAGCCAACCATCCAGGGTTGGCTGACTTTATTATTTCAGGGGCAAATCATTTACACCTGGTACCTTTTGGGTGTAAACTTGAGGGGATAAGCAATATAGAAGTTATTTTGCTAAGTGATCCTATGGATGAGCGATTAGTCACAACACATGCTGGAGCGGACTCCGAGGGCCTCTCCTGCAGGTCCCGCATGGGTCTCCACCCTTTCCTACCTTTGCCCTCACTGGTATGATTTTGGAGCTGACATTTGTGAAGAGGATGGACGGTCTGTTTTCTCATCAAAATTCGCTCTTGGTATTTCTATGCAGACTTCCTTGCTTTACCGCTTCTTTTCAAAGAGCATTTTTGTGAGAAAACGATATCTACTTCCAGAGAAATGTCAGCAAAATAAGCAATTAATATGAGTTGTCAGCACATCTCGGGGTCGGAAGATTAGAGTGAGTTCTTCAAGCATTATTAGAATTCTGTCTAACATGGCACACAAGAGAAGGCAAATGAGTTCCTCAAAAGGGACAGTAATAGAGTGAATTCAAATATAACCAGAAGGATACACACACACACACAAACGCACACACACACACAATTATCATTGTCTAGTATTTACCTTTACATATTTAATACATACTTTATTATTACCATTTAAAAAAAAATTTTTTATTCATTTTAGAGAGGAGAAAGAGACAGAGAGAGAGAGAGAGAGAGAGAGAGAGAGAAGAGAGAGACAGGGGGGAGGAGCTGGAAGCATCAACTCCCATATGTGCCTTGACCAGGCAAGCCCAAGGTTTCAAACCAGTGACCTCAGCATTTCCAGGTCGATGCTTTATCCACTGCGCCACCACAGGTAAGGCTATTATTACCTTTTAATTAAAATGACACATGCACAATGTACAAATGGCAACGTGACAGATTTCAGATCCTCACAAAGCTCACAATGCAATACGTGGAATAAAAAAGACACATAAATGGGTCCAAAGAGGATACAGCACTCACCACAATGGCCTCACTCCTTCCCTCTGCTGGGTCAAACTTTAGATGGGTTTCTTTGAGCATCTATGCCCCCACCTCCCTCTCGTCCAGGCCCATGCAGAATCCAGATGGCTTAAAACACAGAGGTCTTTTCCCTCTCATTTCTTAGAGCATTTATTTTAGAAAATTTGTTATTAATGCTTCTTTCTTTACCCCTTTGAGATGAAACTCTTTTTAAAAAGTCTTTTACCAATTTTATAACCCAAGACTGTCTCAAGGCTTGGGAGCTATCACTTTGAAATATAATTATCAAATATAATAATGCCCCTATTTTCCAATTTCTGTAGGAGGATAGAAACCTGACTTTCCTGTTTCAGGTTGCAAAATCCCTTTAGTCTTAAAGAAAAAAAAATATTTTTCCTTCCAATGGAGGGATTCAGCAGGTTCGCATCAGTTCAGTAGAATCTGTACCTAATTTTCTGTTGTTTGGCAAACCCCTTTACCCCAGTGGTTTTTTTTTTTTTTTTTTAATTTTAAAAATTTTTTTTTCATTTATTTCAGAGGAAGGTAGAGAGGGAAGTAGGGTGGCGGGAGAAACATTGACCTGTTGATTCATTTACTTGTTCCAATAAGATGTGCATTCATCGATCGCTTCTTGTACATGCCCTGGCAGGGGTCCAACCTGCTCCAGGGTGACGACTTATCTACCGAGCCACCTGGCCAGGGCCAATCCCCTTTATTCCAGTTCTTTTTTTTTTTTTTTTTCAGAGACAGAGAGAGAGTCAGAGAGAGGGATAGATAGGGACAGACAGACAGGAACGGAGAGAGATGAGAAGCATCAATCATTAGTTTTTCGTTGTGACACCTTAGTTGTTCATTGATTGCTTACTCATATGTGCTTTGACTGTGGGCCTTCAGCAGACTAAGTAACCCCTTGCTCAAGCCAGCGACCTTGGGTCCAAGCTGTTGAGCTTTGCTCAAACCAGATGAGCCCGCACTCAAACTGGCGACCTCAGGGTCTCGAACCTGGGTCCTCCACATCCCAGTCCGACACTCTATCCACTGCACCACCGTCTGGTCAGGCTATTCCAGTTCTTAAATGCAGTTTCGTCTTTTGGCTCAAGGGAATTGCATTCAGATTGTACTCTGGTTTCATTCTCCTATTGCAATAGGATTTGAATACATTTTTCTCCTTGTTTAACTTAGTTTATTGAAATTTTTGCTTTGATAGCACTAAGGTACATGCTCTGGAAAGCTCAATGTTAGAAGAATATACATTTTATTGGAGAAAAATCACAAAAAGTTCCAAAACACTGAGAGAACTCAAGCAAAATCTTTGAGTTATAATAAGTTGTGTTTTCAGAAGGAAAAGTAGGGAAAGAATTAAAAGAAAGAAAATAAGCAAATGCTAAAAAAATTACCTGTTGGTCAAATATTAATTCAACACATAATCTTTATCAAATAAAAAAATGTATAAAAGGTAAGTTTTGAGTTTCTGGCCATTGACAGTAGGCGGGTACCTGAGAAAGGCTGTGGCTACTATATAGAACCAGAACCATGTAATGGAGAACCTTGAATGCAATAACCTATGATGGGTAAGTTTGAGGATCCCCAGAAGATCCTCACTTTTGACATCAATTGCCAGGTCAGTGTTCCCCCAAACCATCCCCGGTTTGATAATTTGCTAGAACTCATAGAACTCACTGAAAACCTTTATTTTCATGGTAACAGGTTACCATGGTGAAAAGATCCAGATTAAAAGCAGACAAAGGAAGAAGCATATATGGCAGAGTCCTAAAGAGCTCTAAGCATGGAGTTTCCAGTTGTCCTTTTTGAGGGGAGTTGTACAGGTGATGCTTAGTTCTCCTAATAATGGTGTGGGCCAATATGCACGGATATTGCCAACCAGAGAAGTTCATCTAATCCTTGGTGTTTGGAGTATTTATGAGGCTTGGTCACATAGACATTGTTGGTTGCCTTCAACCTCTATAGATGTTGAGCTGAGAAGCATGGTTCAACACCCCCTACTACCACCACCATAAATCACATTGGTAACATAGACTATCTGGTGTGGCCCAAGATCATCAGGTAAACAAAGACCCTCTTATCGGGCATAATCGAGCAAAGTTTTAGATATTACCTTTGAGAATCCAAGACAGATGACCAAACATTTCTCTGGAGGAGGTTAATCCTTTACTGCACAAAGGACCTTGAGTACAATGACATCTCTCTGCATTCACAGGGAAAAGTAGGGGAGAGCCATTGAATAAATAATGTTTTCTCCAGTGATAATATGAATACAGGATAAAACAAACACATATAAATCTATGTTTTCATTCATGTATTTTATTTTTCCTTCTATTTTATTTCTATTTTAATTGCCACCTTCTTATATCTATTTTCATTTGTCAATACTGTATCTCCTCTGTAGACTGAACTGTTTGTGGTGGCCCAGTGATTTATGCAAAGAGACAAATCTTTGTCTTTTTTTCAGAAACTTAGGAAGTGTTTTTATCTTTTTGGTGGGGGCATTATTATAGGGAATGGGAATGAGCCTTTCAAATGCCGCTTTAATATTACGTTTTTTCCATTTATATTAGTCAATTTCTTTTATAATGACATAGATTTTTTCTTCCCTAAAGATTCATGATATCTAAGGAGATGAAGATCTTTTTCTCCATTTTAATAATATTTTTATCAAGAAAATTTTCTAATATATAGAGGTTTGATATAAAACAGTTAATCAACATAAGATAATCTTTTAATCAGAGTTACCAGACTAAAGAGGTTCCTTTGCCTGACACCACATCAAAGCCTAATCAATTAGGTTGATGAAGAAAAGGTTGATGCCAAGAAAGTAAGGGTTTATTAGTTAAGGAAATGGAGCTAAGCCCAGAGTTACAGGTACAACAGTGCTCAAAAACCTGGCTTCCTGCTGGCTTCCAGGGCATGGATTCTATAGAGGGAAAATTATTAATCACGGTGGCTAATGGAATAGAGATTGGTAATCTCAATTGATTGATTTGGGCCAGGATAGGGATTAGTTGATCATTGCATCTGGTCCTTATGTCAGCCATTGCCCTTGCTTCCTCTTGTTTCACATGGGTGGGGCTATTCTACTCTTCTGGATCTGAAGCTGAAACACAACTGAAGCCTAGATGTTATATCTAATTTGACTGATATTCTTGTCTCTGAGGTCAACAGACCCTAGGCTTTGTTCCTATGATTATCAGAAGGCTTAATGATTAAGAGAGTAGATGTTCAATGGACAGGGTTGTGGGTGAATCATGGTGCTGGATGAGGCCAGATTGAATCAAAAGGACAGAAAAGAAAAAAGATGAAGTTAAAAAAAAATGAAGTTCTGAACAATGATAAGAATTCCTTTCAGTTTTAAACCCCAGATATTTTGCTTTGAATCAGAAATTCTCCACCCTTCCCCCAGATTTCAGAGACAACAGAGAAAATGAGTATCCTAGGAGTTGACTATAATGTACATAGCAAATAAATGGAAGGAATAAAAGCAATCAGCTATAATCTTTCACCCATGGAGCCTATAATGTATTCTAAGATAAATGGTAATGTAGAATATCAACTGGAATGTTAAATAATGAAAATAAGGAGACAAACATAAACAAAAAGGTCTAGGATATCGGGAGCCCTACAAGAAGACAGATTGAAATAAACTTGATTCTTCTAAGCCTTATTCCATTGAAGGATCCTCTTTTTGAGGTCTTCTCACCAGGTTCTTCTTCTTTTCTCTTGAAGTTATAAATCTCAAGAAATGTGGTTATTAATGCTGCTTACTAACAATTTCTTTCTCATCACTTTCCAGTAAGGTGACCAAGTTTTTTACATTGAAAAGGAGGACAAAAATAAATTGAAGAAAACTATATTATGAATAAAAGAAACATTTTATTTATTGCAACAATAATACACTTTAATATGATAAATGCATAATAAAAACGTTAGTAATATTTTATATTGTAATTATGCTTACATACCTATTAATTTTTAATAATAATTGTAAGAAAAAAGCACTCATTTAGATACAAATACATCACCTCACACACAATGGATTGGCTCTGCATCAATCGAATGTGGACATTTACAGATTAGACTTCCAATATCAAAAAGGAGGACATGTAGGAGGACACTTTTCGAGGGAGGACAGAACTTACCAAAGAAGGACTGTCCTCCCTAAAGGAGGACAATTGGTCACCTTACTTTCCAGCCATTGTATTTGGTGCATGAGACTTGTTTGGAGGTTCTAGCAGGGGAGCGCAGCTACTCGTATACCCTTGACTGAAGAACGGTCCTCTCCTCTAGCGGGGAAGATCATCCTCTTCGACCGAGTGTGCAGCTTCTGGAGGGACGCACATGGAGCGGTGAGGGAGGAAGGGGACACCCGCCTAGCCAGCCAGATCAGCCGAATCAACCCTGGCGATCAATGGAGCGACAGATGTCGCAGCCAGATCACCCTCACCCTCACATCCCCAGCCATTGTATTTGGGTACATTTCTTGGACTCCCTTATTTCACTGAGAGAAGTGATAGTCCCAGTCAATGAGTAAATGAGCAAAAGTAACCTGTATCATTTCCACTAGGAGAATTTAATTGCTTGTGCAAAGATCCTCCAGAGATTTTTTTCCTTTTTGTGACAGTCTTTGATTTTTCACACAGTGATTCCTCCATCAGCACGAAATGCAATGGTTATGAGCGGAGTGAGTGCCCAACCAACCAGAAATTGACTGGAAGTGTAAGTGAGGTGTACATCATTGTTGTCCTAAGCCAATGATATTTGTTTTTATAGCAGCATTACCTAGTCCAACACTACACACAGACATGAGAAATAATAAGTAAAATGAAACTAGAAATCATTTAAGATAAAATTTGCTCTTCTTCCTAAACTTTAATCCCAAGAAAAATAAAATAGAGTGGGACCCCGTCTATATTACAGATTTAGACTTCTGGAATTAGTTATTCAAATTGTGTTGATTGTACTTATAATAGAAAAAAATGTGAATTCAAGTGGATCAAAAAGTATCCATGACTCTAAAATTACAACATTCTGTGGGTTGCTAAAAACAAATGAAAAATGTGAAGATGTGATCAATATATCTATCTAACGTATTTCAGGCATTCCCAAGAGAGGGTTACTGGAAAGGAATGAAAGATTGGATTTCTATATCTACTGGAACACGGGTGTGAGTGAATTCTTAGCATTCATTGCCCATCTTCCAACACCACTATCCCAGAATGCTGGCTTTGAACCTTATTTTACTTTATTTTTTTTTCATGAATTTCCTTGGAGCCTAATTTTAAAATATATTTTATACGAATTTGGGTTTTGGCTTATTTTTTTATACCTTTCATCTCTCACTAGTAAGCAGTTAAGGTGGCAGAGAACCAACTTGGCAAGGAGCAATACTTTAACTTACTCAATGGTTGGTGTTTGATGGGGGAAGTTTTCCCTGGAGAGACAGCTCTGAGAACAGAGGTAGAAACCTAGTAGTGGAGACTATGAGAAGAGTGATAATATGACCAGTCAGGATACACATCTTTTAATTCTAGAAATGCTTAGGGCATCATCACAGCTTTGTGCAGGAAGGAGTATGTGTGTGTACAGAGTGAGGTATGGTTAGATCCAAGGTCCTTAATATGAATCGATCAAGCTCTTTGATGTTTGACTTTAGATAGTAGGAGTCCCCTTTTAACCTCTGTAGTCACTAATAAAATATTTAAATAGCAATATATATATTGCTGTCAAATTTAGCAGGCATCTGTTACCACAGTGATGCTATTTGTAGATGCCAAGGGGAAATCTACAAATGCAGATTGCTGAAACAGTTCTCTGTTAAGGCTCCCAGGGTTTTTATATTATGACCTAAATCAGGCACTTAATGAGTAATAACATCAGTAAAAACTGTAAATCTAGCAGGTGAGCTTTGGCATGTACTGCATGATTAATGACAGGATTCCTAGGATTGGTGGAAAATGTCGTCATTAAGGCTGTCAAACAGCCCAGAGATCATACCATATGTATATGATCATGTCTGTTTGCAACCCTATCCAGAGATCTATCTTGTAGAGTTTAAGCAATTGTTAGAAGTAAATTAGCAAGAAAACCATAGGATAATTATTATAGTGAGTTTTCCCATCAGAGTCAGAGGTCCCAATGTCAGCACTTTCATTATCTAATATTAAGGCATAAAGCCAGTTCATTCATTTAACAAATATTTATTTTAAATCAGAGGAGGAGAGACAGAAAGACAGACTCCTGTATGCACCCCCACTGGGATCCACCTGACAAACCCCCTACCAGGTGATGCTCTGCCCATCCTGAGTCATTGTTTGGCAACCAAGCTATTTTTAGCACCCAGGGTGGAGGCTCTGCAGAGCCATCCTCAGCACTTGGAGCCAACTTGCTCTAACCACTCTAGCTGTGGCTGTGGGAGGAGAAGAGAGAGAGGGAGAGAGAAAAGTGAGGGGGGAGGAGTGGAGAATCAGATGGTTACTTCTCCTGTGTGCCTGGGACTTCCACACTCCAGACCAATGCTTTACTACTAAGACAACTGGCCAAGCCTTAACAAATATTTATTAAGCATCACTGCGTATAATCGTGTCTTTACTTGGCACTAGGAGTACTTTGTGAAATCAAACATACACCTAAATAAGAGGCATGGTCCCTGCTATCGCTAAGATTAATAATATAGGGGTTACAACTTCAATCAAAGAATCTACAAATAAACAGAAAGTCTTGGCTGCAATGAACATTATGGAAGAGACTGTGTTATGAGAGAAACTGACTTAGTTAGACTCTTTTCTATAAAACAGGATGATACTAATCCCTGTCTCCCAGAATTACTATAAAATTACAGGAGATATGTAGTATGTATGGAATAGCTGACATGAAACAAGGCCAACATATATTTCCCCCATCTTTCTGCTTTCTTTCATTTTCTAAATGCAATTAAATGCCAGGCATTAATTTTCAGATAATATTTTCTACTTACTGTTGGGTTCTGAAGTTTTCTGAATGGTTTTTGTTAAACAGAAATATTAATGACCTGGTTTGACCTACATAACTGCACTCTTCACTGGTCACAATCCTGGCACTTGCATCCTCCCCTCTTGTTCTGTCCCCAAAGCTGTACCTATTTTTAGAAGGCTGCCAGTTGGCAAACTCATTTTTCTATCCTCCTAAACAGCATTCGGATCTTGCCTGAAAACATATGTACATTAAAAGAAACCTCCAATCAAAATAGTCACAAATCCATTTTACAAACATGGTATCTAAATCAAGACACACTTTATAATGAAGTATAGAAAGAGGGAAATGACAACTTTGTGGAAAATATAAGAAATGCCATGATGGCAGATGAACTGAAACTCGGTAGTTAAAAACAGAATTCTCATTTAGACCTCCTCTAGCTCTCTTGGAGGTGAATGAATTATGGAACTCAAAGCAAATAAAAAACTTTTCATCGCTTTTTAAGAATTCAAAGGTGTTTCTTGGGAAGAGTATCAGAATAATAATTGTGCCTTTTAAAAGAAATCTCATGTACCCTTTTAATTTTTGAATAGCATAGGACACATATCACATTGGTCTAAGGGTCACAGTTTGAAGCGGGACCTAAGGTGCCAATGGGTGGGAGCCATGCTTGGGAAAGATAATATAGTAAGTGTTCTTTGGTCTGCAAGAACTAAGGATTAAATCATGCACTTTGTTATTGGCCCTTCAGTTTTAGAAACTGTGCTATATATTATAGCTTCAAATTTCAATGGAAGCATGTCATGTGAAGGTATATGCATTGACTAGATGCTTGGCTGGTGAGGAGGTGGATACACTGAGTTTCTATACCCACAATCTCCCTCCCTGTATAAGGTGATTACCAGGGATATAGGAACGAAACCTGCAACCTGGGTGTCATATGTATCTATACAGACACATTACCATATGTATATGACATCACATATGCATTTGGTGTTTCCCATGAATCTGGGAATTGAACCTTCAACCTAGATGTCATTGGTATTCATATCTTTATCAGGCTAACTGAGCTTAGCAGATGCTAAAGCTGGAGATCTAAGGATAAATATTTTAAACTTCTGGTCAAGTGAAGCACTTGGAAAATACATATATAAGCCTTAAGGGACTATCTCTGCTACTGCTGGTGAGAAAACATAGTAACTAAAGCAAAAGAGCAGTGTTCTCAAAGTTCAGCATGCCTTAGGGAAAAGATGTGAACCATAAAGCAGGAAAGACAGAGCCTTTTCATGACGATGCAGTTGACGTGCTTAGGCTCCCAAGGGAATCCTACATTTGGCATATAGGGAGAACTTGGGGAGAAAACAGCATGACACATTTCAGTTTCACTTGCTCCCATCTCCCCATTACTCTCTGTCCTTCACACTACGAAAGGATTCTCTAGGATGAGAGAAAAATGAAATTCAGAAAAAAATAAATAAAACAGCATTAAGAATAAATCCCAGAGCGGGAGCCCCATGCCCGCCCCCAGGGCCAAGTCCCAGGAGCTGGTGAACCAAGAGAAGCATTTATAGGAATGAAAGTAGAGGCCATACCCTGCAGGAGAGAGCAGAGGCCGCTGGGGAGAATAGAGGGGTTAGGTCTGACAAGAATTCACCAACAGCAACCAAACTAACTAGAAGTCTGCTTTTCATTATCACCGTGTGCAGGTTATTCTGAACAATGTCAGTAATAAAGGGCTTCTCCCAAACAAAAATATTTTTAGCCTAAATTCTGAATTATTATTGCAGTTAATGTTCGGTTTTAATAACATACAAGCTTACAATTAGTTTGACTTTTTTTTTTTTTTTTTTTTTTAGAAATGATCCTTTAATGAATATTGTATTCTACATAGAGGTTACTCAGAGAACTCCCCAGTTATTTAATTATTCTCTGGGGTGGATTAATGGTGGCTCCCAAAGTGATATGCCCACTCCATAATTCTTAGAACCTGAGTGAAATTTGAAAAATGGTCTCTGAGGATGTCATCAAGTGTCTTGAGATAAAATCATCTTGAATTATTGAGGGATGGGGCCCCAAATCCAATGGCAAATACACTTACAGAAGACACACATAGGAGAGACACATAGAAAAGAGTAGTTGACATTTGAAGAAAGAGGCAGAGATCAGAGTGATGTAGCCACAAGCCCAGGAATGCTGACAGCCACTAGAAACTGGAAGAGATGGGATAATATCTCCCATAGGGTCTGTGGCTGGAGGGTGGCCCTTCCAACACCTTGACTGTGGATTTTGCTATTGTTTTCAACCACCAAGTAATTTGATATAGCCATGCTAGGAAGCTAATAGAGCCCTTAACCCACATGCTCAACTATAAACAAATTTGTTTCTAGAGTGACCTTGTGAAGGCTCAGTCATTCCAGCTCCCTTCTGCAGCTATCAGTGGCTCCATACCCTGCATTTAAGCACACTATTTGAAATGAACAATAATAGCACAGTGAGTATGAAGATGAGAAAATAGAACTCAAATTAATTCACTTCTGTCATAATGTGTGACTAATGAAATCTTTATTTCTGCTTAAAATTTAAAAGAGTTAAGTAGAGCGTGAACTATAAGATATATTTTTGTTGGTCGGGTATATATTTTAGTTCATGCATAAAATATTTTATTAAATTGAAATCATATCCTTAGCAAACATTTTTTATTTTCTTATTTTAATTATTATTAAATCATTATAGTGTTATCACAGAAATAGAGTGATATTTATTTTAAACTTCCTCCAAAGAAACATTAGTGTTATTAGAAAGTACAAATTCATTATGTTTCTTTTTTATATTGTTATATTTATTATTATTGGTGTGATTATACATATATAAAGTTTAATGAAAGACAGCATTTCATGGATGGACCTTGGTAACATTATACGGAGTGAAATAAGTAAATCAGAAAAAAACTAAGGACTATATGAATCCATACATAGATGGGACATAAAAATGAGACTCAGAGACATGAACAAGAATGTGATGGCAACAGGGGTAGGGGGTGGGGGGAGGGGGGATGGGGCGAAGAAGGAGAGAGGGGTTGGGGGAGGGGAGGGGCACAAAGAAAACTAGATAGAAGGTGACAGAAGACAATTTAACTTTGGGGGAGGGGTATACAGCACAATCAAATGTCAAAATAATCTAGAGATGTTTTCTCTCAACATATGTATCAATTTCACTGCATTAAATTTAATAAATAAATTTTTAAAAAGGCAGCATTTCTTTTCTGACCATTGTTGTTAGTCAGGTATAATATAAATATATTATTCATGATTATTACTGACAATAATTTTGACACACACAGAAAGAGTTCATACATGAGATCTCTAGGCCACAAACATGCTATATAGTAAGGCACGTCCACCACTGGCCAATTTTGTGGTTAGAGCCCAGTGGTAAGTAAAGACCTTACAATAGAAATGACAAGTGCTCTACTGGGTAGCTGAGGTTGTAGTGTCATAAAGGATCTCTTTTTCTAGCATGTTTTAGAATCAGATGAAAGATTTCTATATGCCCCATAAAGGTGATAATGTAACTAAGAAAGTCCCAAGATCTATAGAGGGCCCAATGGTGGCTTTCATGAATCAGAGTCTAAAGACAACACAAGCTACTGTTGGCCCCAGTGGATGCTGTTCAGACAGACACTCTGAACAACTCCTCATTATTGTTCACCACTGACCCCTTTGTAAACCTTTTCACATTCCAGGAGGAAGGGAGTAGAATGTCATTTCTATTGGGCATCCACTGACTGGGACTATTATTTCTCTCCTCCCTTGCAGAATGGAAGTTATAAATAGAAATGCAGTTAAATTGGTAAAAAAAAAATAAAGTTACTTTTCTGTTCACCTTCACTGTGGACTAGAATTCATATCTGTAATACACATTTTCTAGGTGAGTAAACTGAGATTTAGGTTATGTGACTTGTCTACAGTCTCACAAGTCATTAAAGAGAGAATGAAGGTTCTAACCAAGATCTGTCTCATCCCAAGAACCTCACCCTCTCTATCATATGAGTCTATCGCTCCAGGAACTACTTAGACTTCTGATCCATGGAGAAGAATAAACAGAGACTATTCTCGGGATAGAAAAAGTGTTGGCCCTAAGTTTTAGGATTATTTCCTCCTAAATTGTCAGTTCTTTTTCTCCTTGGTTTACCTTGGAGGAGCAGGATGGCTCAGTGGCCAGCTGGACTCACTCACAGGTGACTGGGAATCACAACTCTCCCTCTTCTCCCCAGTGACCTCGGGCAACTTTCTCTAACTCTCATCTTTTATTCTCATCTCTTCTATAAGGGGGGAAGTCACTCATAAAGAAATGCAGAGATTTCAAATTGTAAATCTAAAGCATTATAAACCAGATCTATTTTATATGATATTTAAGAATCCATAACATTCCAGAATGAGTTGTAAATGTCACTGTTCTTCCACACGCAGCCTCTCATAACTAGTATTTGAAAAGGTGCCTAATAAATGAGGACTGCTATTTTTATTTATGCATTGATTTATTGTTTATTTCTGCTAATAATGTTGAGTATCCAGGCCTGCTTGGTGGATACAGAGCAAAGTTCAAAGTAGATAGAGTATTAATTCCCTTGTCATTCTCTTTCTGTTAAGAGTTGCTGATGTTCTCAGCATAAAATTGATTAAGAAATTTACACCACTTATTTCTCATAATCACCTAGTGCAGAACTCGTAAGGAAGAATCTCTCTTTTTTTTAACAAACATAGTAATAAGCCAAGGGAGACATGGGGGACAGATAGAGTTGGCTGTTCAAATGCAAGTTTGTCCCTTCTTGTGAAATGCCCAGATAAGTAATATTCCCTGCTGAGCTGCACAGATCAGAATTCTGGAAGTCTGGTGAGTTGGTAGACAGACTACAGGGGGAGGACAGGTGGTGGAGAAAGGGAAAAAGAACAAAACGAAAATAAGTCATCCTAGCTGTTCCTGAAAGGTACCAGTGGAAAGAGAGTTAAGAGTGCATGTGAGGAAAGGCTAAAGATTAACAAGTGGTCCTTTAAAATATTTCTGCAGGAAAATACAGGAGACAGGAAGGTGCCAGCAGGTATATCTCATAGAATCTTTATGCCTGAAGATACTTTCCAAGAAGGAGAAAAAGCATGGGGCTTTAGGGACAGACCTGGGACTGAATCTCTTCCAGTCGCTGTAAATGGGAGTTTGGCTACTTCCTTCTATCCATGTCTCCTCATCTGTTGTCAGGTATGTTATTTCTTTGCTTATTGATAATTTAGGTGTTAACTTTTTTGCATTTACTAATGTTTCCAAACTTTGATGTTCGGAATTTCATAGTCCTATGTCTATCAATTCTGGTTGCTGGCTTCACGGAGGGTCATGGTGACATCTTAAATATCTGCTCAGTCAGTGTCCTTACTACTCCATTTTGCTATAAGCTGAAATTAGTTATATGATCACTTTCAAGGTGGGAAGCTAATGGATGGTTTTACTCAGGGGCAGTCAACCTTTTTATACCTACCGCCCACTTTTGTATCTCTGTTAGTAGTTAAATTTTCTAACCGCCCACCAGTTCCACAGTCATGGTGATTTATAAAGTAGGGAAGTAACTTTACTTTATAAAATTTATAAAACAGAATTACAGCAAGTTAAAGCATATAATAATAATTATGTACCAAGTACTTTATGTTGGATTTTTGCTAAGTTTGGCAGAATAAATCTTTATAAAACAACTTACTATAGTTAAATCTATCTTTTTATTTATACTTTGGTTGCTCCGCTACCACCCACCATGAAAGCTGGAACACCCACCAATGGGCAGTAGGGATCAGGTTGACTACCACTGGACTTGTTTGCTTGGAGTGTGATTGTGGAGGGGTAGTACTTCTCTTTGACCTGATAAGAGAGGCCCAAGCCTTGCATCCTGCTCTGTAGTGAGTTTGTTCTGACTGCTCTTGTCATACCCTTTCTTACTAAGCACTAAGCACCTGGGGCCCCAGAAATGGGCCCATTTTTAGCTCATGCCTCTTATAGATTATGCTGTGGATATCATAAGCTAAGAATTCCCTGCACTTGTTCATCTATTTTGTATTTAAACTTCCGAGGCTGAAACCATCCCTGAGGGTGGACTTTGCTGGTGATATGCTGACCTCCTGGCCTCAGGGAAGGTCTTCTGGGAAGGCACCTGTGGGTAGGGCTTGAGACTGTAGGCTGTGGTATGCCCCAAATGCATGAGAGCCCCCCTAATACCGTGAAAAAAGTATTAAAAAAAAGGTTGCTGGGCCAGGCCACGCCTCTCATGCAGCCAGTTCTGGCACAGAACTCAAAAGAATCAGAATTTGAAATTCAAATCTGACCTCTGGGTCAGTATAAATGTCAAGATTGGAACACTTTTGTATCAGTGAGCTTGATTTACATCTCTTAACTGTTTAGACATATGGCAAACAATTCTCCATTTGTACTCTTGCCAAAGTTAGAATGTGCCTTCAGAAATTTATCTCTACCATCCGTCTTTTAGTGACAAACGTAGGAAGCCACTTTATACAGCATGGGTGTTAATTTCCAGATCCCTCTGGTATCCTTTTTAGAGTGTGTTACCTCATTCCAAAGAGGTTCTGTCCCTGTGTTGGCATTCCATGTTTTTACTTTGGGCCTTTCTCTTTAGATGGGTTTTTATATTTGCCAAGATACACTTAGCAACACTTTGAAAGATAAGCAATGAAACATCATGGTCCATTTCTGTCAAAACTTTGTAGCTAACAGATGGGCACTGAATAAAGAAGTGTCACTGAGTGAAAGGAGCCGCATAGCATCCTGAGGTCCCCATGTCTCTACATAAGCCTCCCATGAATGTTCAAAAGAAAGAGGGATTAGGACTCAGGATTCTGGGGTTTGGAGAAAAGGAGGCCGGAACCTTAGACAAAGAACATTTTTGATGCATTTGGGAGGCTGATATTAAGGTGGAGAGCTTGAATAGGGAAGGAGTGCTGGCTTCATGCTCTTTAAATCATCCTTGGATTAGCACATTAGAAAGAGAAAAAAAAAGCTCTCTGGGAATTTGAACTTGTGCCAGGTCAGGACCCAACATCAAGGGCTTACATTGGGAATAGAAGTTGGTCTAAACCTCGGTCAGTGAAGACCAGAAAAACAAACAAAAAATGTACAGTCTGTGTTTTAGCATGTTCCAATGCCCTGTGACTCCCATGACATAGGTAAATCTTTATACCTCTCTAGCCTTACTTTCTACCTCCCAGAACTATTGTGAGAATGGCTTTCAAATAGTGCATGGAAATGGCTTTCATAACCGGCAAAAGTTTATTATTTAGTGGTTGTATGAATAACAAAATTAGTTATTAGTTAAAAGTTATTTACTATCTGACCAGGCAGTGGCACAATGGATAGAGCATCCAACTGGGATACAGAGGACCCAGGTTCGAAACCCCAAGATCGCCGGCTTGAGCATGGGCTCACCAGCTTGACCACAGGGTTGCAGCTTGAGCATGGGATCATATCCATGACTCCATGGTTGCTAGTTTGAGCTCAAAGGTCGCTGGCTTGAACAAGGGGTCACTCACTCTGCTGTAGTCCCCCTGCCCCCGGGGCCAAGGCACATATGAAAAAGTAATCAGTGAACTAAAAAGTCACAATGAAGAATTGATGCTTCTCATCTCTCTCCCTTCCTGTCTGTCTGTCCCTAGCTGTCTCTCTCTCTAAATCTCTCTGTCTCTGTCACAAAATAAATAAATAAAATTTTAAAATGTTTGTTACTAAGAATTGTGGGAAACTGCAAACTGACAGAAGTCCTAGCAGTTTAAGGCTTAAGCCAAAGGGCTAAGCTCTTCCCCACAACCTCTGATTGTTTGATTGAGTTGGTAAAGGCAGTTTGCATGCCCTTCCCCACACCTCCATGTTAGCTATGAAGCTGATGGCTTCTACTCATCCCATCCTCTATATCCCTCTTCCCCTTTGTTTATGAAGTTAAGATGTTATACACAGTGAGGGATTTTCTGCACTTGGGAGAATTCTTGGTTTGCCTCAGAAATGTGACTTTGTATCTGAGCTCTCTGTTTTGCAGATGGCTTTGCTCTCAGCACTATAAATAAAGTGTTTTGGGGTTACAGGCTCACTCTTGCAAGCCATCAGCTTGGCAGTGAGGCCTCCTGATCCCATCCTTTTCTCTCTGTGTTATTTTCTAATCCTCTGCTGTTCCCATTCAAGACCTTCATAATTATCATATAAGTCACACTGGCTTGTGACAAAGAATGGTCAGTTTAAGAGTTTTAGCTTCTATATTTGTGATTTTGTTATGCACTAGTTAATATTACTCTAGGGTCAAAATTGTCATAGGTGCAGGTTTGTTGTTACATTCTCTGTTTTCCTTGTCAAAATTCAATACACTTAAGCCTGACCTGTGGTGGCACAGTGGATAAAGCATCGACCTGGAAATGCTGAGGTCACCGGTTTGAAACCCTGGGCTTGCCTGGTCAAGGCACATATGGGAGTTGATGCTTCCAGCTCCTCCCCCCTTCTCTCTCTCTCTCTCTCTCTCTCTCTCTCTGTCTCTCCCCCTCTCATCTCTAAAATAAATAAATAAATAAATAAATAAATAAATAAATAAATTCAATACACTTGTAGTTCTAGAAATGTGACCATCTTGACCCCCAGTATCCATCTAGCCTTGTGATTTCTATGTAACATTTACACAATGAATGGTTATGAAATTCAACTTAATTGTTCTAATTCAGAGATGTTACCTAAGGAAAAAATGTGTTAACCTCACTACTACATCAGCATAAAAAATATGGGTCAGATGTTCAATATATGAAAGACTCTCTTCAAAAACTTCATTTACAATTGTTAATGACAATCTTGCTAAATACTAAAGAATGTAATTTTTAAAACACAGGCTAACATTTGGATTCATCAAGGTTCACTGTTAAACCCCACATCTTCTGTTCTTTATTATTGTCTCCAATTAGAGCATTTCTGTTATTTTCTAGGATTTTGACACATTATCTGAGCAAATTTTAAATACCATTCTATGTTTATTTAAAATTAAATCCACTCAAAGAAAAGGAACTACAAGCCAGGGTACATCTTCTATGTATTCTTTCAGTAGGTTTATTATTCTAAAACATTTATATAGATGGGCTTCAAAGTATTATTGATATCTTATTATGCTACATTTCCTAAAATGAAGAATTGTTATTTTAAAATTTTCTGTTTCATCACCTTATTTAAGATGATCATTTTCTCACAAATTAAAAGCCCGTTACATTTTGTATTTTTTATTTATGTGTGTGTGTGTGTGTGTGACAGAAGCAGACAGAGAGAGGGACAGATAGGGACAGACAGGAAGGGAGAGAAATGAGAAGCATCAATTCTTTGTTATGGCACCTTAGTTGTTCATTGATTGATTTTTCATATGTGCCTTGACCTGGGGGCTATAGCAGATCGAGTAACCTCTTGCTCAAACCAGCTCAAGCTGGTGAGCTTTTGCTCAAACCAGATGAGCCCGCGCTCAAGCTGGCAACTTTGGGGGTTTGAACCTGGGTCCTCCTTGTCCTAGTCTGATGCTCTATCCACTGTGCCTCCACCTGGTCAGGCACATTTGGTATTTCTATGCAGTGTTCTCTTCCTACCTTGACACTGCTTTCTAGGCAAAGATGAAATCCTCAATCTTCTTGCTGCTGTTATACTTTGTAGAGTTCCTCTTGGGTTTCAGGAGCTTGGCTGCCAACAAAATGTCAGGAAAGAGAGAAAAAGTTGCTTTGAGGGAGGTAGACTTTCCCTAGGAAGTGTGCATTGTGACTTCACACTCAATGACTCATTTTTATGTACGTATAAGTTGACCTAATGGTCACAACATCCCTATTTCATATAAAATAGATATTAAAATAAGTTTAAAGAAAAGAAAATAGTCTTATAGAGGTAAGTAGGACACCTTTCTCAGAGTAACATAGCTAATGAGAGAATCGGGGTTAAAAGTCCCAGAAACACCTATATGCAAAACTTGTGTCTTTTTAACTTGCACAAACCTACAGTTCTTTGCTTATGTATCTTTATCGATCTTCAAATCTAAGTTAGGTCTATAATCCTTCAGAGTATTTATCATTTGTACCACTCCAAGCAAATCAAGAATCCCCTTTCCAGCTACCTCTTAATACATTTATTATTGCATTTTGATAGTTGTCACAAGGTTATTTTGTCAACCTTCTATTTGAGTTATTGTACAAAAACTTTGTACTTTTACATTTAATTTGTACCTGAATTAAAACAGATACTCAGAATGTTAGTGAAAAGTAAAAAAGAATTGTTTTGTGAAAAGTTCTGGGATAATTGAAGTATATTGACTTATTTATATACAATAACTACAAACAAATGGTATATTTCTGGAATACATTCTTATTTCCAGGAGGTTATTACTTAGAGAATGGTTATATACTTTATATATTATAAGATATAGTACTGCGATATGTTAAAATTAGAGTGCAGAGGGTTTTTTTTAATGAGTAAATGCAGATTTGGAAATATGAGCATAAATTCTGACCTATGAATATCAGTTAGTGTTTCTTAGTATGTATAAATAAGCCATGAAAAATACATTCAATGAATAAGTGAAGCAATGCTTCCTTTATTCACTTGCTTTGCAAATACATCCTGCCCAGACAAGACAGGTTTTAAACTAATTTTTTGTGTTATAGATTAAAAAAATAGAATTATAAAAAAATCAAGTATGGCAGTACTTTCCATAAGATACCTGAGGTGGTGTTTACTTTATGTGTTCTCTTATAATGTGATTTTGATACTTCTAAGAGATGCAGTCTGTGCCTATCCTTGAATCTGGGTGGATTTGTGACTACAGAAGGCAAGACTTTCTCTGCCTTCTAAGGCTAGATTGGGAGCTGTATCTATGACTTTCACATGGTTCTCTGAGATGCTCATTTAGGACCTCTCAGGAGCCGTATAAATGAAGATCTGCATCTTCCATGCCATGAGAAAGCCTAGGGTACAGGGCCTGCCTATTGGGTTCCAGCCAACAGCCATGTGAATTCTCAGTCAGCATCTATTGCTAGATATGTGAATAAAGATGCCTCCTACTGATTCCAGCCCTGAGCCATCCTCACTTCGAGCCTCTGAGTTTTCTTAGATGGAACTCCAGCATATGGAGTAAAAATAAATTATCATTATGTACTTTCTAAGTCCATGGCCACAGAATCTGTGAGTGTAATAAAATGATTGTTAAGTTTTGCTGACAACTGGAATGTTACTCAAAGTTAAAAGAAAAAAAAAACTCTAATAAGAAAATAATCTAAGATTAGTCTTGAAAAGTCTGATTCCAGAGCACTTAGACATTGCATTCTAAGTGCACATTTTCCTATGTAGAAACCACCTGCTTACTTGTACATTAAAGCAGGGATTTTTTTTCTTATTTACCCAAGACAGCAAGGATTTTCACCTGTTTTGTTTATTTCTGTACCTCATAGTCCAGCACAGTAGCTGATATATACATAGCAGGCACACAGAACTGTTTCTTTGATGAACAAAAAAATGATAGGACCTGTGATTGGAAGTACTAAGAGCACTGATTTTATCTTGTAGACATCCATGGGCACATAGTATACTATAAGCTAATGTTTGTTAAGCATCTACCATTTACTTGATGCTGTGCTAAATGCTTTACAAATATTAATATTTAATCCTTATATCTTCACAATGAATATGTTATTAAAAGATCCATTCTACAGAGGAGGAAATAAAAACCTCAGATTAATAAAGAGCTTACTCAAGGGCCCTTAATTATAAAGGAAAATAATTTAGATCTGAGCTCTGGCCCCAGCTCTCCTGAATCCTCTTCCTTTGCCTCTTTCTTCTCTCTCCCCTTCTCCATCCTGCACTGTAAGCTGGGAGGCTGTACTCTACAGATTCTATCAACCAGTCTTTCTTTCCACCTTGCTTCTGATTGGGTTTCACCAAAAAAAAGAACCACCATAAGATGAAAGGCAGAAGAAGGGAGAAGGAAGTGGTAGCTATTTACCTGTCTGTCTCTGCTTCGCTGTGGCTGTCAGTGACTGCATTTCTCTTATTAAAAACTACAACTTCTGGAGGACAGTCTTTTCCTTGGCCTCTTTGTCTCCAGGTTCCATTAACAAATTGCTTCTTTGACCTAAGGCCTAAAAATGGTAGTGGATTCCTGCTGTTGCTAGCATCTGATTCCTCATAATCCTTTTAACACATCTGTAAACATTAGTTCATTAAATTCTCTTTACCCATTCCTTTACGTGAGCCCTCTGCAGATCTTCCCTAACATATGTGAGGAGGGATAGGGGATATCTAGACACACATGTTGTATTTCATATGTCAAACTATGGTATACATTAATGTATGAGATTTAAATCACTTTACCAAACTTATTAGAGAATATTCCATTCTACCCTGACAAATGTTTTATTACAAATGACCTGGAAGACCATGTTTGAATACAAGATGACCGAATTCCTTAGGGTTTCATGCTAGAACATTACAGCACTTTGGCTTGTCTCTCTCACATAGATCCTCCCTCGTACTTTGAGGGACCTCTTGCACACATGAGTAGACACCCCAACCTATATATTTAAGATCCATCTGCAGACACACAGCCATCAAACTTTGGCCACCCATGGAACTTACGGGTTTGCTTACTGGTTATGTGGTTTGCCTTTAGCATGTTGATCTTTTTGAAGGGGTCCTCACAGAACTTCCAAGTGTATACAGACCATTTAGGCAGGAAATATTAACAGCACCACACACCTAAAGCATGGTCTAGAACCCTGGTTGGCAAACTGTGGTTTGCGAGTCACATGTGGCTCTTTGGCCCCTTGAGTGCGGCTCTTCCACAAAATACCATGTGTGGGCGCTACCTTGATAAGGAATGTACCTACCTATATAGTTTACGTTTAAAAAACTTGGCTCTCAAAAGAAATTTTAATCATTGTACTGTTGATATTTGACTAATGTGTTTGCCAACCACTGGTCTAGAAAAAAGAACATGGCTCCTCAAGGACATGACTCCTTAGACCATAGACATTTTGTCCTATGGGGAAGAATGTTGCTGGAAACAACAGGGTCCTCTAAAATACAAGACCACTATGGCAGTCTATGGAAGAATAAGTCATCTCTTTCCTTTCAGGATCCTGGCTAATGTGCCACATCTCATTCAGTAGAGTTCATAGCACAAGGATGTAATGAATACTTATTAGTGAAAGCAATGATTGATGTGACAGCCAGATCTTCTGGGAAGAAATCTTAGTTTAGTTCAAGATTTAAAGATCTTTGGTTTAGACAAAAAAATCTTTCCTTTTATCTTCTTGGTGTTTTGAAATTTATTCAATAATTATCACTATAAATGTCCTAGATAATATACCACCTGCTGTAAAAAAAAGTAATTTTGTGCCAGACAGACCATTCTAGTCTATTTCAAATGAATAGGCCTCCACAAGATAAAAAAATTTTGTCAGAAGCTTTGCCAGGACTGCAGAAGACAAAGATAGAACACCTACTCAACTAGCTGGTAAACTTTCTCTGAATTCATATAAATCATGACAGAAAAACAACAACAACAACAAAATCCACCAAGGTTTGTAGATACGTGTATATGGCTATTCCTAAAACGCAGAGTTTGAAATACTGTGCTGTATAGTCTTGGCTGATAAAGGCTTTCCTGTTTAGAGTTTGGTGTATATATCCAGTTAGATTTTCCATTTCTTTCTGGAAGAAATGAGATTACTCTTAGGTTAACAGTCAGTACCTTTGACAACCTGGGAAACATCTATCACCACCACATGCAGATGGAGAGAGCTCACCTATGTAATCACTCTGATTCATGATAGTGGACCAGACAAATATTAGCCGACTAAGTTGATCAAAGTGACAGATAGCAATTCTGGGCTTCCTTTAGAGTTGGGTGCTCCCCCTTTAAAAAGCCCTGAAGGGAGTGGAAAGAGAATGAGCAACCAGCAGTTACCCTTGGTTGAGCACTGACTGGCCTGTGATCAGGTTGCAGTTTTCTGGGAGCGTGAATGAGTTAAATGGCAAAGCTTAACTGTACATGTTTGAATAATTAAAAATCAATTATATAAGTTTCTTTTCCTGAAAAAAGATCAGTTTAGTTCCAAATTTTTAGAATAACAAAAATCACTAATCTGGGAAAGACATAAAATATCAGGTCTACCCTACATATAGTCAATGAACTGGCACTAGTCAGAAAATTGTTGACTATTGGCTCATGGTGACCTAGGTGTAGTTTCTTATCTCATGAAAGACTGAGAAAATCAGCTAGTCTATCACCATAGAAAGTCTGAGATGATGAGCATATACATATGATTTGTTTAACCATTTATTCTTTTTTCAAAAAAAAATATATAGGACATCCATGATGTGCCAGTTATACTAGCAACTGGAGATTGATAAACTATGCCTGCCATAATTAAGCCCTCAATAAAACTCAGATTCTAATTAAAGGGATAAATATAAATCACATTTTTAGCATAGATACACAGTTTTAATTATGGGGAAGCAAAGAAAAATACTGCTGGGGAAGGATTTTCTAAAAAAAATATTCCGAGGATGAGTATGAGTGAAATAGGTAAAAGAAGAAAGGAAAGAGCATGCCAGAAAGAAAGAAAGAGTAAAGGAAAGAGTTTTGGGGCAAGAAGGAATAGGAAATACAGGAAGAGGAGAAAATATAAAATTTGGATTTAAACAGAGCTGATCGGGAGCAGGGCGTAATCCTGGAGGTATGCTGGACCAGTCCAAAGAGTTCCTTCAGGGCCATATTAACGGAGTTCAGCTTTTGCCTAAGCCTAGTAAAATAGAATGCAAAGATTTTAAGCACAGAAAGAAATTGATCATATTAAATATTAGAAATTTTACTCTGGTTATTGATGAGGAAATAAATACCTGGGCAACCAGAGAGAAGCAAGTAGACCAGTTTTGATCCTGTCATGAGTTGAATTGAATCTCCCCAAAAGATATTTTGGAGTTCTAACCTCCAGAATGTGCATCACAGAATGCGACCTTACTGGGAAGTAAGGCTTGATGGGAGTAATCAAGTTAAAGTGAGGTCATTGTGTTGCCATATTGTATTATAAAACAGAGAAGTTTGGACAAAGGCACAGGCATGTATAGAGATAATATAATGTGAAGGCACAAGGAGAAGACAGCCATATGACTGGAGTGATGCATCTGCAAGCCAAGAAATGCTGAGGATTATCCAGAAACACTAGAATCCAGAACAGTATGGAAGGATTCTCCCCTATAGCATGGTCCAAATATCAGATTACACCAAATATCAGACTCCCAGCCTCCAGAATGATGAGACAATACATTTCATTAGTTTTAAGCTACCCAGTTTTTGCTACTTTGTGATAGCTGCTTTAGGAAACTAATCCAGGTTCTAATGCAGAAGACCAGATATGAGATGAGGAAGGCAGCTCAGACTAGGATGAAAAGGTCAATGGAACAGAGAAATAGTTTCTAATTTTCAGAATACTGATAGATATTTCAAAAATAAAATTGAAAAGGATAGATGATTAGACGTGAAACAGAGGTTAAGGAAAGAAGTTATCAGTGATAACACCTAGGGTTCTAGCTTGCTCAACTAGGTGAATGGTGGGGCCATTCACTGTCATTGGAAACATTGGAAGATTACTAGGTTTATGAATAAAGATCTTCTACCCATGTTTAGTTGATGGTGTCTTTAGGAAACCCAAGAGGTAGTAGGCTATAAGGTCTAAAGCTAAAATGAAAGATCTGGACAAGACATATAAGTTAAAAAATGATTTCTTATACAGGTATGTTACTGAAGGAAGCAAACATAAGAAGGAAAAATAAAAGAGCTTAGAACTGAGCCCATGAGGAATTCAAAGTAGTAATAGTTAGGTGCAAATGTATGTATTTGTTATCCAGACTCAACCAAATCTTAAGGAACAAACTTGAATATATAATAAAAACTGGTATTTCTTTTTTTTTTTTTTTTTTTTTTTTTTTTCCATTTTTCTGAAGCTGGAAACAGGGAGAGATAGTCAGACAGACTCCCGCATGCGCCCGACCGGGATCCACCCGGCACGCCCACCAGGGGCGATGCTCTGCCCACCAGGGGGGCGATGCTCTGCCCATCCTGGGCATCGCCATATTGCGACCAGAGCCACTCTAGCGCCTGAGGCAGAGGCCACAGAGCCATCCCCAGCGCCCGGGCCATCTTTGCTCCAATGGAGCCTTGGCTGCGGGAGGGGAAGAGAGAGACAGAGAGGAAAGCGCGGCGGAGGGGTGGAGAAGCAAATGGGCGCTTCTCCTGTGTGCCCTGGCCGGGAATCGAACCCGGGTCCTCCGCACGCTAGGCCGACGCTCTACCGCTGAGCCAACCGGCCAGGGCATAAAAACTGGTATTTCAAACTTCAGCCTGTATACACATGTATATGAATTTAGGGGTAACCTATTAGAAATAAAGGTAGAAGTTTGAATATGTTTTTTACTACATTAGAAAGATGAGTGTGGAAATAAAGATCAGTTGAATGAGAAAAGCAAAGGCTATTTATTAAGAGCTTGCTATAGCCACAGAGTCAGACACTATCACTTATGTGTTGGCAGACTCAACACAGTGGTTAGAGTTCATATTTGTCTATCACTAATGTATGAGTTCCTCTCCAACTTTGTGTATGGCTTTTATACTCTTTTGGGTTATCAAAATAGTGGAGGCAAGAACCCAGTACTATACTAGATCAAGTAGAAGTTAGGTGGAGAGTCATTTGATACAAGTATTTGACTTGAACTACTCTGAGTGGAACTCTTTCAGCCAGTCTGGCTTAATCACAGACAAGCTCACCTATAAAGACATAAGACCACTTCCTTTCTGTTTTCCCATCTTACAATGTAGTACGCATGTGAGCACTCTATGGGGTGGACACCTTTATCATCTAAATTTTATTTTGACTTATAATGGTCAGATTCTGAAATTCTATATAATAAGAACTGAATGGTATCATTCAGGTCACTGGAAGCATTGGAAGGGATAGGGATTAGAGACTCTATCCAGCATTTGTATTTGTGCATGTACACTGTTTCAGATTGAAAGTAATTTTAGACTTTTAAAATGCACACTTTGCATAAGACTTCAAAAATATTAATTATCCACCTCAAAGAGTATTACCATTATCCTTTTATGTTAGGTCACAAGTAAAGGAGTTGATGAATTCAAAATTGTAAATTGTAATTGACACTGATTCTATCTTTTGACTTCTCAATAGCCCCCCTTCTCAGAGATGACTGCCCATTTCCTACCTATAATTACTCATAATTTTTTAATTTATTCATTTCAGAGAGAAGAGAGAGAGATAGAGAGAGAGAGAGAGAGAGAGGAGCAGGAAGCATCAACTCCCATATGTGCCTTGACCAGGCAAGCCTTGGGTTTTGAACCAGTGACCTCAATGTTCCAGGTTGTAATTACTCAGAATTTAACATAATCCTGGACCAGGTCTCTTTCCAATAAAAATACACTTTATTAATCAACATAAAATGAGTTAAGCCTCACCAACTAAAAAAGTAATATGTAGGAGGCACTTATATACTGAAAAAAAAATATTAAGACTGTATTTAGTTAGGAAAAATGATTGATAAATATATAAATTAACATGTCTATGAAAATATCTATATCTAAAAATATTTATTAAAAATGCTTTCTCCTGCCTGTAATAAAGCAGACCTTGCTGACTCAAGATTATTGGTCTGGAATATAGTATAGCCTGTGGAGGTGCAAATACCCTTCTATTTACTAGAGCCCTTCAGTGATGTAAGTGCCAACACAGTACCAATTCCTGGGTTCATTATATGCTCAGCTGTGAATAGAATATCTTCTTTGGCCACATTAAAACTATAGTTTTAACAATTTTTTCCCATTATTAACTAAATGTCAAAAGTACTCTGAAATTATATCAAGTATGTGTTGTTAAAATAGACCTCATTTTATCTAAAGTGACTTGAAAAGTGAATTGAAATGTTTAAGCTCTGTCAGCATGGTTGTCTTCACCTGAAAGACAGAAGTAAATGGGTAGATAGGTAGATGGAAGATATATTGAGATGTAGGTAGAGCGCAGAGCATTTACCTGGCAGCTGTGGCTGATGCTATGCTGTGAGAACACTCCAGCAAGGATAAACCCTCCCTACACAACCCGGAGGGAGCTCGCCCGCTATACGGAAATGACTCAGCACTAGCCAGGCAGCCTCCTGACCTTTTCTGGCCATTTGTCCTAGTATAACATCCTATTGGCTGAACCCATGTATATAAGCTAGTTTACTTACTGAATAAAGTGGATCTGAGTCACTGAACCTGGTCCCTGAAGTCGGGTCTCTGCATCTCCGTCATCCTCACCCCCGGCAGGACTTGTCCACATTGAGAAACTAGGTAGATAGATAGATAGATAGATAGATAGATAGATAGATAGATAGATAGAATAGACAAATATAATTTAAGTTTAAAAAAGCACTTTTCCATAAAATATTATATTTGATGTTTTTAAAAAACCTTTAAAAGTAATAATTTCTTATTTCAAAATAAGGAAACCGTAGTTCAAATAAATTATTTATATTATCCAATTCATCCAACTGAAATGTTGCCCCCAGAAATTAAGCCCATTTCTTCTCTCACACTATTGACCCTTCTGTCAATCTTAATACTAGAGACTGTGTCAGGAGAAGAAGAGACAAACTTGATGATGGGACCAGTGAGACAAAGGGTGAATGCACAAGGTTATGTAGGAAAAGGTAAAAGATGTAAGAACCATGGTCTCACGACTCTGACAGGGGACACTTCCTCATAGGAAGAGCAAATCTTAGTAGTATCACATTTTCTAGCAAAATCTGGGATGAATTCTTATCTGTAATAATAATTAAAAACATCAAATGTATATTATATGACATCAAAATACCATATGTTGCAACACATCACATCACATTATATCATGTATTATATTGTATGGTATTGCAATCCAATTTTGCAGAACCCCTGCTTCTCAGATGCTTGCCTATTCCACTTTTCCCTCCACCCACCCCTAACTCTGCTTCTCTTAAGAACCATTTTCCTTTTAGTGAGGATTTATGATCATTGCTCTAAAGCGGTCCAAGTTCATAATGAACTTAATAGTAAAGAACAAGTTTGTTCTGTGAAGCGTGAAACACATGGTTATTTAAATTTTTTTTTTTAAGTAAAAATAAAGTGGTCCAGAGGGGAGCCCTGGAAGCTCGTTTCCTCCGACATGTTGACACACCACAAAATCAGCTACCTAGTGAGAGTTAGAACTCCATAATTGCAATAGTGAGAGGAAAATTACTCAAGCAGATTTGGTTAGCCATAGTAACAAGACTTATAACCTTTATGAAGGCCTTTGGGCCCTAATTATTCAGCAGCTGCTGCCAGGGCTAAAACATACCCCGTTCTACGGTACATTTTGCATCTCCCTTCGCTTTTAGTAGGCTGTCTAGTTTCGTTGTTTTACTTGACCTAGTTCTGAAGCCCTCAGCCCCTATCAATAACAAACGTTCCTCTCTTATTCTCAGACTCGAAGAAGAAAGATTGTGATGAATAACTTGTAACAAATCCAAGGGCCTTGAAAAATAGAATTATGGAGAAGGATAAGCTGGGGCAACTCTCTGAGTAGTAACAACATTATGTCAACAAGCAGTTCCTGCATGGGCCAGGTTTTTAGGAGACTCTAAGGAAGTCACTGCCGCCCACAAGAGGAGCTTCCATGATAAATGATTCATCAAAGATGATCATCCAAACACTCTGGATCCAATCATGACCATCTGTTAGTTACTTCTTTTGTGGGACTGTCAGAGCTGGGAGTAATTCTCTGTCTTTTGTTGCCACCTTGATTAGGCATCGAGGAACGACGTTTTGAATTGAGCTCTTCTGTAACCGTTTCTTTTTCTTTTCTTTCAGGGGGTGCAGCATGGTCTGTAGGCTAGATCATCACTCAAATCATTGCACAGATGTTCTCTTGAATGATATAAACTCCTGCCCAAGGTTAAAAACATTAACTTCCATTGTCACTGAAACAATGATCAGTATATTTTAAACCATAGAAAAATATCCATAGCCAGGAGAAAGGCAATTGGAGTATAAGGATAGCACTTTTCTTCCTTCACAGATGTTTCCTCAAAAAAAAAAAAAAAAAAAAAACAGATGCCCTGCACCACTCAATAGAACCACTCCTTATTTTAATTGACCAAGGGAAAAAAGGGGGGGAACAAAAGCTCGCTTGATGTTTTGTTTTCTTTACGGGGAGATTCTGCAGTGAGTATGTGTGTGGATGTATTCTATGATATATATTTTGAGTGTGTACACACCGACACACACAATTATATTATTACATGACTGTACTTTACATCTATTGGCAGGACTGGGTACACAATTTATGTGGTCCAGTGCAAAATTAAATTGTGGGCCTCTTGTTAAAAAAAATCATTAAGAATTTCAGGATACAGTGGTCTTTCTTCTATTGTGGGGGTTAGGTTCCAGAATCCCCCCACGATAGGCGAAAATCTGCAAAGTAGTGACCTTATATTTATTTTATTATTTATATATATTTTAAGGCTTTATAAACCCTCCTCACACTCTTATAAACCTTTCCCACACTTATTTTGCTTATTTTACTGCAAAAATAATTAAAGTAATAAACATATAAATCCCGTGATGTGAAAAATCCGCTGTACAAAATTAGATATATCCAATTTAAAACTTGACGATACACTGAGAACACTGAGACCGCAAAAAGCGAAGCACAATATGGCAAGGGACGACTGTATTGCTATTGAAGCGTGAAACAGCCTGTGTGTGACGACTCTGGATGCAGGCCCATAGAGCTGGCTTCATCGGGAGGGTTCTCAGTACCCACTGGTCAGAGGCTGGGTCAGGTCAACTGCTCTCTCTTCTTCTGCTTATTGGGATGAATGATAGGAGGTTAAATAAAAGTGAGATCTGATGATCAGTAAGAAGCAATCAGGCTCATAACTAATGCTAAACTAGCACATTTGGAGATAGAAAAAATAATAAAGAACCTTTTCTAATTTGCAGTGAGAATCTTTTTGTTCGGTGACTGTGAGTGGAATGCAAGAGGAGGGAAAACAAATCCGGTGCCGTCTTGTCGGTGATTTAATTATTTTCCCATCTACACTTGTTTTTGAAGCTTATCAGAGCAAAGTACTGTGGGCAACCCAGCTGTCACTGTTATCGTTGTGGCTTGGAGTGTTGTAGTCTTGATTCCCATTGTAATGCAATTAATCTTTTGCTTTGCACTAATGGATGAACAAGCATATTTACCACAGCATAAAATCCTAATTATTTTTTGAACATATGCATAAAGGGAAAGTAAATTAATGGCAAGCGACAATTGTGATAAATGCGTACTATATCTTTAAATGTCAGTATTCCTGTGGTGTAGATTGAGCCTTTGTTTGGATGCAAAAGCTGTCCCACTCGCATTTACCTATGTGAGGAGACACAGACATCACTCTCAAAATCTATTCTCAGTGGGTAACTTGGGCTCTTAGACCATAGTAAGTAGAAGTCATACTACATATGTTGGCAGAGTAGTACTGAATACAGCAGCTCTCCTCACTTTGAACAATTATCTTCTATTACTACTTAATGCCTGTAACAATACCAAGAAATATTCACTCTGCTTTTTTCTATATAAAGCACCACCCTATTTCCACAAAAGTTCTCATTAAAAAACCTTCACGATTGAGCAATATGGGGAAATTTGACAAAAATAACTTTAGCCAAAGAAGCCAAGTAAAAAATAGCACATAATGTATAAATCCATTTATATAAAGTTCAATTACAATAAAAACTAATATCCTGTAAGAAGTGAGTAAAACATTTCTCTTGGACAAGGGAATGATTGAAAAGGCTACTTCTGGGGTCTTGGTAATGGTCAATGTCTTTATCTAGACGCTGCTCACAGAGATGTTTTCAGTTTGTAAATATGTATTGTTATACAGTTGACTATGTACACTTTTCTTTAAGAATATGGTACTCCAATAACAACTTTAAAGAAAAACCTTTTCGTGTTTTATCAATGGTATTGATTTTCAAACTGAGATGCAGAATAGTTAAACAATAGACCAAGGTAGAAAAGATGAAATGAAGTAGTCTGAATCAATGCCTCCTTCAATTCCAAGGCATAATCCCTGCACTATAAGACTGACTTCAGGGTTTTTCTGTCTCTTTGCATTCAATTATCTGCAATACTGAAAGAGTTTAACACAGCATTGTGTGCTTTGCCTTGGAGAAAAGTGATGATGCAGTTGTGGGAGAGTTGAGTCTGCAAGCCCTACCCCCTCAAACTTCACCCTTTAAATTCTATATACAATATTATTTCCAGCGCAGGAAAAACAAATGAATTTGTGAAGAGAAAAACAGCTACTGTTTGCAAGATCGCTTTGCTGTTTCATCATTACTGGGGTGAAATGTTTTCTGTTGTTCTCACTCTGTCTTATATAGGTGGTAGTTTGTGTCTAAATAGTCATGATGTTACTACTTTTGTGATGCACCGGTACAGTCATAAAAGATTTTGTTGGGAGCAGCCCAATTAAATTGTTATTCCCTTATGTGCATTTTCATGATGTCAAATTTTTGTAATATGGCTCCAATTCTATTTTATACTGATGTGTTCAGGTTTCTGCTATAGTTAGTCAACTTACGTCTTTCTTCTTCTTCTTCTTCTTCTTTTTTAACCCATCTAAATTCCTCTCTTGTCGCCGGATGACCTTTCTCAGTTCTGATTCGATCTAGGAGTCGTGATATAGAAAAATCCTATAGATTGTCTGAGGTCTGTTCTTGTTGACACCGAAGTCCTGAGGAACAGTAAGGGAACCCGCCTCGAGTCACTTACCCTGAGACTGCACAACTTCCTCTGGCTTCCTTCTCCTCCACCCACCCATATCCTCCCCTGCACTTTCTTCTTCCTTCAGTCCTGGACACATAAGCAGCCTGGTTTTTCCTTTCTTCCTTTTTTATTTTGTTGTATTTTGAATTTAGAATTGAGATTGCACATCGTGACCTTCATGTAAACATGGCTGTCTCTACACCACCTCACTGCAAACTAGAAAAAAAAGAAAAGAAAAGACACCCCTGTCTTCCCCAACACACATACAATCAAAGGAAATAAGACAAGTGAGAGTCTCCCGCACAAGACAATGGGGGCAGATTCTCGGTACCAATTCTCCTTCCTTTCTGTTGACCACCTTCAATTTCAGAGAATGCTAGTGTGACAAAGGGGGGTGTGTCATCCCTGTCCGTGAATGTGGATCTTACTCATGCCTCAGCACTAAATAGAAATCATTGAAAATGACTACTTGTGTGTGGATATGCGAATTTAAGTTTGAAGAAAGGACCGAGGCAAGCAAGTAGGCTGCAAAATGCCTACTAATGCTTTGATAAAATGTGCAAAAGAAAGTCCTACCCTAGAATTCAAGTCATTTAACAAATAAAACGGTGATATTACTTTGCAGGGAGTTCTTGACTTTTCAGCCTTTCTAATAAAAACTCATCAGAGTGAAAAATAAATTATTTTATCTGTTCGCTTTTAACATTTCAATTGAATTTAGAACTGTTGAAGAAAACTGAAAGAATCCTCTTAGTCGGAGAACCCCCAACTTCTAACTCTTTTTATCTTTCCTCTATCATATCGATAAGTAAACACAACTAGTATATATGCTATAGATTTTATAGTTTTTGATATATTTGTATGGTAATAGTGTGATCTAAAATGTGAAACACTGATTTTTTAAGTTAATACAATTTATAAGTAACAGTATTATTCAAAACTTTAAAAAACAAAAGTAGTCCTGAATTAGAAAATAATATGCACTTAAAGATATTTATAAAGAACTTTTAGTAACAAGGGGAATAGTAAAAATATAAATGAAAAACACAGGACAAAATGTTGTTTATATGAAATGAACATATGATAACATATGTACATGAAATACACTTAAAGGTAATGCACCAAATGTGATTAACTTGTGTAGTGTGATTATAAAATCAGGTTCCTTTTCCACATTTCTTTGCTTTCTTTACTTTTTAAACATTAATGTAAGCATACATTAATAGTTTAAAGAAAGGTAAAAACAAAACAAGCCAAAATCATTGCTCTTTATCTGTAGACAGAAAAATGTTTATTGCCAATTTGTATTCTGTCACCACACACAAAAAAATCAGACTGTGTTTTCATAATAAACTAGATAAATTTGGATTTTGCATATAATTTATGCATACACATGTCAGAGCTAATCCACCTATTTGCTCTGTCCTCTTTTAAAATAGACTTCAAGCCCTGGCCAGAGAGCTCGATTGGTTAGAGCATCGTCCCTAAGTGCAGAGGTTGCTGGTTCGATCCCTGGTCAGGGCACATACAAAAACAGATGTTCCTGTCTCTCTCCTGTTCTCTACTTTTCTCTCTCTGAAATCAATAAAATAAACATTGTTAAAATAAACTTGAAGGTAATACATTAATACCACTACTTCTAGACGGAAGGCTCTCTCGATGCCCAGTAAGGGACCAGACTCAGTAGGAAATATAGAGCTTCTCTCATATAAAATCAGATAAATAAAGACTCTATGGCTTGACCAGGCAGTGGCACAGTGGATAGAGTATCGAACTGGGGTGCAGAAGACCCAGGTTCGAAACCCTGAGGTCGCCAGCTTGAGCGCAGGCTCATCTGGTTTGAGCAAAAGCTCACCAGCTTGAGCCCAAGGTCGCTGGCTCAGGCAAGGGGTTACTCAGTCTGCTGAAGGCGCGTGGTCAAGGCACATATGAGAAAGCAATCAATGAACAACTAAGGTGTTGCAACACGCAACGAAAAACTAATGATTGATGCTTCTCATATCTCTGTTCCTGTCTGTCTGTCCCTGTCTATCCCTCTCTCTGACTCTCTCTCTATCTCTGAAAAAAAATACAAACAAAAAAACAAAAACAAAAACAAAACAAAACAAAAAAAAAGACCCTATGTATGCTAGAAACATGAATCACTGTCTAGGACTTAATTAAGTAAGTGCTTGTTAGCCACATTTAGCAGGAGTCCAACCGGGATCCTGTTTAGAGAGAAGGAGCTGAGAAATGAATGTTGTATAATTCTGGACAGACTATCAGCTGAATTTTCTGTATTTCTTAATAATCTAGACAAATAAGTGGCTCTACTTTGATGGAGGGAGGCTGCACTTTGATGGTTATACTTTGATGGAGTCTTCTGAGAGTCTTCCCTGAAGGAACCCTGTGCTCCTCTAGTTAAGTATCTCCCTGAAGTGATACTTTGCATAAATTAGACATAAGTGAAACAGCAAGGTTAAATTTTAGTGCTCCGTTTGAGTGCTAAGCCACTTGTACCTCCACACAAGGGTTTTCCAGTAGTGGTTGGTTAAAATCCATCAAAACAAACTGGTCCTTCTCTGTGAAAGGGAAACTCATGTTCCTTTTATGTCTGGTTGATTGGAATGGTCAGTTTCTGAAAGAAGAGGATAAATATTAGAAAGTTCAGTAAGAATGAGTTTCACTGAATGGACATTGTTAGAACACCTGTTCCTTGTTTTCTTTTGTAGAATCAGTCTTTTGCTGTGATAAGGATTAATTATTAAATAACTTTTTATATCGGTGGCTCACAGATTTGGTTAATTTGGAAGGCTCAGTGTCTCCTTTTGGGCTGTACATAAATGCTGTCTTAGGCAATAAATGGTATTTTTGTTCTAAGTACTACATCTAAAACAATGACTGAGAATATTAGGCAGCATGGATGGTGGCCTTTCTGGTTCATTTCTTGCAGGGCTAAGTATGTCAGAAGGATTTGCCTCCATAAATAGTTTCTACATTAGAGACTGTGCTTCATCATGATCGTCTAAACATTTAGAAATCAAGAGGAAGCTGAATAAGAGGTGAAGGCCTTTACATAGTAATAATAAAAATAAAACAGAAAATAAAACGTTTTATATAATCTGAAAGAATTTATAATTTAGACTATAGAAATTGTAGAAAGAGGAGGAGAAATGTAGTTTTAGTATCTTTTATGACTGATGGGAAAATTCTAAGCATTTTTTCTAGTTAATGCCTGTTACTTGACTTAAAACTGCTACATTGTTCTTGGTGTGAGGACTAGATGGAACAGTATCCAAATGGACCAGCTACACAGTGATTACTCATTTATACATATAGGATGAGTTAAAGGTATTTAAATATATCAACCTTGATCACACAGATAATCTTTTTTGAAGACTCAAATGAAATACTAAAAGTAGGCAAGGATAATATATTTGTTGACCACTGCGATGATTTACCAAATGAGACAGAGAACCTTCTCCAGCAACACAGAAAAAGAAGTAGAGACAAGGCATTTTTTATAAATTGAGTAGAAAGATAGTGTGGTGTATTACATAAGTTTCGTTAATTTTGTAGATGGCCACGTGAACCCATGGCCAATTCAGTGAGCCATACATGACAATTTGGTTGAACAAAATAAATCACTTTCATTAAGCATAAACTTTTTTGACTGATTCTAAGTCAGATGCCAGGGATTCCATTAATGAGTAGGGCAGGGCTCTTGGTCTTGAGGAGACTGGTCTAGTGCCAACACCTGTATCAGAGGCTTAAGAATAATATGTGTACCTCATTGTTTCTGACTTGATCTAAGCCACATTCTCAAAATAGTAATGCACAATGAATATATGGTAAGCCGATTATGAATATTCAGTGGACTTATTTGCAGAAAGACAGTTATCTTCAAATGAGCAGATACCCATAAGTAGACAAGGCCACATTATAACATAAAGGATATAAAGAATATTTGTTATATTTTTAGGGCCTTTTTAGTCACAGTTAAAACTTTCAAGTAGATGTAGTTATAATTCCACTTAGTATAAAGAGATAAGTGGCACCTCCCAACTTCATTTCTGAATATATATCCAAAGAAACCCAAAGCACTAATTTGAAAGAATATTGTTTATGCACCCCGATATTCACTCCAGTGCGATTTCAAATAGCCAAGATATGAAAGCAACCCAAATGCCCATCAATAGATGAGTGGATAAAAAAGCTATGGTACATTTATACCATGAAATAGTACTTGGCCGTTAAAAAGAATGAAATCTTACCATTTGTGATAGCATGTGTTAAGTGAAATAAGTAAGTCAGGGAAAGAAAAACACCATATGATTTCACTTACATGTGGAATCCAAAGTACAAAATAAATGAACAAACAAAACAGAGATAGACTTATAGACACAGAGTGCTGACTGATTGTTGCCAGAGGGGTGGGGTATTAGCAAGCTGGGTGAAAAAGGTGAAGCAATTAAGGAGTGCAAATTGACAAATTGGTAGTTACAAATAGCCACAGGGATGTTAAAGTACAGCATAAGGAATATAGTCAATAATATTGTAATAACTATGTATGGTGCCAGGTGGGTACTGGAAATATTAGGGGGAAAATACAATTACTTTGTAAGGTATATGATTATCTAATCACTATGCTGTATATTTAAAACTAATACAAAATAATACTCAGTGTAAACTGTAATTGAATAAAAAAGATAAGCAGTATGAAATTTTTACCTGAGAATAAGTTGTTACTTTCTAATTACATTTTCTTGATTACATAATACAAACTATGTTCATAGTTTCTGTTAAATGCTAGCTAACAGTCTTCATTAATTCTTTTGCAAATAAGCTTTCATGAAATACAAATTTCAGAATAATTCTTCTTTCTCTTTTTTTCCTACATTTTTTATTAGGTGTAGAGTGTTACATCTGTCTAAAGTCTTCGGGGCAGGGGTCCCCAAACTACGGCCCGTGGGCCACATGCAGCCCCCTGACGCCATTTATCCGGCCCCCACCACACTTCCGGAAGGGGCACCTCTTTCACTGGTGGTCAGTGAGAAGAGCACATTGATCATCTCATTAGCCAAAAGCAGGCCCATAGTTCCCATTGAAATACTGGTCAGTTTGTTGACTTAAATTTACTTGTTCTTTATTTTAAATATTGTATTTGTTCCTGTTTTGTTTTTTACTTTAAAATAAGATATGTGCAGTGTGCATAGGGATTTGTTCATAGCTTTTTTATAGTCCGGCCCTCCAATGGTCTGAGGGACAGTGAACGGGCCCCCTGTGTAAAAAGTTTGGGGACCCTGCTTTGGGGAAATATCATCACCACTATTTCTTCACAGATGACTTATATACTCCAACTCAATGGAACCCCTTAGGGCTTAGGCTATCTACTTTATAGAGATATGGCAATATCAGGACATTTGTATTTTACCCATTTTATGCCTATAAGATTGAGCTTTTAAAATATAACCTCCAGAGCAGATGTCCTACACCAAGGCCTGACCTTAATGTCATATAATGAAATGACTGTCAAAGGATTAGGTTGGAGGAAAAGAATCTGTCCCTATTTTTGTGACATTGTGGTTTCAGAGGGATCTTTCTTCGCTCCTTCAGTAACATTTTGTTATCCACTGTCTCTCCTTGGAGCTATGTGTAAAAAAGAAATATTTTTGCCTTACAGCTCTTCTCATTGGCTTCACTCTTAGCAGTACTTACAAAGAAGAGGTTAAAAAATTTAACTATGCAAGATGAGTGTTCATTTGGGAATCTTATAACCCTTAAAATAACTCTTCTAGAAAATTTCTTTACTGATGAGGGCTTTAAAGGTTTAGATATGAATTTCAGACTTGGAAGTAGAGTACTGAGAAATCATTTATGAAGTGTTATTGAGTTACTAAGGGAACAAGAATAGATTTGGACATTTATGAGACTAGTAAGTAAAGTCATGTATCCAGATTGGCCTCTGATAGAGCCCTTCAGGTGCAGTTTACTAACACTTATTACATGAAAAAGCTATTTCCCTTCCCATTCCTTTCTGTCTCATAAACTATTACAGAGACACAATAAAGTTCTTTACGGCATTTGGAAAGAAACATATAGGTAACTCACAAACAAGTTCATCACTCAGTTTCTGAAGTGGTTCAAGAAAAAGAAGTTTATGTAACAAAACTTATGTTACTGTAATTAGAAAAACTGTGTAATTCATAAATTTTGAGGTCAAGAGACAAATATGACATTCTGGGGGAGGAAAATTGGTTGGTTTTTTATATAACATATACTACAGATACAGAGTCATTCATAATACGTTTAGTTCTTATAATCTTGTCATCCATTTTCAAAATTTTATTTATTTATTCAACAAATACTTTTGTACATCTACTATGTACTTGAGGTCAGTGCTAAGTCCTGGAATACCTGTGAGCCATGAGCCAATACCAACATGGTTCCTGACTTCATTCAACATATACTCTATGACCAAGAATCTCCACCCATAACTCAAGAGAGAAAGTCAAATATATGGTTCTTGCTGTGTAGTAAGGGAAGAAAATTGAATAATGATGATGTCATGAAATGTTTAAGGGACACAGGAGGTAGCGTGAGAGTATGCTGTAGGAAACTTTCTCAGTTTGGAAATTTCATAAGAGGCTCTTTGGAAGAGGTTTTATGTATCTTAAAATTATTTTGAGGCCCTGATCACTTAGCTCAGGTGGTTAAAAGTGTCATTCTAAAAACAACAAGGTTGTGGGTTCGATACCCAGTCAGGGCACATATGGGAAACAACTAATTAATGCATGACTAACTAGAACAACAAATGAATGCTTCTCTTCTCCTTCTCCTCTCTCTCCTTTCCTCCCTTTGAGTCTAAAAAAAATTATTTTAAATTAAGCCCTGGCCAGATAGGTTGATTGGTTGGAGTTTCCTTCTGGAGCTTAGAGGTTGCTGGGTCTATTTCCCAGGTGAGGGAAGAGACATGAGCAGCTCCACGTTCCTGTCTCTCTCTCCCTAGTTCTCTCTCAAAACAAATAAATAAATAGATAAATAAATAAATAAATAAATTTTGAGAAGCTATACCATTCATTCATCTTTTAATTAATTTAATAAGCATTAGCTGCTATGTTGAAATTATTGTGCTAATAATAGGAGAACATAAGAAAGAATAAGGGCAAGCATGAACTCCAAAGAGTTTCATAGTCTGATACATCTAGTTTGTGGAGACAGCCACGAGAGGAAAGTAAATTACAACAGAAGTGCCTGGGAGCCTACAGAGAAAGACGTATCACCACCAGGGGAAACGGGGTGGTTGGGAAGATTTACAAAGGAAAGGTTCTTATATTGAAGTCTCAGAAGACAAAGAAAACAGATTTTTGATTCGGGAGAGATGGGGAAATGGAATAAATGTCTTTGCATTTTAAAATATTACTGTAAAAGTTTTAAAAAAACCAAAAACCTGTAGCTGCATAGAAAATGTTTACAAACAGCATATCTAACAAAAAGCTAGAATACAGTAAATATTAAAAACTAAGAATTAAGAGTAAAAAAATCAAACAGTCCAATCAGAAAATGTACAAATGATGCAGACACATATTTCACCAGTTCATCAGATGGGATAGAGATAACACAGATCACACTCCTAGATTCTTAACATCATCTGCTGTTAGGGAAGTCTAAATTAAAACCACAATCGATATTATTACATACCTATCTGAGTGGCTAAAATGAAAAAAAAACAAACACTGGCATAATCAAATGCTAGGAAGGATGCAAAGAAACTGGATATTCATACATTGCTGATAAGAATAAATGTAAAATAGTACAGGCCACCCTATTGGTCCGCTTGAACTGCCATAACAAAATACCAGAGTGGGTAGCTTAAACAGTGGAAATTTGTTTCTTATAGTTCTGGAGGCTGGGGAGTCCAGAACAAGAAACTGACCAATTTAGTTTCTGATGAGAGCTCTCTTCTTGGTTTGTAGACAGCTGCCATCTCGTTGTGTCCTCACAGAGTAAAGAGAGAGCCTTGATGTCTCCTCCTCTTCTTATAATGGCACCGGCCAAGTAGGATTAGGGTTCCACCCTTATGACCTAACTTAACTTTTATCACTTCTTTACAGGTCCTATCCCCAATTGTAGTCACTTTAGGGGTTAGTACTTCAACATACAAATTTTGAGGGAACTCAATTCTCTCTATAGCAGACACTTTACTGCCATATGATCCAGCAATCATGCTCATAGACATATATTCCAGACATAAAAACTTGAATTTGCAACAAAACCTATAAATAAATGTTTATAGTAGCTTTATTCATAATAACCTCAAACTGGAAAGAAGAAGTCTCTCAATGGGTGAAAGATTCAATGACCTGTGGTTATTCAGAGCAACGGTAATCCTTAGCAGCACAATAATATATGGAAACAATCAACTTATACACACAACTTGTGTGAGTCTCCAAATTATTATCAGTCAAAAAAGCTCATCCCATAGGTTACAAACTATATCATTTCATTTATATAACATTCTTGAAAGGACAATATTATAGAAATGGAGAACAAGTCAGTGGTCACCGTTTACCAAGGAAGAAGGGGAGTGATGTGATTATGGCTATAAAAGGCAATGGGAAGGATCCTTGTGGTGATGAAAATGTTCTTTATCTTGACTGCATCCATGTCAACTCTTCCTTGTGATATTGTACTATAGTTTTACAAGAATTATTGGGAGAATCTGGTAAAAGGTACATGAGATCCTTCTGTATTATTTTATACAATTGCATGTGATTCTACAATTATACAAAATAAAAAGGTTAATTTAAGAAAAGTAAAAAGGATAAGGAAAACATGTTTAGAAAATAATACATCCCAAATAGAGATAAAACAGAAATTAATAACATTTTAGAAAGAATTCAAAAGGCACAATGGAATGAATAGTGTGATGATTGCTTAATATGTAACATGGGGTGAGAGGGTGATTTCAGATTTAAATTAGGAGGATGTGGCATGGCCTCTTCTCTGAAATAGTACACTGTCTGGCAGTGAGCACAGAGTAGCAGAACTAGAAGACAAAACTTTGATATCTAAGTATTATTTAGAAAATATAAATCTGAAAATTAGAATAAAGGTCAATAAAGTGTCCTGGCATTATCTGGACAGCCTCCAAAATGGATTAATCTGAGAATGATTGAATATTGATAAAACTGTTGTGCTAAAATCAGTGCTTAAATGCCTTGTCCTGTGGTGGCACAGTGGGTAAAGCTCAACCTGGAATGCTGAGATCACTGGTTCGAAACCCTGGGCTTGCCTGGTCAAGGCACATATGGGAGTTGATGTTTCCTGCTCCCCCCTTCCATCTCTCTCTCTCTACTTTTTCTCTCTATCTCTCTCCTCTCTCTAAAATAAAGAAGTAAAATCTTTTAAAAAAATAAATAAAAATGCTTAGTCCTCTTTGCTTATTATGCAAAAATGTACAAAATATATATTACCTTGATAATATTTTGCATCACTCTAAACCAGTGGTTCCCAACCCCAGGGCCGTGAACCAGTACCGGTCCATGGGCCATTTGGTACCAGGCCACAGAGAAAGAATAAATAACTTACATTATTTCCGTTTTATTTATATTTAAGTCTGAATGATGTTTTATTTTAAAAAATGACTAGATTCCCTCTGTTACATCTGTCTAAGACTCACTCTTGACACTTGTCTCGGTCACGGGGTACATTTATCCATCCCACCCTAAAGGCCGGTGCGTGAAAATATTTTCTGACATTAAATCAGTCCGTGGCCCAAAAAAGGTTGGGGACCACTGCTCTAAACCACGAGATAAAGTATGAACCAATTATCTGATCTTCTTAGAGAGGTAACAGTTAAATAAATGGTGCATAAAAAGGGCATACTCACTTATTTACACTAAGTGGTGATAAACAAATATTGTGACTGATCTCTTCTTAAAATGTGCTTTTAAGTGTATTTTCTGGCTTTTGAAAAGTCCAAATGAAAATGATGACATTGGTTTTGTATCTAAGGTGAAGCATCCATCCATCCTTAAGAAGCTGAGTTTGCAATCCAAAAATTAGTCTTCCTAAGCTACAAGGCTCCCTATCTCCTTCCTAGTAAAGCCAGCCAACAAGGTACCTTTGGTCAAGTTGAAGAGATTCAGCCATCAGAACTGTGCTGACAATTCTAATGCAGAACGGAATTCGGTGTATCCAGCCCATTGCTCTTTAGAATCTGCAGTGCTAGCAGGAGCACAATGTATTTTTGTAGGTAAAGTCAGCAATTGTATCACTAAAGTGCACTTTGGAACAGATAGAAGAGTGGCACTTTTGAGACCATAACTGCATTTTAATGATGTAACTTTCTGTTCTCTAAGCATAGGTCAAATCTGAGAGTCAAAACCAGAGGGAAATATTAGAAGAAGAGAAGAGAGTGGCATCTATAAATCTCATGCTTTCCCAAGAAGAATCTTTACATTGAATCTCATTTTATCTATGAAAGGGAAAACCTAGGAATTGCATATATATAATATCACAAGCTCCAATATTATAATATGTATTATATACCTATTATGTGTATCACATAAGGTTATATATTATCATAAGCTATAATATGTAAGGAACATGCTCTACTTAAACTTTTATGTTCAATTTTACTCATAGTAAATTCATAGAAGAATCTTAAAATAATACTAGAAAATTATTATTTTACCGAAAAGTTGTGGTATGTACAGATAAGTGAATTGTATTATGATTTGCTGTGGGAAACACGGAGTACATGTTATCAGAATACTTGAGAGTGATTTGTGAATCCTCCTCTTAAGGTAGATTATGTCCAAAATGTAGTCCCTGGGTCCGCAGCCTCAGTGTTAGTGAGAGTTCATTAGAAACGCAAATTCTCAGATCCAACCTCAGAAAAATTGAATCAGAATCGGCATGTTAACAAGGTCTCCAGGGGATTTGTTTGTACATCTTATTAGCTGTGCTGCTCTGAGCGGCAGATTCTTGATCAATGCACTAGAGATAATATTGTTATTGCAGGATGCTTTTGAGTGACAACATGGTGAAATGTGTGGAAGTGCCTTTTCAGTTTAAGGAGAGAAAAGGCCAGGATTAAAATTGAACACTGTGAGCCTGACCTGTGGTGTCGCAGTGGATAAAGCATCAACCTGGAATGCTGAGGTTGCCGGTTCGAAACCCTGGACTTGCCTGGTCAAAGCACATATGGGAGTTGATACTTCATGCTTCTCCACCTCTTCTTTCTTGTTCTCCCTCTCCCTTTCTCTCTCCCTCTCTAAAATGAATAAATAAAGTCTTTAAAAAATTCACCATGGTGAGCACAGTAAAGGTAAGTGACTTGTCTCTGTTAAAAAATAAAATAAAGTAAAGAAGAGCAGGTGTAAGATTAAGTCAGTTATTAAACTACCATCTTTAGGCTTCAAGTCTCTATGGTTCAGGCCATTAGTTACCAACGTTCTTGCTCAAAGTATCTGCCAAGAGGGGGCTAGCAGGACACTGGAAGGCAGGAGGGCAGAAAAGGCTACTTCTTTACTTTGTTTCAGTTCATGTCAACATCATCTCAGCACCCCAGACATACCCTTCACCTCAGCAGCTGCTATAGTTTCCTGCCTCCAGCCTCTTCTCCGTTTGATTTTTTAAATTGCCTTCTCCTAGTTTTTGTAACTCCAACCACTGCCCTTTGTTCCCCAGCCTGAGGGAGGTTAGCTACTCCCTGCAGTTACCATCACTGGTTAATTCAGTACTTTCTTTTGCTGTTCAGCCCTCTGACACAAACATGAGAACTTGCTTAGATTAAATCATATCTATTGAAATGCTTAATGTGGTTGTGGTTTTCTTGAATAAATTCTAACTGATATAGAGGTCAACAAGCTGGAATAGCTCATTTTAATGCCTGCTGGGTAAACATATTTTTTTCAGAATATCTTCCAATGCATTATGATGCTTTTGTAGGATTTGTGAGTTTTTTTTAGGGTTGTAAATTTTCTCAGTTGTATCACATAATATTTTAAAACATTTTGATATTGCTTAATAGACTCTCTGCTTTCAACTTACTGATACAATAATGAAAACAACAAGAATAAAAAGAATAATGACTGAAATTTATTAAGCACTAATCTTATCCCAGGCACTTTAAATGGATTCACATTTAATCCCTACTACAGTTGCGTAATGTAGATACTATAATAATTCCAGTTTGACAGATGAGGAAACTGAGACTTCTACAGATTAAGCAATTTGCCCCAAATCACACATCAGGAAAATTAGGAAATTGAAATTCACTCCATTTGTCTGACTACAAAGCCATAAGATCCTACAGCCTTTTGTCTAACCTTGTCATCTTGTTTCTTTGTTACCTTTCTTAATTAAGTCTGCATTTCAACAGGCAGGGAACCAATGTGAAAGCTGCACTGAGTATGATTCAGGGATTGGAGATACAGAGATAAATTAAACATGGTCTCTGCCTGTAAGAGTTTACTTCTTCTTTGGAAGAGGTTTTAATTTAAACAAAGAAGTATAAAAGCAATGAAATTACTTATGTACATTTTCTCTGGGTGAACAGTGGGGACAGATAGAACAGTGGGAACCACACTTTGGGAGAAGGTTAAACTATCTCACAGGGGAATGGGTTTTCATGAGGATAGAAAGGCAGTGGCAGAAATAATCTTCAGGTATTCCAGGATTTGGACTCTATTTGTCCATCCAGATAAGAAAATGGCCTTATTAACATGTTTCTAGGGGGGTTTAACAAACCAAAAGAGCCCAATGTTAATAAATCTTTCTTTAGATGAAATTCATAGATTTTTGATGTAATTATAATATAAATATTAATAGCATACTTATATTTTAGGCATTATTGTAAGTATTGCTGTGCACTCATTTATATTTAAAACTATTATTACTTTAAAAAATGATGTTTTCTTATTCCACAAATGAAGAAACAGAGGAGCATATAGATTAAAAAACACAAATAGCCACACGGGTAATAAAGGCTATTATAGCTTCTGCTCTTAAATGTAGTTTATTTTCCAGAACAGGGATATCATCCTTTGGTGTAAAATACAGGGTCACAATTAGTATTAAGTGATCCAAGCAAGATCTTACCTTCCATGGATAATGTCACTGTCAGCTGCATGTCTCTTTTTGGAACACTGGGAAACCAGGCAAGCTCTCCTGAGATATTGCTTCACGTGTTCTCACCTGCCTCTGTAGGCTCTTTGGTTCCAACAGTTTCATATGTTTAGCTAATTCTTAGTTAATTAAATTGAGAATTAAATCTAAGGCTTACAAGGTACTGCTGTGGATTTGTGTGTGCGTTGTGCGTATGTACATGGTGTATCTCCGTGTAGCCAGTATGTGCCAGGAACAGTATATTTTACCCATTGCTTAGGCTGAGCTGCATGCTTTATCCTTTCTCTCCTAGCTTGGCAGCACTACACTCCTCCTCTATGAGGTCAGTTGTCTCTTTCCTTTACAAAAAACAGCAGCCTAGTTTAGCCATCTTATGAAAAGGAGGTTAATTGGATGGACTCAGTTCAACTCTTGGTAAAATGCAAACACCATTATAAATTAAGCTGCTTTCTTCATCTCCGCCTCTCTTCTGTTTTCTGGACCAACCACTGTCATCTCATTGCCAATGGTGCATTCTCTGTGCATTTGCTAAACCAGCTCTCAAAGGGAGCCAGAGAGGCATGCACATCTCATTTCTATCATCCCAATTTGGCAGACCCTTTTGGGGCAGGCTGCCTCACAGGTCACCTTCATGGCTAGTGCTGCGCTTTTAAATTAGGAGTCCAGCACTCATTAACTGGTTAGATCTGCAAGCCTTCGAGAGACCCCTTAGTGGCATAGCTCTCAGTTTCCTAACATCATTTCAGGGGGATACTCCAGGAACTAGAGCACATTCAAACCTCTTACTAAGTACAGTCTTTTTTTCCTGCAGCATCTAACACTGGCCAGACCTTTTCACTTAGTTCTTAGCTCTGCAGGCTCTAGTAGCCAAAAGGCTCTGGTAAGCATCTCCTTCCTGTGGAAGGCAAGCAGCGAGGTTGATATAAGTGGTGTAACCTGAACTGTCCTCCAGGCTCCACGTAAGGGAATCTCATTACTTCCTCTGACTCCACTCACACGCCACTTCTTCCATGAAGATGCTTGATGAGAGAGAGAAGGGGAAAGTTTTTCTTTCCACAGGATAGGCCTGGCACACAGTGAGAGGAAGCGTGTTTTGTATGTATTCTCAGAGTCTTAGATAGGAAATTAGCATAGCTTAGGTGCTCAAAACAATGGTTTCTGAATGCAACTTTTGGATTTGATTTTGTTCATTTATCTTAATGTGCTTTGGTTAAAATTTGGAGAGCATCATCTCCTATTGACTTCTATTACTTTGCTAGAGATTCTAATTGTGCTTTTTTCTTATTTAAGTGTTAAAACAAAAAGAAAAACAGCATTTCTTTGGAAGTTTGTGTCCCAGTGAATGCGTGTTGACTTTTAATGACCAGTTTTTCCAATTGTATGCAAACTATGTAACTAATAATCCATCCAGAAGTTTCCAGGGGTCAATGTCAGATTGCCACTTATGGCAGGGTTATCCCACTTATATTTTCCATTACAGAGCACAGACAAACTCTTCTATGCATAGTAGAAGCCAATTCTTGAAAGTCTTGGCAATTTTATTCATTTGTCTCAAAAATGTTTCACATTTTTACATCTGTCCTATGAAATCAGTACAGGGAAATTTAAGAAACTAATTTTATTTTCAACCCTCTTTCTTGGGTTTTTACATGAACTGAACACATCTTTCATATTTTGTATTATTTATTTCACCAAGCCCATTGCTCTTTACAGTTGATGAGAGGTAAGGCTAGAAGTTGTCAGTCTTAGGCAGGAGAATGACCAGAGTGGCTTGAAATGACATTTGATTGCACTTGTCTATGACGATAAAAAAGAAAATAAGTTGTTTTTACCAAAAGATGATTGTACCTGACAAGTAAAGCTTGTGGCTTATTAATAATTAAAAATATTTCTGTGTTTTGCTCCTTATGGAATATTTAATTGCTTCTTCAGTCAATACCAATGTACCATTTATTATTCATTAAAGATAAATGTGGTGGAATGGCCTTGCATTGCAATGTGCTACAATGAGATTACAAAGGACATGAAAAGTTGATTTATTATTTAGGAGTAGTTTAAACTTCTCTACTGATCTCAATGACTATGCTAAGTCACCAGATCACCATAGTGACACATAATTTTAATTTTTTTTAAATGTTACTGTCCCAGGCCAGTTGGCTCAGTGGTGGAGCGTCAGCCTGGCATATAGAAGTTGCAGGTTCGATTCCCAGTAAGGGCACACAGGAGAAGGGACCATTTGCTTTCCCACTCCTCCTCCTCCTTCTTCTCTCTTTATATTTCTCTTCCCCTTCCACAGCTATGGCTCAGTTGAAGCAAGTTGATGCCAGATGCTGAAGATGGCTCCATGGCCTTGCCTCAGATGCAAAAAATAGCTCAGTTGCTGAGCAATGGAGCAATGGTCCCAGATGGGCAGAGTATTGCTCTGTATGAGCTTGCCAGGTGGATCCCAGTCAGGGTGCTTGTGGGAGTCTGTCTCTCTACCTCCCTGCTTCTCACTTTAAAAAAAAATGCTACTTAAGTAGCTGGAGGCTACTCAACTAGTCTGTAGTTGGGGACAGGAACTCAAGGCAGTGACTAATGTGAAGGCTCTGTTTCTCTGTTTCAAGGGTTAATATAAGTTCTTCAGAGGATATGTGACACATAACAAAATTTATCACACTTTCCAGGCATATTTTCTTTATTTCTAGTGTGAGATCATCTTAGGCTCTTGATTTTAGTACATGCTGTGCTGGGTCACTAGAGCTCAGCCAAGGTTCATGCAAGAGCTTTATGTTCAGAGGCCTTCTCCTCTCATCTCAGGTAGAGTTGGTGGTTGAGTTTTTTAAGGCCTTTATGAAAGATTCATTCCCCTTTCTCTCTATTGTTTTGAATCTTTATACTCAGATTAGGGCCAGGTATCGAGAATGAGTGGTCTATCCTTCAATACTACTCGAAGTTTTTTCCTGCCCTCGGTCCTGCCAGAAAGCAGAAACTCTCAGCTAAGAAACCAGCTCTCCCCTCTGTTCAGGACCTCAACAGACTCTTTAGACTCTGCTACCTGCATACTTTAAAAGCCTTTTACTCTTTTCTATTTAGGGAGGTAAGAAGACACAGGGAGGAGGAGGGATGACAAACGCTTATTCTGAGTAGGGAGGGGCTCCAGGATTTCCCCAGGGGATTCTTGTCCTGTACACATCTCATCTAATAAGACTGGGGTTTGTTCTAAGTCAAATTGCTATTGTCCTTGAGAAACAGACAGATTTGAGCCTCGGTGTGCGGTAAAGAGGACTTCTCAGTATCCCCGGGCACTGGAAAGTCATAGTGACAGCTGAATTCAAGAGACTTAGGTTCGAGTGCATAAATAATCATGTACTTGCTTCTTGCTGTTGGAAACCATTTGTGCGTCATGTAAAGGAGTTCAAATATCATCCTGACACAGGAAAGATGATATAGTGAGAGGGGATTGGCTTGTTGATCCCCAAACTGTCTCTTGATAACAGTGATACTTCAAATCGAAGGCTGCATAGAAAAAACAATTCTTGACCCTGGCTGGCTAGCTCAGTCACTTAAGAGCATCATACTGAAATGACAAGGTTGCAGGTTAGGTCCCCGATAAGGGCACACACAGGAAGAAGCCAATGACTGCATGACTGAGTGGAACAACAAAGGAAGGTCTCCCTTTCCCCTCCCCCTCTCTTCCTTCTTCTCTCTGTCTCAAAACAAACAAACAGAAAGACAAACAAAAAGTAACAAACTAACCCCTGGTGAGATCGGTTGTTTGGCTGGAGTGTTGACTCAGAGCACAGAAGTTGCCTGTTCGATTCCCCAGTCAGGGCACATACAGGAGCAGCTCCATGTTTCTGTCTCTCTCTCCCTGCCTCTCTCTCAAACAAACAAACAAAAATCTTGATTTTAGAAACACTTATGAGTTACCAGACCCAATGTTATATTTGAAGTCAATTATGAGATAATAGCAATAAAAATTTATTTTAAAAAAAAGGAAACAAGAAAAATAAAGGAATTGATTATGGGACAGACATTCTGTGACACTTCTTTAGTGCTAGAATAGAAACTATTTTAAAATATGACAATATTCAAAGATTTTGATATTTACTGGGTATATATTTTGCTCAATTTAGGATGTTGTATGCAATCTAGGCTCACCCTAAGCCTTGGATAAGTATGGGACCCTGAAGCAGATCTGGAAGAAAGTGTCCTTATGCCATTCAGCATTGCAATTAATAATCCCTATTTTTCTAAATCTTTTTTTTCTCTAAGCAATGGCAGGCACATACTTCTAGCTCAGCTGTCATCCATGTAACAGGAAAATCCACTTTGCCATACACTAAGTTCTTGAAAAGATTTCCTGAAACAGGTCAAATGCTTGGGTTTGTTTCACAGCCATGTGTCTAATATTCCCAGGTATGATTCAGGATGCATTTAATTGGCTTAGAGAGCTTTAGTATATTACATATTAAACTGCCTTTTCTGCCTCCTATGTTCATTTATACATTCTGGTCCAAAAGAGTTAACACAGTTGTTAGCCTTCTATTGTGAAGATTGTCAATTAGAAACTTCAGGTTCCTTTAAATTTATTTTTTAAAACCTTCTTTGCAACTTTTGGGATTCCAAATATACTCTGGTCCTTGTGGGGATCTGGGTGTAGGACTAGCTTTACCTGTGCTGGTCTCAGACAGTGGATCTGCTATCCAAAGATAAACTTCATTTTCTATGCATTTCACGTTCTTCCTTTGACTATGAAACTCGCAATTTCTAGTGAAGTGGGACTTTAAATCACAGCCCTTCCCCAGAGTTTCAATTTGAACTCATCAAACAATATGAACTGTATTCTTTTCAGGTGCCAGACCCTGTTCTCCATGCAGCGACGCAGCGGTAAGCAATGAGGAAAAGGGTTCAAGGCACTGAAAGTCTGCTGGGAGTTAACCAGAACAGTGGGGAAGGCAATCATATGCAATTGGAATTTTTGTAGATGTATAAGTCCTATAAAAACAATTACATCAGAGTAGTGGGGCATTTGTTTAGATGTAGTCATGAGAGAAAGCCTTCATGAGGTGGTCCTAGTTGAGAAGTCTAAATGACAACATGCAGGTGGCATACCTGCAAAGCTCTGGGAGCAGCTAGAACAGCAACTGCAAGTGTCCTAGGAGAGGAACAGTTCACATTACAGAGGGGCAGTGTGGTTAGACAGGCGTAAGAGAGATGGTATGTCTCATCTTTGTTCCCAAATGTCAGGCCCTGAACCAAAGGCTCCGAGCATCTCTCAGGAAGTGAAAACACAGGAAACGGAAGTAAGAAGCAAGGAGAGAGAGACAGAGGAGGTAGGAGGGCCAATGTGAGCGTTCTTTCAACCAGGCTGACTGTTGATCGACTGTTTGCATGAGAGGGACCATCCTCTGAGAAATCTCATGAAAAATGAGCTGAAAGATTGAAAAGAAAAACAGAATTCACTATCTCTCCTTATCATTTGATCCAGGGATTGCACCACACGGTATTAATCTGCATTTCTGGGATGCACACACTTTGGTGCCAAGATGGTGTCTTGCTTTCTCTCACTTCAGCCTCAGTAGAGAAACCCTGAGGCAGGAAGTGAGAGGCACATGGGGAGACAGGAAGTACATTGCTATCAATTTGCATCTGTGGGAATTGAGTCAGGATCTATCAAATGCTGGCATCCACAAAGGCCACTAGCACAACAGACCAAAAGCATTAGAAATAGCGTGTAAGCCCTTTATGGCAGAGTGACATTCAAACAACTTAGCTAAATTAATCAAGAGTCAGCAACTTAGGGTCATAGTCCCAAGTCTTAGAGGGCTAAGATGTTATGGAACAAAGTGTAGATTTTATCCTAAGTATATTGGAAAGACACTGGAAGTTATGAATTGGAGTAATGACATGATTTGCTCTATGTTTTAAAACGTTTGTGCTGGCTTTCATGTGGAGAATTGCTTGTCAAAGGGCAAGAAGGGGACAGTTCCACTGGAGCAGTGTCAGCACACTATGACCCATGGGCCAACTCCTGCCATCTGTTTTGGAAATAAATAGTTATTGGAGCACAGCTGCACTTACTTATTTCCATATAGTCTATGCCCGGGTTTTTCACACTACTCCCATGGAATATAAGAGTTGTAACAGAGACCATATGACCTAAAAAGCTTAAAATATTCCTTGCTTGACCAGCCACAGAAAAAAATTTGCTGTGCACTGATTTCAAGTAATCTTCCTACAGCGTAGTCTGATCGCGCAACTGACTTGCCTAGAATCCTTTAGTAGTTATCAGCTCTCTTTAAGATGTATTATTACAATAACATTGGTGTGTGTGTGTGTGTGTGTGTGTGTGTGTGTGTGTGTGTGTGTGTGTGGAGGGGCAGGAGAAAGAGAGAGAGAGAGTGAAGACATCCATTTATGTCATAGAAAGAGGCCTGGAAAATTCTTCTCTCATAATCATTAGAAGGAATCAACCCTTTTTTAACACTTTGATTTTGAACTTTTAGCTTCCAAAACAATAAGATAATAATATATTACCATTGCTTAAGCCACCCAGCATGATACTTTGTTACGGCAGCCCCAGCAAACTAATTTAATTGCTATCAAGTATTGTCCTTCCTATGGAAGATGCTGTTGCGTTTTCTCTTTTGATTTTTTTTAATTATGTTATTAATATGCTTTATTTTTCTGTTCCTTTCATGAAAATGGCACAGATTATAGTTGAACTGGCAGGGATATGTATGAAGGAACTGGTCATAACCCCACCATAAACTCAGAGTCTGATACAGGAATGGAATTTGACTAATTTGAGTCACAATTCTCTTCTCTACACTTTCTCTACTCTATGTGTGGTTCCCAAGCCCATGGTACCAGCACCACCTGGGTCTTAGTCAAAAAGGCAGGATCCCAGGCTTCAACTGACTCAGAATCTCCATTTTATCAAAATGCTCAGGTGGTTAACATGTACATTAATAATCAGAATCTGAACACCAGATAACATCATTGTCTAACAGGCAAAAGAAGAAAGAAAAAGAGAAAAAAGTTCTTAGAATTTACTTTTCTTTTTCTTTTTGGAAACTCCTGAAGCTGCATTTTGAATTGCTGGAGTTCGCTGGTTGGAACGGTAAGCAGGTCACAAGTACATCTATTTGATACAAGGCTGGTTTGAAATCAATTACCTGAAGCTGAACTGCCTCTCAAAACTCAATAATGTGTTCATTGCTCTTAATTGTTTCATTGTGACTTTCTCATGGCCACTTGTTGCGCTTGGGTCTTAAGTGGGCTCTCAAAACTAGGAAGAACCTTTTGATCTCCCATTGCCAGATGCAAGAAGAGATATGTGTCGATATTAACTTGTAGCTGTAATCCCTGGATATTTGGGTACTATCAATAAATAAATGATATCAATTAAAAATGAAGCAGTAGGAAAGAAAACTAAGGGACTTCTGGCTCCATTAATCTACTTTGTCACCCTGAAGTTCACCTGTTATAACGTTGTTCATTGGCAGAATTCTCACGAAACAAAAGGCAAGTATTTTCTGCTGGAAGTAAAGTTTTGAGTTTATTTGATTTGTGCTTTTATTATATATTACCTTTATTCTAATGCTCATATATGCATTAAACTTATCTGGAACAATACATGAGAAATAAAAGGAGATTGGGAGAAGATGTATACTTCAATTTTCTTTTCAGTTTTGAAAATATTCAGAGATACTAAATTTAAAGATAATAAGAACAACAACATCCCCTAACAATAGCAACAAAACCAATTGTCACATTCTATGATATTGGACCAATATTGGAAGGTTGTAAAATAATAATCTAATTGCTACTCTACAGACTGCTAAAGCCAATGCCAAATTTCATTTAACTTAAGTTTGATATTGAAACTAAGCAAAGCATTTATTTTAATCTTTTGCATGGAGTAGGTACACATTGCAAAATGTTCCAGAATGACATTACACTTGTTCTGAATTGCAATGAACATAGCCATCTTAATCTGTTTTGCTTGTTTCGTTACTAAAGTGTTCAATGTTTGCACAACCAAGCTATGCTGGTCAAATTCTGCTGGAATAAACTACATGAGTAATAAGAGATTCCCGCTGTCCCCAAAAACTTAAACCTGCTTTTGTTTTATGCCTCAGAGCCTTTTGGCCACTTCCTACCCTCAAGTAATTAAATTCCCAACATGCTTCCTTTTCCACGTGGCAAGCTGCAGGTGTTAGCCACCCACAGAACACACCCCTGCTGGTGATTAGCCCACATTAGTTTCCTGCAAGAATATTCTCCATCGATAATGCAGGTTATTAATCCAGACAGAAATATTAGATTGTCAGTTGAAAAAAAAAGAAATACTTTGTAATCATTTCTGAGTGTTTGGAGGAGCAAGTCAAAACAGACTACAGATCATCTAATACAGGGGTCGGGAACCTATGGCTTACGAGCCAGATGCGGCTCTTTTGATGGCTGCATCTGGCTCACAGACAAATCTTTAATAAAAGAAATAATAACATTAAAAAATATAAAACATTCTCATGTATTACAATCCATTCATTTCCTACCGCTCATGTTCATGGTTATGGGTGGCTGGAACCAATCACAGCTGTCCTCTGGGACAACACCAAATTTTTATTGGATAATGCATCGTAATGTACACGGTTCGTTGTATGGCTCTCATGGAATTACATTTTAAAATATGTGGCGTTCATGGCTCTCTCAGCCAAAAAGCTTTCGACCCCTGATCTAATACATGAGCTTTTGTGAAGGCGCTGTATACTATCAGGAGTTGATATTCGCTTCTAGAACTCTATAAATCCCTCTCCTTCCTCCTCACATATATCAAGACATAGTTCATACAGGCCTACTATTCTCTCTCACTCAAACTTACCGGGATGCTTTGCCTTTCTAAACCTTTGAGCGTTTTGTTTCCTCAGACAGGAACGTCATCCTCCCCCCATCTGTCTCCCAAACTCCCACTCATCCTGGGAAAATAGATGGGGCTTTTTCAGTGACATCTTCTGGGACTGGCTCCTTGTGTCTCCCATGGAGTTTATCCTCCCCTCCATAATCTGGGCTGTTGCTATAGGAACAACCCCTGTGCCAGCAATGATGGCGCAGTGTTGAAATTATTTGTTCCTGTACTTAGAGAACCCATTTTTTTTAAATCCATCTCTGTTTTCTAATAAAAGACATAATTTTCAAATGTGCACATTTGATTCTTGAAAAAAAAAAAGAACAGGCTACAAATAGGAAACCACATTCTTATACATTTTATAATTCACTCTTATTAAAAAGTATACTTCTGTGATATTGAGATTGTCCCATGAAAAAATGAATTGTATTTTATTGTAGCTTCGAGAGTACGTGAAGTGCTGATCATAGCTGAGAGAGGGTGTACTTTCAAAGCCTCCCATACACACTTCGGTCTTCACTTCTCTCCAAGTGGAGCAGACACTATTTCGATTGGGGAGACTGTAGAACACAGACTGGGCCATGTTTATGAACGGGTGGATCACAAGGCTGCAAAGGGTCAGCACAGAGCACTGAATCTCGGTTTTTGCCTCTTTCTCTGTTGAAACTGACATGTGGTGCCTTCCTAGATTCTAATTTAGATTTAGTCCCTAGGCTCATTTACTTAGTCTTATTCACCAGAGATTTTCATTGATTTATGGGGCTGAAAAACAACTTGGGAATTGACATTAATTTGCTCTAATTTCCTGTGTTTTCTTTTTCTTTCTTTCTTCCTTTCTTTTTTTTTTTTTTTTTTTTTTTGAGAACCTTGTGAGGCTCAGAAGCAAACCAGCTTAAGGCATGAATCTGAAACTTTTGGCTTCCTTATCATTATATATTTCAACAGTATCCCAATCTCAGCCTTCCTTTTGAAATATTGATAATCTTTTAGTCCTTTGATCAAGTGTTATAGTAGAGTCCTATGATATTTGTTTCTTTTTTGAAATATTTTCATGCCATTAATTTAGATGTATAGTTGGCAACTTCTGAAAAATTGGAGTTGATATAGGCACCTTCAGGCTAAGACTGTCAATGGAGCCTTGGTTGATGAGTAGAAATTCCAAGACTTACAAGTACAGGAACTTTAAGTTACAGTATCAGTGTGGTCAGCATGTTGATGTCTATGGTAGAAGTCATTTATAGAGACCCCTGAGCTACACATTATCCACTAGGGAAATTCTCATCTTCTTTCTCAAGTGTTCAAGGCCTGAGAGTTGACAACACAAATGACATCTTCAATTCTAGAAAAAAGGTGAACACAGATTAAAAATGCAATGGAAACCTTGTTTATTGATGGACTACAGAGTTGAATGCTTTGTCTTTTTAATACCTGACACAACATAAGAAGGTGCCCTAATTTATAAAATCTGAAGACTTTTATTTTCCTTTACTTCCTCAAGGGTTTTTGCCAAAGAATAGAGAAAAGGTTTTTCCCGAGAACTTGAAGAGAACTTGCACCACTGAAATTCAGGCCAACTAATCTACAAAGTAAAATATATTATTAGTCAGACCCGGAATAGAATATGGCACTTGGTAGACTATGAAGTGAAGACTTGTTTAAAATTTAATCTTTCACTTATTCCCAGAGGCTTTGACAATAGCATCATTTTAGCAACCAAATATATAAAGTATAAAGAAAGACCCCCAAAGTGACTCTACACCCAGTTTGATCTATGTAGCTCATTTTAATATCAAATTGCATCTATAAAAGAAAAGTTTTAAGTAACAGTCTAACAAGAAGTCACTTAGAAACAAGTCAATATTCAAGACTGGGTAATAAAAATATTATTTTGGTAAGAAATGACCTTGTTATGCAGAATTCAGAAAGACACGCATGCCGCAGGGTTGCTTAAAGACAAGAATGTCTTTGTCTCCTTGACATGCATGTGTCTGGGTTAATCATTTAGAATTGTTATGTTTCCCCAGAATCCTATGTCTGTACGTATTCACTCGGAAGTGGGTAACCAGAGATTGCAAATTGAATTTAGCCCACATATTTTTTGCTTGGTCTGCCTAGGATTACTCTGCTTAATGATTATCAAAATAGCAAGTATTTCTAATTAGTTACCAGTATTTTAGAATTGAGAGTTATTTTAAAAAAAATAGAATTTCTGGCTACATTTCAAAAACAGTTTGGAAGATGTGGTTACCCAGTGTCTTATGCCTTTAAGACAGTAAACTAGAGGAACCGAGTTATGGAACATGCACAGGTTTTAGAATAGGCACAGGTTTATCCAGTTTTTCATAGTCCTGTTGATTCTTCATTGACTTCAAGGCACTAACACTTACAATCAGTTGTCCTTTTCCATGAAACCTGGCCATTGCTTTATGTTTTAGTAAGAGAAAAATGAAAATAATTCTTGATGTCATACTTTCTATTAGAAAAAAAGTAATGAAAAAAATCAACAGAAGTAGAGACTGCAAGAGTTTTTTTTACACAAAGCTCATTTCGTTGGTCCCACTAAACCAGGGGTCCCCAAATTATGGCCCGCGGGCCACATGCGGCCCCCTGAGGTCATTTATCCGGCCCCGCCACACTTCTGGAAGGGGCACCTATTTCATTGGTGGTCAGCATCCATATCCTGTGCTCCTGGAGTACTGTATGTAGCAGCGTCGCTCATGTACAGTACTACTTCCAGTGACGCGGCATGCACGCGTCACGGCTCCGGAAGCGTGTCATATCACTTGTTACGGCTAGCAGTGACAAATATGGAACCGGACATTGACCATCTCATTAGCCAAAAGCAGGCCCATAGTTTCCATTGAAATACTGGTCAGTTTGTTGATTTAAATTTACTTGTTCTTTATTTTAAATATTGTATTTGTCCCCGTTTTGTTTTTTTACTTTAAAATAAGATATATGCAGTGTGCATAGGGATTTGTTCATAGTTTTTTTTTATAGTCTGGCCCTCCAACAGTCTTGAGGGACAGTGAACTGGCTCCCTGTGTAAAAAGTTTAGGGACCCCTGCACTAAACAAATATGCTTTCAAATTATTGCCGTAGAAACTCCCAAGAATGTGTCAGTTGCGAAGAAAATTACAATCAAAATATAAACTACATTGTTTCTTATGAAAGCAATTTTAATGAAGGGGCCCTGCCATGCTAAAGATCCTGGTTTCCTGAAAGAGGGAAAAAAATCACTGACACAGATTCTGTTGGTCTAGATCAAAGTAATACAAAAGGTGGATAACTGGGCCTTAGTTTCTTTGGGGAATCAGGTAAATACATGCTTTTTTTGAAGGGGTTAGGCAGATGATGGTGCCACCAGATTTGCTTACCAATGGGTTCATGCCCTCTGCTCTCTTTGACTCTATCACCACCCTGTTCTAGTCCGAGGTGTTAAGATCCTGACACTCGATGCATATGACCTTCCTAACCCTTTCCTTCTGCCCTTTGGTTGTGTAGTGGGTTGAATCCTGTAATTAGGGTGGGCTCTAAATCTAATGATAGTGTCCTTATAGCAGACAGAATAAAAGACACACAGAGACACAATGGGAAAGGCTAGACCAAGACAGGCTTAGGTTAGACTGATATATCTATGAGCCACAGAATGCCAAGAACTGCCAGATGCCACCAGAAACCAGGAAACAGGCACGGACCAAATTCTTCTTCAGAGCCTCCAGAAAGAACCAACCTTAGGGATGTCTTGATTTTGGACTTTTAGCCTCTAGAAATGTAACAAAACAAATTTCTCTTGTTTTAATTTCCCCAATTTGTGGTGCTTTATTACAACAGTCCAAGGAAACGGATACAAAATTCTTAGAAACTTGATCACAATTGAGGCACTTTAGTTTTTTTGTTTGTTTGGGGTTTTTTTGTTTGTTTGTTTATTTCGTTTTGTTTGGTATTTTTCTGAAGTGAGAATCAAAGAGGCAGAGAGACACACTCCCACATGCGCCCAACTGGGATCCACCCTGCATGCCCACCAGGGGGCGATGATGTGCCCATCTGGGGCATTGCTCTGTTGTGGCCGGAGCCATTCTAGCGCCTGAGGCAGAGGCCATAGAGCCATCCTCAGCACCCAGGCCAACTTTGCTCCAATGGAGCCTTGGCTGTGGGAAGGGAAGAAAGACAGAGAGAAAGAAGAGGGGAAGGATGGAGAAGCAAATGGGCGCTTCTCCTGTGTGCCCTGGCTGGGAATCGAACCCAGGACCTCCATATGCTGGGCCAATTCTCTATTGCTGAGCCAACCGGCCAGGGCCTTTAGTTTTATTTTTTATACAACTTCTCAACTCCACAAACTAGATGAGCATATCCTACTTAACCCATCCACCCAGTTCTTTTGCTTACTTTTGAAATGGCTTTACCAATATCACCTTAGAATGTTAGATAGCAGTGTTTAAATTAAAATGTTTTTATTTCATAAAGATGCATAATAAATGGGTCTCTGATACCATCAGTTATCATGTTCACCTATCAATTGAAAGGTTAGTGATTCAAGCTCAACCAGGGATGCCTCTTGTATTCCTAGAAAGATGTGCAATCAAGTTATTGATTAAAAAAAAAAAGCCTTTTCCTTTTTTTTAAAGCTATCTATACTGTTAGAGTAACATCCACACTATTGACTTTAGAGAACAATTGACCGGCAATTAGCACCAAAACTGATTTCTTTAGTTTGAGGTGGGAAAACCTGCTCATTGCCTGTCCAATACCATTCCCTCTCACTTCAACTGTGGGACTACCCATTATGGCCATACCACAAAACTTTGATTAATGAAATGCAGCCATTTTTCTGGACTTCTGGGGAATCTTAAAAGTAGGGCATGCTCAACTGTCATACCTTGCATATTTTTTTCCCCTTCCCTTCTTCCTGTCTGGAATATGAACCTGATGGCTGGAACCCTAGCAGACATCTTGTAATCATAAGCTGTCGAGCACAACCTTAAAGAAGCACAGAAAGATCCTAGATCTCTCACTTTATATCAGCTCTGAATTGACTGTCTCTGGTTCCCTCTTTATAGGAGGAGAAAATCAAAATCTTTCTAACAGCCACTGTGATTATAGATATCTATGATATTTCTAGCAGCGAAACTCAATCCTTGATGGATAGTCTCATCTAGCTTCTGATTACTTTTATAATCTTAAGAATTTGTATTAAGTGTTACTACTATTACATTTTTACCATATGACACACAATTTAGGTACAGCTTCTCACTTAATATTCACCCTAAAGTTGGGACTATTATTATACCCAGATCACAGAGGCAGAAACTGAAACTTTAAAGATCCAATGGCTAGTCTTAGGTGGAATCATGGGAAAATATTTTATCTCATCATGATTCAGTTTTTGTCTATCAAAGTTTGATTATAATACTAAGATGCCTTATAGGACTGCCGTGAGGATTAAGTAGACTTATATGTGTAAAGTCTTTAGAACACTGTGGACTAATGAGGACTATTAATGTGTTAGAAATTATTACGTTCTAGGTATGTTTGACTATACCACATTATACAATTTTTATCTTTCCAAAATATTGTATGAGAAGAAATCATCTTGATTCATAATGCATCTTTGTCTTTATTTTCCAAGGGGAAGATATAGAGCTACTATTGCAATGAACCTGACACATTAAATGCTTTTGTATATTTCATCTCATTATACTTCTCAGAACAACAAAATAGAAATTATAATCTCCATTTGAAACAAAACAAGGCCTATGTAATTGATTTTTCTAAATGCTAATAATATGGAGTAAAACCGGTTCTTAAACCAAGGTTTCCTCATTTTGCATTCAATGATTTTTTCCCACTACACCACAGTTGCCTCCGATTCTGTAAATTAAACTTGGGTGTGCATGGGTGTGTCATGTGTGCACACACACAAACTCACACTATGGATTCATTAAAGAATATCATATTTTAAAAGTAATTCTATCATACATTTTCAAAAGGCAATCAGTATTTAAATTACCTTGAGTAAAATTCTTATAACCATAAAATTGTTTTAGGTTTTAAATTCATGTTGGTAATGTCCTTGTGACTCTACGATTACCATTGTAATTCTAAATTACTTTACAATGCTTGAATGTCTTTTATCATTCTACCATTTAAAATCGCTATTTATCTTATTTTGCATTTAGTGTCTGCATAAGAAATCTCTCATTTTACCAACTGAACTTATCACACAAAAATATGCACATACCTTTTCTATGCTTTAATCTAGTCAAGCTATATAGCTTGTGTGAGAAATAGCCATTTTTGTTTTAGAAAACCAGGATGTTATATTTTACCAAGAATGGACCAGGGATTTGCTATGGTTTGATCAACATGTTTCGGGTGCTGGTGTCACAGATAAGAAACCAGGCAGAAAAGAATGCCTTCTTACTCGTAACCTCTGTTTTCCCAAAAGGGTTATGTGAGTTGACTTTTTTTCTAGAAGGGAAGCCAGGGACCAACCTAAATTTCAATGCCAGTATAACCTTATGAGTCCTCTGATAGTTAGTTCACTGGCAACTAGCTTCCATTTGTAATTGGAGTGAGATCTAGCTGTCATTGCTCTACCGGCAGGACCCATGGAGAATTGCTGTTCAAATTGGAAAGGAGTTTCCGCTCATTAAAAGCAAAAGAAACCAACTGTAAATAGCACAGCTGTTAGGAAGAACCACACGTATTGGTTCTGCTGATCCCAAGGTCTAGTCTCTAATTCCAAAGGGGACAAAGGATGGAGCAGGAAGAACATCTCTTTCCTTTGGCTATTCATATTTAACTGAGAGGAGGCCCTAAAGATGCAGTGCTCAAAGCAGAGGTCTTTTGATGATAAGAATACACTGGTGTGAAAAGCGTTTGGATAAGATAAAAGGGAAGATAAATCAGTAGTCGCTTTTCCTTTAAAATAACTCTTCAGTCTTTCTGTATTTTCCTGTTTTTGAATATTACCTCTCTGATTCATAACCATAACTATTAATTGAAAACCTTTTACGTTGCTGTTACTTTTAAGCATTATCACATTTAATTACAGTCATAACAGGTAAAGGCTATGTTAAGATATCTAAGATCTTGGGTTTTAGAAGCAAATTTCTGAGGGTCACATATCTGTGAGATCTTGGCAGTTACGTATTTATCCACCTTAATCTTCATTTTCCTCATTAGAAAATTTGGTGCAATGATGATGATAATATTTACCTTAAAAAGCTATGATGGGGTTTCAATAAATAATCTGTATAAAATATAGAGAAGAGTGCCTGGAATACATTCATCACTTAAATGTTAGTTATTACCATTATCGTTATTTTACAGATGAAAAAAAAAATGTACAGAGGAGTAGGTTAGAGGTTCAATACTTTCCCAAGATCAATGAGTGTGCTAGAGGGGAATTTAAACAAAATCAGTCTTACTCAGATATTTTAAATTCCGTTTTAAATGTTTATAGGATTGTTGTGAGATTTTAGAAATGCAGTGTATACTCTAAGTGCTCTATGGAGTGTGATTTCATTACTCATTCAGCTGCATTTAGATAGACTCTCTTACTTTCAATAAGTTTTCATCACAAAACTTGGTATGTTTTTGTACTAATCTCCACTGCATTAGTAAATGCAATGTTTTTTGTGGTTTTAGCAGATGCACCAAAGGTCAATGAAGCAATAGGTCCTAAGTTTCCCCACATTCCATAGTGAAATGCTACTGAATATTTCAAAAAAAGTGGACCAAACTAGATCTATCAGCATTAGGCATTAATACACTTCCAGTGTCTGTGTAAAAACAATATATTTATCAATAGAACACCAGAAAGGCTTCGAGACCACTCAAATATTTCACCCACTAGAACAAATTAACTAGTCCATAGAATGGATTTATAGGAACAGTGAGAGAAAGGACAAAGCTGTTTTCTGTTTAAATTCTTCTGAGGCCAGCCCATGTGACAAACCAGTAATATACTCGTAGTTATTTGTCATATAGTCATTGTCTGCACTAAAGTGTAAGCTTTCTGGGGCCAAGAAAATGCCTTCTCTTTTTATGGATCTTCAAAGTTTATAGCAGCGTCTGTGCTCCATCAAAATTGCTGACAAATTGGAGATGTAATGAGCTATTCAGAGTTGTTCAGGCCATGATCAACTCATTAAATTAGACTATCTTGGACATCACTGAAGAAAAGACTTTGATATGGATTATAAACTACCATGTTCATATCATGATTTCTGCTTCAGAAGCTCACTGGACCAAGTGCATCCATGCACAAGCAACTCCCACTGACCTTGCAAGTATGTGCAGAAAACTAATTGAGTTAGTATCATTAACTCAATATTATGCATTCCATGTATTTCATCCTCAGATATTCATTCCACTACTTAATTATATAAGCCTGGAGAAAAATTAAGTTTATGGATGATTATATCATAATTGCCTTTCATATGGGTAGAAAGGAAATGACATTGGAAATGACTTCAATATTGAATAATGGGTCTAACTGTGGACTCTATAGAGAAAGCAGTTCAGTAGTAGCTTGTGGTTCAACAATAACGCAACTAACATGATGAGATATGCATATAAATTAATCAAATATTTAAAAAATGGAAAATTTCACATAAACGTCAGCTTTTATTTAAACACTGTTAAACTTAGAAATGCTAAACCAGTATCTTTCATCGCCACCATTTTTTTAGTCTAGATAAATGGCTGAGTCCTTTAGACTGAACTTGAGCCCTGCAGTTGTGATGGGTTGCTGCGGTCACAACCCTCACACAATTTATGCCTAGGCACTTCCATGCGTCCTTTTTCACCCATATTTCTTTCCTGACCATGCATGCTACAACCTTTTGCCTAAAGTATTAATCTTAAGTCAAGGGTTGATGAAAGAAAATATTTCAATCATTCTTTTTGATTTCAGAGTGTAAATTAGGATAGGATGAATTAAAAGTGTCAGGTGTACTACTTCTCAGAAATAGGCTCCCTGAAAACATCACTGATACCTGATGGCAGTTATTCTCGTGGAGAGCAAAGAGGGCTTCGGGATCCGTTACCTTAGTGATCCTATGCTACACATGAGTTACCTATTGGTGTATAACCATATTCTGACACACACTTACTGTCTTATAGTTTCTATTAGTTGGAGCTTAGATACAATTTAGCTGGGTCATCTGTTCCAAGATCTTACAGGGTTTCAATGAAGATGTCAGCTGAGGGTGGGTTTGTATCAGAGACTTGACTGAAAAAGAATTTGCTTCCAAGCTTATGTGGTTTTGTCAGTAGTTCATTCCTTGTGGATTGCTGGAATGAGGTTTTTAATTTCTTGCTATCTTTCCCCCTAGGGACACTATAAGTTCTTTGCCACATAGACCTTCCCAACATGGTAGCTTGTTTTCTCAAAACCAGCAAGGGAGAAAGAATCTTCTCACAAGATGGGTGTTATAATCACATGTAATGTAATTATGTATACATGATTATGTGTATTGTGTTTCTTTTGTCATATTCTATTGGTTAGGAGCAGGTCACAGGCCCTGACATTCTTATGGGAATTACACAAGAGTAAATATTGGGAGAGAGGGATCATAGGGACCACCTTAGAACCTGTCCATGTGAGGTGAAACTATTTACTATCTCTTGGAAATAGACATTATATGCTAAGTGAAATAAGCCAGTCAGAGAAAGACAAATACCATGTAACCTCACTTATATGTGGAGTCTAATAAGCAAAATACACTGATGAACAGGATAGAAACAGAGGCATGGATATGTGGAACAGCTGTCAGAGGTTTGGGGGTAGGAAAACTGAATGAAAAAAGGTGAAAGCATTAGCCAAAAAGCATATATACATGACACATAGACACAAACAACAGTATAGTGATAGGCAGAGGAAAAGAGGGGTTTGGGTTAGGTGGAGGTGGGCGAAAGGGAGGTAGATGGGGATACAAGAGACGTGACTTGAGGCAGAAAGCACACAGGTTGTGGATAGTGTTTTGTTGAGTTGTACAGCTGAAACCTGGATGGTTTTGCAAACCACTGTCATTTCAGTAAATTCAATGAATAAGAATTAAAAAGAATATTTACCATCCTTGACTAAGACTCGGTAATGATAGTTATAAAGAGGCAGTTTTTGACTCAGCTTGAGACAAACATTTTTAACAATTAGAGCTACTTGTGAAGTATGCAACACAGGGATAGTTCAAGTACAGAAACAGGAAGCAAGAATATCTAAACATCCAATGAAATATAATGGGACTAAAATTTGGCTATTTGAAGTTTGCTTCAAGGCTTAAAATTCTGTGCAACTTTAAGTATTATAAGAGTCATAGGTGCTTAGCATGGGAAACAAAGAGAGTATTTTGTAGGCATTTGATATTTATACCACCCTGTTTATTTTTTTATGATGTTGAATGTCACTGCAGACTCAATACATGCATTTGATATAATATAATTACAGAATCCTAGGAATCGCCAAGTTGAAAATAACACTTTCCGGAAGTATTCATTGGCTACCTACTCCAGTGGATACCTACTCCACTGGACACCTACTCCATGCTGAGACTGGTCTTTATTTTTTCTTTTTTTTTAAGTGAGAGGAGGAGAGACAGACAGACTCCCACATATGATGAGCCTGGACCACGATCTACCCTAGGGCCGATGCTCAAATCAACCAAGCTATCCTCAGTGCTAGGGGCTGATATTCAAACCAATGGAGCCATTGGCTGCCAAAGGGGAAGAGAGAGAGAAGTGAGAGATGGAGGAAACTAGAAGCAGATGGTCATTTCTCATGTGTGCCCTGACCAGGGATTGAATCCAGGACATCTGCACTCTGGGCGGATGCTCTAACCACTGAGATAACCTGCCAGGACTGAGGCTGGTCTTACAAAAGAAATAACAGGAACAGCAAAAGAGACATTTCCTTGCCTTCGCAGAGTTTACAATCAGAGCTGGAGAAAAGGGGCTCATACACAAAATGGAAATAGAGAAAATTAAATCAAATGTCACATTGTAATATATGTCTATTAGTCTTATTTTTCCTTTCTGACTGGAGAAGTCAAGGAATAAATCCAAATCAAACTTCAAATCGATGAATTTTCTCCACGACTGCTAACGCCTTAAACAAGAAGTCGGAGAAAGAGTTGGGAGAGATGCTTCAGGGAGAGAGCAGTCCACGGAGGCTTGATGAAAGACACCAGGAAGAATACAAAGATTTTGTTTCCTATAGCAAATTTATCTTGTTATAACACAGGCTACTTTTGAGATTCTCAAAAAATAACAAAAAAAGAGAAAAGTATGAGGCTTTTCCAGCATAAAACATTTTAATCCTTAAGTCCTTTATTCTAGTTTAAAATTAACACTAGGCACAAATAGGTGCTACCCAATATTAACAGCAGAAACAGAAAAATAAAAGAATATTCAGTGAAGATTCACATAGGTTATAGGATTCATGAAGGTAGAAACCTTCGTCTGCTTCCTTTTTTAAATTTTTTATGCTGATGTATTCTAAGAACCCAGGATGTGGCCAGGCACATAGTTCTTGCTCCATAAATATTTGTTTATAGGAGAAAAATCTAGAATTCCCTGACTTCTCTTTGTCAGCCATAAGCAGTGTGGGAAGAAAGACATAGACTAGCGACATGGAGAATCCGGGGTGGTTTCACTCTAAGAATATTATCTTCACTCTAATATAGAACATATTTGTAATGAAAGGTGCGGAAAATGCCAGTTGTCCCCTCATAGAATGTACTAAAACCTGTGTTTCTGAGTCTGTAATTAAATGTGACACTTAGCTTAATGAGCCCATGGCACTCTTCTCTGCACGGAGCCACTTAGCCCAGCTGACCCAGTGCCGCGATTGTGGAGAGCAGACTGCATAATCCTGTCACATCCCTGGGTATGATTAATTTCTGTGACAATGTATAGATTTTTATTTTAATTGTGTGTTTGTCTTCACGATCCAGAGACTGACAGAAGCAGGTAGCGTCATGTCATAGAAAACAGTTACCATCCATGATGTCATTTGTAGAGGAATCAGTGGTCACAAAGAGATTAGGTTTTTTATAAACTAAAGAAGACCAGGATAATCTTAGAGATTCCCTTAGACTTCTTTTAAGGACACCCCAAAGTCACCTTTGCTCCAGAATTCAGTTGGTGCCTAATGTAAGATAATTATGTTCCTCAAAGATATATATTCAAATCTCTTTTTCTTCTTTATATATTTTTATTTTTAATTTATTGTGTTGACATGGTTTCAAGTGTCCCACTCAATATAACACCCTCGACACACTGCTTAGTGCCCCCCATACCCTGTGCAAAGTCTCTTTCTACCCTTATTTCTGCTACTTTGCCCCCTACTTCCCTCCCCCCTATCCCTCTGGCTACTGCTAGCCTGTTGTCTGTATATATGTGTTGTTTATATATGATTTTGGATAATCCCATCCCCTTTTTTGATCTTGTTCCCTCTTCCCCCTTCCCTCACACAAATGCCCATTTGTTTCCTGTGACCCTGCCTCTGTTTCTATTTTATTCCTCAGTTTATTCTGTTGATTAGATTTTACTCATAAAGGAAATCATACGCTATTTGTCTTTCTCTACCTGGTTTATTTCACTTATCAACACGATAATCTCCAGGTCTCTGCATACTGTTGCAAATGGTAAGATTTCCTTCTTTTTACAGCCCAAATAGTATTCCTTTGTGTAAATGCACCATATTTTTATTTATTTATTTATTTTTTAGATATATTCAAGTCTTAATCCCTGGTACCTGTGAATGTGACCTGGTTTGGAAATAGGGTCTTTACATATATAATCAAGTTAAAATTAGGTCTTGTAGGATTGGGGTGGGCCCTATATCCAATGACTGAGGTTCTTATAAAGAGAGAGCTAATTGAAGACATAGAGGACACAGAAGGACATAGGTCATGTTATAATGGAGACGGAGATTGGAGTAATGCAGCTGTAAACCAAGGAATGCTAAGCGCTGCTGGCTACCATCACAGGCTAGGAAGGAGGAGGTAAGGATTTTTCTCTGGAGCCTTTAGAGAGAGCATGGCCCTACCAACACCTTGATTTTGGACTATTGGCTTCCAGACCGATAAGACAATAAATTTCTCTTGTTTGTAGCCATTTAGTTTGTGGTAATTTGTTGCAACCCTAAGAAATTAATACAGGGCCTCAGTTGAAAAGTGAACCCTATGCTTACAGGTGCTTTCTCTGCCTAATCTCGCTCCTGTGAATCCTTCAAACCTACTTTTTTTTAAAAGTGAGAATAGACTCTCACTCTGGGGTGAGGTGTCCCAGGTCTGCTTGGACGATCAGTAATATTTGTGACTTAAAAAATAATTGAGGACAAAATGAATCCATCTTAAAATATATTCTGTGTTGATGGCTAGCTGACCCTAAAAATGCATGCTTTGATATATATTAGGACAACATTTTTGGTTGTTTTTTGAGAAGACACAACATTATATATGTGCTAACATACTTAAGTACTTAAAAACCTGTTTATTCTGAAATATTGCTGAAGAAATTATCAAAAAGCATACAAAGTGTAGCTACACAGTTGCTTAGCACCATGTTGTTGTAATAGTGAGAAAGTATATATGATTGGCATGTATAGAAATATCAGATTATGAAAATAGTTTAGCAAACAGCTTTTAAAAATGGGGCTGTCCAATAGCCATTTTTTAAATTGTGTTTTGAAGAGAAAGTGTCTAGAGGGCATTTCAGTGGCTGTTTAAGGATCTGAGGTAAAGTCAGAATCAACTATGCTTGTCCTCCACTCTCTCTTAACCAGATCTAAATTTTATCTGTTTGAATGGTTGAGTTTCTGAGTAAGATATCATTCTGGCAACAAACAAACAAACAAAAATCCCAGTTCTTATTATGGGTTGAATTCCTCAAAAGTTGTTGAACTCCTCTCCTTACAGCACCTGTGAATATTTGGAAATACGGTCTTTGTACATTATCAAGTTAAAATAAGATCATTAGGGTAAACCCTACCCTAATATGACTATGTCCTTGTAAAAATAAGAATTTTGGACACAGAGGCAGATACCCAAAAGGGAGAACACTGTGTAAAGATAAAGGCAGAGATTGGAGTAAGACAGCTATCAGCCACGGAGTGCCAAGATTGCCAGCAAACCAGCAGAAACTAGAAGAGAGACAGACTAGATATGCCTTCCCAGGCTGAGGAAGGGATCGACCCTACTAAGGTTGGTTTTGGACTTTCAGCCTCCAGAACAGCGAGAGAATAAATTTCTGTTGTCAATCTACTCATTTGGTGATAATTTGTCATGGCAGCCCCAAGAAATTCATATAATTCTATGCTAAAAGAACGTTTGATACTTGTTTATTTTAAAACAATACATACATTTAACATTTCTTTTCTTAGGATAACTTTTGCACCTAAGACTCAAAGATATGCTATATGGGAAAGCCAAGTCTTACCTCCCCATTAGGCTCAGAAAAAAGAGGAACTTAGGTAATCAATAGGCTTCTTTTATGTCACCCAGAAATTGGATTTTAATTCTGTTCCTACAATGCAGGCCAGTCTATCCCTGAGCAAAGCAGTCCTGTTCAAAGTATGACAGTAAGTAACACAATGTGTACCCCAAATGAGCCAATGATAAATGATGATGTCATTAGAGTAGCAGTCAAAGCAGAAAAGTAAAGCAAATGAAGGGCATAAAATAGAACTACTGAACAAGGGAAATGGTAAATGAAACAACAAAAGACATAGTGAGGCCCTGGGCACAAAGGATGGCTCCATGGCCTCACCTTAGGTGCTAAAATAACTTGGGTGTTGAGCAGTGGAGCAAACAGTCCCAGATGGGCAGAGCATCGCAGGGTAGGGGGCTTGCTGGGTGGATCCCAGTCAGGGTGCATGCAGGAGTCTGTCTCTTTGCCTCCCTGTTTCTCACTTGATAAAAGAAAACAAGACATGGTGATATTCATGTGCTGCACAAAAGTATAGCATCTGGGGACCTGGCTGGATATATCAGTAGATTGGAGCATCATCCTGATACATCAAGGATGTGGTTTGATCTCCAGTCAGAGCACATACAAGAATCAACCACTGAATGCATAAAATAAGTAGAACAACAAATTGATGTTTTTTTCTCCCTTTCCTCTCTCTCTAAAATCAATAAATTTAAAAAAGTTTAAAAACCTAACAATTGGAAAGAAAACCATGATTTGCAATGATACACTCAGCCTGGAAAATGAAATGAAAGAAATATATTAATATATAAAGCAAAACTGAATAAAGATGTAAAAAATGAGGGAAAAAAATATGAGAGGCCTGCAGGATATATCTAGGAGACCCAGCAGACCAATTATGTGAGTTCAAGGACATCCAGAAGGAGAGAGCTCCCGGAAAGAAAGAAATGAGAAGAGATAGCCTTGAAATAGATCAAAATCACCCTCAGCTAAAAGTATTATCACATTATTAAAAATTATCCTAAATTAAAACAAAATTAAATGACTCATCAGAATAGAAGAGCTTACATGGTAGATTGAGTTGATAAAAAAGATATATCTAATCATAGCTTTATACATTTTCTGAACTATAAAAGAAATAATAATAATAAAACCCTCTTGCAAGTGCCAAGAACAGTAGTAAAGGCCAAATCCCATTAGGCCTATAAGCAGATGTTGAAATAAAAAAAATAATGTAGCTTAAAGGAGAGAACAATAAAAGAGTTCTTAGACTAATTCTAGTGATTTATTTTTCTGTACCCTATAAACTCCCTTCTATACCTCACCAACACACACACACATACACAGAACACAAATACAGTCATACTCACACAAATATTCTTTTATGGGGCTAAGGTATTTCTAAAATATTGTGCGTAAAAGGTATTTCTGCTCATGAATGTCCTAGACAACAGTATTCTGCTTTGTGATAAGCTTGGGATAGCTTGTTGTGCTATCGTGTGGCACATTAATTTCGTAAGTTTAATAAATTCACTCAAGTTCTACATTTCTGTGATCATCAACATCACATTACCTATTGACTTCAGGGCTAGAGCTATCAAAAGGGATCCTGGTACCTTGGCCAGATGGCCCAGTTGTTTGCAGCCTTATTTCAAGGTGTGAATGTTGCCAGTTCGATCCCCAGTCAGAACACATAAACCAACAGATGTTCCCGTCTCTTTCCTCCTCTCTCTGAAATCAATAAAATAAATTTTTTTTTTTTTAAAAAAAAAGAGTCATGGTATAAATTCTAAAAAAATCTCAGCCATTTTGAAATTTTCAAATATTTTAAAAGTTCAAATTCAAGATATTTGCATGTATTCATATTGAATTTGATGTCTTGGGTGGGATGTTTTATTAATTTAATTCTTGATCGAATTTCTTTCATCAAAATGTAGTGTCATTGAAAGCATTGTTTAGTAGTCTGTATGTCGTGTCTAATTCATTTGGGAATATTTTAAACAGAATGAGCCAAGGACAAAATATTAGGGTAAGTTACATGAGACTTTTTAAAATTTATGTTTACTAACCTCTAAGATAGCAGTTATCAAACTTTATAAGTTCAAAAGTTTCATCCAGAAACTTACTAACACCACAGATTCCCAGTTCCAAGTGAGGCTACCTAATGTTGAGCAAGACTTGGAAGCGTACACTTTTAAGCAACTAGGGGATTCATTGTAGGTAAGAGGTCCTTATACCTAATTGTGATTTATTTCTCAAAGGGAAATACTTTAGACTTAATTCGTAAATCGAATGAGGCAGGCATCCTTCTCTTTCACCTCATCATACTCCTTGGCCATACTATCCATGACCCAGATTTTTTATGAAGTTTTTCTATTTTCTCTGCCCCTCTGAAATGCCTTGTTAATTTTCTTGTTCTTGGGTATACTTTGTTCTTTCCTTTCGAGTTTCTAAAGCTCATGGATCTTCAGGAAGAAACTGGTGGTCAAAAAGCATTTCTTTGTGTCTGTATTAGTCAGCCTGGGCTGCCTTAACAGAATATCACAGACTGGGTGGCGTACCCCACAGAAGCTCGTTTTCTCCCAACTCTGGAGGCTGGAAGACTCAGACGGAGTTCCAGAGCAGGGGCAGCTTCTGGTGAGGGCTTTCTTTCCTGTTGCTTTCCTGCTATGTCTTCTCCTGGCCTTTCCTCGGTGTGTGTGAGCACAAAAAGCAAGATCTGGCATCTCTTCTTACATAGATACAAATCCTTTCTGGTATATACTCTACCTTTATAAACTCATTTAACATTAACTACTTCCTCAGAGGCCCCACCTCCAAATACAGCCATACCAGGAATTAGGACTTTACCACGTGGATGTTAGGGGATACAAACATTCAGTCCATAGCCATGCTACTCAACTTCTTCCCTGCCATTCACTACATGGAGTTCCCTTCCATCATGGAATCCTCAATAAAGGCAGAAAATAAGCATATCATATGCTATGCGGGCCCTCAGCACTTCCCTATAGGACATACTTTCCTGGTCTTGCAGTCCTTTGGGGCATTTAAAATCCTTTTGAATATTTATTATGTATTGCATCTCTTGAAAAGAAAAATTGACATTGGCCAGTATCATAATATATAATTACTTTGACTTGCTTCTGGACACATGGCAAGTATTTTAATTTTGGAAAGCATATTTGATCTCTAATATTTCTATCACTTTTCAGTGGATTGTAAACCCCTGGAGATCCCCAGAAATTATATTTATTCCACCAGGTGTGAGTTTTAATAAGAATATTTCTAATTAACTAATTATTAAATTGACTAAATATATACCCCAGCTGGCTCCATTTAACTGAACATAATGTTTGTTTTGCATATATGTATGGGTATTTATAAACATCTATACTTTCTTATATTTTTACAGTGTTGTCATGCAAAATGTAATAAAAAAAACTGTATGTGGCACAAAAATAAATGTCATATATAGGTGAGCTAATCCAGAAAAATACATTCTTTTTCTTAGGCACTAAGAGAGTGATCCAGCACAAATAAAAATTCCATTCTTGACTTTCCTTATCTGTAAAATAAGCATGTTGGATTAAATAGTCTGTAAATCCATTTAAGCTTCTAATTCTATGCTTCTGTAATTCAATGTGCTATCTCTCTGCTCTAACTGACCAGAGAATGGTCCGTAGGTGTATTTCTATGTACTCAACAGAACATACCAACCTGTATTACAACAAAAGAGAAGTAAAGAGACAGTATTCACCTCTCCAGAAATTTTCATGCACCACAGGAAAGATAGAGGTGAAATGCTAGAACAACTTTAAGCTTTGTTTTGAGGGGATTTTATTTCTGTGGGTCATATCTGCAGGCTTCAGAAATTTTCATGCACCACAGAAAGGATAGAGGTAAAATGCTAGAATGACTTTAAACTTTATTTTGAGGGGATTTTATTCCTGTACGTCATATCCCCAGACTTTTATGCCCCACAGTCCCAATATTCGGACATGCATTTTGTGGTAAAGTAAACTCTATTATAAGGAGCACAGGGGCAGAAACTAGAGAGGTTAAGAAAAACAGGGTTGGAGATTCCAAGATGGCGATGGAGTAGGCAGACGTTCCAACTGCCACCACCCAGAACCAAACTGGATTGCAACTTAAAAACAATCATCTTTAAAAACCAACATTGGACTAAACAAAGAGGAGTTTATAAGCAAGGATCACAGAAGAAGCCACACCGAGACTGGTAAGAAGGGCAGAGGCACAGAAAGACCTGCCATGATCCCAGGAGTGAGCAGCGGCTAAGGGTTCGGAGGGACTCTCACTGTGGGGAGGGTCACCCTGAGAGGTGTGGGTGCTGAGCCCCAGGCCCGGAACCCCAGCCTCAAAGCCTAGAAGAGGCACCCAGACAGCCTTTGGTGGTGAAAAGAGCAGGGTTTCTGTCTGCACGAGAGAGACTGAGCTTTTGGAGATGCAGACTCCATCATAAAGGGCCCATACGGAGAATCTCTTTTACAGCCACCACCTACCTGGGGCTCTGGTGGGAGAGAGCTGAAAGGACTGGAGTTGCGTGAGGATAGTGGAATGTTGGAGGCCCAGGGAGAGACACTGTGGGGGGTGGCCACTGGAACCCCTGTGCTGAGTTATTCTCCAATACTGCAGTTGCCATCTTTCTTGGGTGGAGCAGTCCCCTCTGAGTGGCATCAGCCTGGGGAAAAGCAACTGCTCTGCCCTTGGGAGTCTCTTCTGCTCCAGTCAGGAAGAAGGGTTGTTCTGAGAGGCCAGAAAGCAGGAGGCACGTCAGTGACTCAGTTATCTGGTGTTGAGGCTGGAGCTACACCTCCCATCTCATGCCCCTGAGTCTAAGACTGGTGCTTCCACCTCAGGAGAGAAGCAGTTGAAACTGTCCAGAGGGCAGGCAGACCACACCTCTGGGTCTCAGAGGCCACACCCACCTGACTTCTGGGGCCACACCCTACTGAGGTCTATGAAAAAAGTGTGGACAGACTGACACCTGGGACCGAGGGACAGAGCCATACCCATCACCCCTCCTAATCTCTGAATTTCTGCAGGCTCTAGACTCTAGCAGACATTTATTCAGTGGCTAAGGCCAATAAGCAGCTAAAGCATTCAGAGGCTGAAGAAAAATGAACTCTGGAAATCTTGGCCCTTTAAGTGGACTTTCCCATAGGCCCAAAGCCAGTAAAAGCCATCCTAGATGTGCAGATGGTATTTCCATGTGCTCCTGGGCCCAGCAGGGGAATCACAAACTCTGGATTGCTTGTAGCTCCAAGAAAATTTCTGAAGGCCAGTCACAGGCAGTGTCTCCCATTGGTCTCACTGGATTCCTGTCAGGAAGGCCCAAGGCTGGCACATCCAGTGGCCAGCTGCAGAGAGCATTGGTTCAGGACCTAACAACCCTTGCTAGAGTGGTATCCTAAGGAAGGGCTCCTCACACCTTGCCCAGCTGAAGTGAGTTCTGCTGTCCATGATCAGTACCGGCACAGAAGCTCATGTGCATTGGATAGGGGGTGCTTCAGTCAGTTGGCATGGCTGTTGGATATCTTACCCTGCTGGGCTAAATTCCAAAATGGGAAGGGAGAAAGGCTTGGATCATGGACATTCAAAGTGTGGGTCCCTGTGAGCCTATTGTTGGATCTGGTTGAGGCACTTAGCCACTTTCTGGGGAGCACAGTTAGCCCCAGGAGACGACTCTCAGTCTTTCTTCTTGAGACTAAGTTCTCATCAGCTGTAAGAACTTCTACAGAAGGTACTGTCAGCCCCACTCAGTCTGAACCTGCTGCTCACCTTGATGGGGAGAAATAAAATTTGAGTATCCAGGCCCTGGCCGATTGGCTCAGTGGTAGAGCATCGGCCTGGTGTGCAGAAGTCCTGGGTTCGATTCCCAGCCAGGGCACATAGGAGAAGGCCCATCTGCTTCTCCACCCCTCCCCCTCTCCTTCCTCTCTATCTCTCTCTTCCCCTCCCGCAGCTGAGGCTCCATTGGAGCAAAGATGGCCCGGGCGCTGGGGATGGCTCCTTGGCTTCTGCCCCAGGCGCTAGAGTGGCTCTGGTCGCAGCAGAGCGATGCCCCGGAGGGGCAGAGCATCGCCCCCTGGTGGGCAGAGCGTTGCCCCCTGGTGGGCGTGCTGGGAGGATCCCGGTCGGGCGCATGCGGGAGTCGGTCTGACTGTCTCCTCCCGTTTCTAGCTTCAGAAAAATACAAAAAAAAATTTGAGTATCCAGCAGGGGCTGAGGGATTAGGCTCTGGAGTAGGGGCCACAATTCCTGTACTGAGCTACTGCACAAGAGACCCCTGAAGTAAGGGGTCCCACTAATGTTGTATTCCCAACCTCAGCTGCCCTAACCCAACAAGCTTGCAACCTGTAGAGGGGTTGGTTGGGTGAGGCCAGTCTGGGCCCACACTACAGTCTTTCTATAGAAGACTCTGGAAAGACCAGGAAGCTGCAAGAGAAGGTGGAGCTGCTGAAATGTGGAGGAAAATCTTAGACCTTGGGGATTTTCTGGAGCTTCTGTCAGATCTAAGTAGGAAGAAGCTAATCCTTATACACAGGTTGGCCTCTCCCACACTACCTAGGTACAGAAAATGCAGACACAAACAGCAAAAAGAGCAATAGCTGCAGACAAGTAGCCCACAGCAAGTTACAAACAACAGCTGACACCAACTCAAGAAGATCTAGAACCAACACAACTGGTAGCTGATGGTAGATAGCACTAACCCTAGACTCAGCTAGCTGCACAAACAGCATGCCCAAAGGAGGACTGTATACACAAACAAAATGGGTAGACAAAGAAATGCAACCCAAAATGATCATCAAGAGATATCCCCAGAAAAAGAACTAAATGAAATGGAAGTAACCAAACTACCAGGTGCAGAGTTTCAAATAATGATTTTTAGGATGCTCCAGGATCTTAGAGAAACAACGGATGGACATAATGAGCACCTAAATAAAGAGATAGGACATTGAAATCATAAAAAAGAACCAGTCAGAAATGACAAATACAACATCAGAAATGAAGACTGCACTAGAAGGAATCAACAGCAGGCTGGAGGAAGCAGAGGTTCGAATCAGTGATTTAGAGGACAAGATAAACATAAGCACAGAAGTAGAGCAGCAAAATGAAAAGAGGCTCAAGAAGACTGAAGAAACTCTAAGAGACCTCTGTGACAACATGAAGAGAAAATACATCCGCATCATAGGGGTTCCTGAAGGAGAAGAGAATGAACAAGTGTTAGAGAACCTGTTTGAAAAAATTATAGTTGAAAATGTCCCTAAATTGATACAGGAAAAAGTCACACAAGTTCAAGAAGCACAGAGAGTGTCATTAAAGAGGAACCCAAAAAGGCCTACACCAAGACACATCATAATTAAAATGCCAAAATTAAGAGACAAAGAAAGAATACGTAAAGCTGCAAGAGAAAAGCAGTTAATTAACTACAAAGGAGCCCCCATAAGGCTGACATCCAACTTCTCAACAGAAACACTTGAGGCCAGAAGGGCTTGGCAAGAAATATTCAAAGTGATGCAAAACAAAAACCTACAACCAAGACTTCTTTATCCAGCAGGGCTATCATTTAAAATAGAAAAAGAAATAAAAAATTTCCCAGACAAAAAAAGACTCCAGGAATTCATTACAACCAAACCAGTACTGCAAGAAATGTTAAGGGGCCTGCTGTAAAAAGAGCAAGAGGGGGAAAAAAAGAAAGAAATTGAGAAAAAGAGGAATGTAGATTTAAAGAATAAAATGGCAGTAAATAAATACATGTCAGTAATAACCTTAATTATAAATGGATTAAATGCTCCAATCAAAAGACATAGGGTAGCTGTATGGATAAGAAAACAGGACCCATACATATACTGTCTTTAAGAGACTTACCTCAAAACAAAAGATACACATAGACTGAAAGTGAAGAGATGGAAAAAAGTATTTCATGCAAATGGAAATGCAGAAAAATCTGGGGTAGCAATACTTCTATCTGACAAAATAGCCTTTAAGACAAAGGCTATAGTAAGGGATAAAGAAGGTCACTACATAATGATAAAGGGAGCGATCCAATAGGAGGATATAACCATTGTAAATATTTATGTGCCTAATATAGGAGCACCTAAATATATAAAGCAGATTTTGATGGACATAAAGGGTGAGATCAACAGCAATACTATAAAGTGGGGGATTTTAATACTCCACTAGCATCAATGGATAGATCCTCCAGACAGAAAATTAACAAAGAAACAGCAGCCTTAAATGATACGCTAGATCAACTGGATTTAATTGACATCTTCAGAACTTTTCACCGCAAAGCAGCAGAATATACACTATTTTCAAGTGCACATTCTCTAGAATAGATCACACGTTAAAACACAAAACGAGTCTCAATAAATTTAAGAAGATTGAAATCATATCAAGTATCTTCTCTGATCACAAGGACATAAAACTAGAAATCAACTACAATAAAAAAACTGAAAAATATTCAAACACTTGGAGGCTAAATAGCATGTTATTAAGTCATGAATGGATTAACAATAAGATCAAGGAGGAAATAAAAAATTTCCTTGGAACAAATGAAAATGAACATACAACAACTCAAAATTTATGGGACACAGCAAAAGCAGTCCTGAGAGGGAAGTTCATAGCATTAAAGCCATACCATAAGAAGCAAGAAAAAGCTCAAATAAACAACTTAACCCTGCATCTAAAAGAACTAAAAAAAGAACAACAAATAAAGCCCAGAGGAAGTAGAAGAAAGGAAATAATAAATATCAGAGTGGAAATAAATGACATAGAGGCTAAAAAAAAATACAAAATATAAATTGAACCAAGAGCTGGTTCTTTGAAAAAGTATATAAGATTGACAAACCTTTCCAGACTCATCAAGAAAGAAAGAGAGAAGACTCAAATAAAGTTAGAAATGAACACAGAAGTAACAACTGACACCACAGAAATACAAAGGATTGTAAGAAAATGCTATGAAGATCTATATGCCAAAATATTGGACAACCTAGGTGAAATGGATAAATTCCTAGAAACATACAATCTTCCGAAAGTCAATCTGGAAGAATCAGAAAACCTAAACAGACTGATTACAACAAAAGAAATTGAAACAGTTATCAAAAAACTCCCAGCAAACAAAAGTCCTGGACCAGATACCTTCACAGGCAAATATTACCAAACATTTAAAGAAGAACTAACTCCTAACCTTCTCAAGCTATTTCAAAAATTTCAAGAGGGAGGAAAACTTCCAAGCTCCTTTTATGAGGCCAGCATTATCCTCATTCCAAAACCAGGTAAAGACACTACAAAGAAAGAAAACTATAGGCCAATATCCCTGATTTACCTAGATACTAAAATTCTCAACAAAATCTTAGTGAAGTGGATTCAGCATTACATGAAAAAAATCATACATAGTGATCAAGTGTGATTTATTCTGGAAAGGCAAAGGTGGTACAATAATTGCAAATTAATGTGATTTATCACATAAACAAAAGGAAGAATAAAAATTACATGACTATATCAATAGATGCAGAAAAAGCATTTGATAAAATCCATCACCCATTTATGATTAAAACTCTCAACAATGTGGGAATATAAGGAACATACCTCAACATAATAAAGGCCATCTATGACAAACTGCCAGCCAACGTCATACTCAATGGGCAAAAATTAAGAGCAATCCCCTTAATATCAGGAACAATGCAGGGATGCCCTCTTTCATCACTCTTATTCAACATAGTCCTGGAAGTCCTAGCTACAGCAATCAGACAAGAATAAGAAGTACAAGGCATCCAAATTGGAAAAGCAGAAGTAAAACTATCATTATTTGCTGATGACATGATACTGTACATAGAAAACCCTAAAGTCTCAGTCAAAATCTCCTAGACTTGATAAATGAATTTGGCAAGGTAGCAGGATATAAAATCAATATTCAGAAATCAGAGGCAATTTTATACACCAACAATAAGCAGTCTTAAAGAAAAATTAAGGAAACAATCCCCTTCACTATTGCAAAAAATAATAATAATAATGTACATAGGAGTAAATTTAACCAAGGAGGTAAAAGACTTGTACTTGGAAAGTTATAGAACATTGATAAAAGAAATCAAGGAAGATACAAACAAGTGGAAGCATATACTGTGCTCATGGATAGGAAGAATAAACATAATTAAAATGTCTATATTACCCAAAGGAATCTATAAATTCAATGCAATTCTTATCAAAATACCAATGGCATACTTCAAAGATATAGTACAAATATTCCAAAAAAGTATATGGAACCAAAAAAGAATGTGAATAGCCTCAGCAATCTTGAAAAAGAAGAATAAAGTGGGAGGTATTACACTTCCTGATATCAAGTTATAGTATAAGACCATTGTTATCAAAACAGCATGATACTGACATAAAAATAATCATACAGATCAATGGAACAGAACAGAGAACGAGAAATAAACCCACACCTTTATGGTCAATTAACATTTGACAAAGGAGGTAAGAGCATACAATGGAGTAAAGACAGTCTTTTTAATAAATGGTGTTGAAAAAAATTGGACAGCTACTTGCATAAAAATGAAACTAGACCACCAACTACACCATTCACAAAAATAAACTCAAAATGCATAAAAGACTTGAATATAAGTAGTGAAACCATAAACATCTTGGAAGAAAACATAGGTAGTAAATTCTTCGATATCTCTTGTAGCAGTATTTTTGCCAATATATCTCCACAGGCAAGTGAAATAAAGGACAAAATAAACAAATGGGACTATATCAAACTAAAAAGCTTTTGAACAGCAAAAGACATTAACAAAATAAAAAGATAACCCACACTATGGGAGAACATATTTGCCAATATGTCTGATAATGGGTTAATAATCAAAATTTATAAAGAATTTCTAAAACTTAACATCATGAAGGTAAAACAATCCAATTAAAAAATGGGCAAAAGAACTGAACAGACACTTCTCCAAAGAGGACAAATGGCAAATAGGTATATGAAAAAAAAATGTTCAACATCACTAATCATCAAAGAAATGCAAATTAAAACCACAATGAGATATCGCCTCACACCAGTCAGAATGGCTCTCATCAACAACACAACACAGAATAAGTGCTGGCGAGGATGTGGTGAAAAGATCTGCTGTAGCCCCACAGTCAAGGAACATATAAGAAAGCAATCAATGAACAACTAAGGCAGGGGTCCCCAAACTTTTTACACAGGGGGCCAGTTCACTGTCCCTCAGACCATTGGAGGGCCGGACTATAAAAAAAAAAACTATGAAAGAAGCAGGGTTAAGAGAGAAGGTACTTTTTCTCCATATGGAGGCATTACACGATACTATGGTGACTTTGCCATGTAAAGAGGGAGGGTCATTACTTCAGGTTTTTATTTTCTAATGAATTATTAGTAGAGTTTGTTCCTATGAAAAAGTAGTGTTGTACCGATGCTTGCATAATGTGGTTTTAAAAGTGTTACAAGGCCCTGGCTGGTTGACTCAGTAGTACAGTGTCAGCGCAGTATGTGGATGTCCCAGGTTTGATCGCTGATCAGGGTACACAGGAAAAGTGACCTTCTACTTTTCCACCCCTTTCCTCTCCTTCTCTCTCTCTTTCTCTCTCTCTTTCTCCTGAAGCCATGATTCGTTTGATTTGAATGCATCCGGCCCAGGTGCTGAGGATGGCTCCATGAAGCCTCCACCTCAGGTGCTAAAAATAGCTCAGCTGTGAGCATGGCCCCTGATGGGCAGAGCATCAGCCCCAGACAGGGGTGTTGGGTGGATCCCAGTCAATGAGCATGTGGGAGTCTGTCTTTCTATCTCCCTTCCTCTCACTTGGAAAGAAGAAAAAAAATAAAAGTGTTACAAAAAGAACTACCATAAAAAATTAGTTTCCGTGGATCAAGTTCAAATATTGTTTCTTGCCTTAAAAATTTACGGCAAACTTTCTAATTGGTTTATTTGACTCCGATCTCTACTGTAGCCAAGGTAGCTTTCTGAAGTAAAGTTTTGATCAATTTAAGAACTGAGGAGACACCCCACTGTTTGATTGAGAAAGTAGGAAGTCCAAACTGGCCAAACAACATTTTTTATATTTATCACCCACTATTTATTAGACTATTCATAAAATCTTATTGAGTGCCTAAAACAATTAGGCTAACGCTAACCAGAGCTTCTAGCCACAACAAAGCAATTTGATTTTTTTTCATGTTATTTATTTTATTTAAATTTTTATTTTTAGTTTTTTGTGTTGACATGGTTTCAAGTGTCTCACTCAATATGACACCCTCTACACCCCACGCAACATTTAATGTTATTTATATTTTGTATTATTTTCTGTCTTTTCTAACACTGCCTCTCTTCTAAAAAAAAATGTTCTTTTCATTTCTCTTTCACCACCTCCACACCAGATGCATACACCTACTTATCTAAAAAGCTCAATATAAATGTAATTTATGTGTATTCAAATCAATTCCTTTGTTTCACTGAACAGTAAATACATTGGTCTAATTTTGTTTTTAAATTATAAGATGATAAAAGATTTTTTTTTGTTACAAAAAGAGAGGTAGCATGTGGAAGAAAAATAGAATATCTTCCTTCATTAATCTTCCTCTAGCACTTTTAATGTACAGTTTGTTTATGAATAACATACATATGGGAAAGACATAAATCATGAGTCTGAAACCTGGTGAATTTTCACAAATGAACACACTGAGAAATCAGGGGTTTTTTGTTTGTTTTTTTGCTTTTTTTCAGACAGAGTGAGAGTCAGAGAGAGGGACAGATAGGGACAGACAGACAGGAATGGAGAGTGATAAGAAGCATCAACCATCAGTTTTTCATTGCGATACCTTAGTTCAGGGGTCCCCAAACTATGGTCCGCGGGTTGCATGCAGCCCCCTGAGGCCATTTATCCGGCCCCCGCTGCACTTCCGGAAGGGGCACCTCTTTCATTGGTGGTCAGTGAGAGGAGCACAGGATGTGGATGCAAAGCGCAGCATTGCTCAAGTACAGTACTACTTCCAGTGACACGGGACGCACACCTCACAGCTCCGGAAGCACGTCATATCACTTGTTATGGCTAGCAGTGACAAATATGGAACTGGACATTGATCATCTCATTAGCCAAAGCAGGCCCATAGTTCCCATTGAAATACTGGTCAGTTTGTTGATTTAAATTTACTTGTTCTTTTCTTTAAATATTGTATTTGTTCCCATTTTGATTTTTTACTTTAAAATAAGATATGTGCAGTGTGCATAGGGATTTGTTCATAGTTTTTTTTTATAGTCCGGCCCTCCAATGGTCTGAGGGACAGTAAACTGGCCCCCTGAGTAAAAAGTTTGGGGACCCCTGCCTTAGTTGTTCATTGATTGCTTTCTTATATGTTCCTTGACTGTGGGGCTACAGCAGATCAAGTAACCCCTTGCTCAAGCCAGCAACCTTGGGTCCAAGCTCGTGAGCTTTGCTCAAACCAGATAAGCCCGCACTCAAGCTGGCGACCGTGGGGTCTCGAACCTGGGTCCTCTGCATCCCAGTCCGACACTCTATCCACTGCACCACCTCCTGGTCAGCCGAAATCAGGTTTTAGATTGAGAAAGTGTAGTAGCAGCAAACCAGCAGTGTCTTATTTCTTCTGTTACTTCCCTGCAAGCGTAATGTCTACCCTGACATCTATTATCTTAAATTAGCTTTTCCTCTTTTTTGAGCTTTTGAAATCAAACATTATGGATTTTCTTGGTCTGACTTCTTTTGTTCAACATTATGCTTGTGAGATTCATCAATGGTCTTGCATACATTTTTGCATATACACATATGCATGCATGCATAGATACATACACATACCTACACATATAAAATACATACATATGCATTTCTTTGGGGTCTGGACCAAGAAATAGAAATACTAGATATTGTGATGGAAAATTGGGGTGGTTACTACCACTCAACTGTGGTTAAAAAATTTACATTCACAAAGTCAGTTTTGAGTCTCCAGTTGCTGAAGGTTGGTTGGATGCAAGTCTGTTATTCATAGCTCTCACTCTTATTGGATCAGTGGGCTACCTAGCACATTTTCTCTTTATGACAATGGAAGAAGTGCAAGAGGAATGAGTGAAGAACATACATTGTTCTTCAGGTCTTGGTTGAGAACCAGCATACTGACTTCTGTCCATATTTTATTAGCCACATCAAGTGGTATGTTCAAGCCCAATGTTAATATATGCCCCATCTTTAGTGGGAAAAGTTGAAAAATCACATAATAAATATAGAGAAAAGTGAACATTGGGAATAACGATGTGATCTACAAGAGTAAATATGTGATAACCTTATCCAATGATGTGGGGTAGAGACTATCTCTTTTAAATTATGGAATCATTAATGTAGTAACTAGGAATATGATTCCAAGTGCCCTGTTCAAAAATGCTCATCCAGCAATAGTATGTGATGTATAATGAACTTGGAATTGGTACAAAGCTCTCGAACGTGCCTCATGTGTACGGGCCTTCTTTGATTCATAAAAACTTTAATATTTTGTTAAAAGTACTCCACATTCAATGTATTCACAGTATTTTACTTCTATATTATTTTTTTTCTGCTAACAGAGGAGGCAGAATGTACCACTGAAAACCCTGCCCCGTTTACTTCCTTCCAACAGTTTCTCTCCAGTAAAGACTGACACCTATTATTCAAATCTTATGTGGTGCTGAACTAATTCTAGGTTGAATCTCTGGTAAGACTTCAACAGCTTATAAGGTTTTTAGACTAAGAATCCTGCTGTTGTCTTAGTAGAAACTAGTCTTTGACAGATCACAAACTCTAACCTTTCTCTGTCCTATCTCCTAGTTGATTTCTGCTTGTGATCTTCTCCCACAAGCAAAACTAGAGTTCGACAAATATACTGATAGGAGAATGACACATACACTCCTGGTTCCTTTCTTATCTGCCAAAGCTTCATTATTTCTCTGTGGCTCAGCAAAGGGCTTTGGAGTTCTAACTCTTAGATTCTTGACCTCCTGCTAATAGCCGTAATAATTAAATGTCTCTAGAGAAAAGTAATTTCAAGGAATCAGTTTATGTCTATGAAAAAAAAAATTCTCCTACTGAATCCTAGTCATTTTTTTATGTTGCTGTCATTTCATATTATTAAAACAGATGATTTCTGTGTTTTGTTCAACTTCTCTTTTTGTTATAGGTGCGTGCACTAGTCTGATACCAGTCACTCCATTCTATATACAAGTAGAAAGATTTTCTTTTGTAGTATTTATCAAGAATACTTTATTTTTTATAAAATAAAAAGTATTTTATTTTTAAGTATTTTATTATATTGTATAATCTTTTTATATGTATCTATTTCCTTGACAAGAGTATGAGGCTAGGAACTTATTGAGGGTAAAAATTGTTAATGGGGTCCTGGCTGCTTGGCTAAGTGGATAGAGCATTGGCCCAGTTTGTGGACAGCCCAGGTTCAATTCCCTGTCAGGGCACATAGGAGAAGCTAACACCTGCTTTTCTTCTCCTCCCTCTCCCCCTTTTATCTCTCTTCCCTCTTGCAGCCAGTGGCTTGATTGGCTCAAGCATCGATTCCAGTCAGGGGTTGCTGGTAGAGGCCAGTCAGGGCACATGCAGGAGTCTGTCTCTATCACCCTTCCTTTCACTTAAAATAAATGAATAAATAATTAATAAATTATGGTATACATTGATAGATTTGTAAATTCCAAACTGCCCTCTTGATGTTCCGTTTATCTGTCAGACCTCACCCTTACTGGACTATTGACCCTGAGACAGGAATTCCAAAAAGCTGAGAAGCCGCTCCAAGGAGGGTCTCTGGACATACCAGGACTTTTGATTCAACACACATGCTCGAAGCCCCCCAAGGAGGAGCATTCCGGACATACCAGGACTTTTGCCTCAGTATCCCCTCAGGCTCTCCCAAACATTATATAATTCGCCCCTAGTCTGTAACTGGTGCTCTTCTCCCCCAGGAGAAGTGCCCGGCAGGGTTCCTTTCTTCCTTTCAATAAAGCCTGTTACTCTGGTCTTTCGGACTCCCATGGATTCTTACATACATGACTCACAATAAATTAGGTATTTTACACTTTTGGGATTGAATTATAGCACAAATTCTTTTGGGAATACAATCAATCATGTGAATTTCAACCAAAAAAATATTCACATGCAAACATGTACTTAAATATTTGGATACAATGTTGTAGGTTCAAAAGTCCTACTCAGCCCCATCCATTGGATAACTAGGCTTTAGAGTTTATAAATGAAGTTACTGAACAATCAGTTAATGACATTTCTAGTTCCTGTTATCATTATAGTAGTGCACTGTATCACTATGCCGAAGATTTATGTTGAAACAACTCTTATTTTAAAATGAAAACCAAGTGACTGGTACCATAATACATTTAACAGACATTTGTGAAATTCGATGGCCCAATATTCAATTTTCCATGCTGAAGCCAACTTAACATGTTTTAGAAAATTTTATCTTTATTACTTTCTAGTAAATCAAGATGCCCGTGCTACCATTACAGAAGTCAACAGGTATTCTTTTGTTATAGTGATCTTTTCTCCAACTAGTCCTTTCAAGTGGTTGGACCATAACTTTAGTTTCATCAATTAGAATTCTTTCTTTCAGGACTCTGATACTGGGCCTGAATAATGCAAGAATAGAATTAATGGGCTTTTGTTCATTTTGGTATTGGTGCTTGGAAGAGATATAAGAACAATCTCTGTTACTAAGACTCTCTAGAATTTTCCGCTAGGATTTTTTTCCATGGTTTCTCCTCTATATTAGAATGTACCCTAATACATCTTTTCAATAAATTCTCTTCTTTGCTTATGGTTTTTAAAGAGTTAACCAACATGACCAAATATGTAGATATGTTGAACATATTATCAGTCATTAAACTCCACCTAGTTGTAATCATGATTCCTCATTATTTACTTACAGAACAAGCACAGAGAATCACAGAACACAGGTAATATGACAGGTGTATTTTAACTGGGGGAGGGAGAGATGAGCACTGAGGAGAGGCTAGGCATACAGTATACCACATGGGGGCAGCAGATATTGCCATAAATTGAAGAGCTTGACAAATTTGGTAAACTTGTCCATTTTCTTTTACTTTGATCCCCAAATTTCATTTATTTTTATCTTTTCAGAAAGGCTATTGCTCTTATTTTTTTATTTTATTTTTTTTTCATTTTTCTGAAGCTGGAAACAGGGAGAGACAGTCAGACAGACTCCCGCATGCGCCCGACCGGGATCCACCCGGCACGCCCACCAGGGGCGGTGCTCTGCCCCCCAGGGGGCGATGCTCTGCCCATCCTGGGCGTCGCCATATTGCGACCAGAGCCACTCTAGCGCCTGAGGCAGAGGCCACAGAGCCATGCCCAGCGCCCGGGCCATCTTTGCTCCAATGGAGCCTTGGCTGCGGGAGGGGAAGAGAGAGACAGAGAGGAAAGCGCGGTGGAGGGGTGGAGAAGCAAATGGGCGCTTCTCCTATGTGCCCTGGCCGGGAATCAAACCCGGGTCCTCCGCACGCTAGGCCGACGCTCTACTGCTGAGCCACCCGGCCAGGGCTATTGCTCTTATTTTTTATGTAATTAACTCTGTAACTTGTTTTCATTCTACCTACTAACATTTCTTTATTTCTTCCCCTGGCACTGAGCTTCTCTCTCTTTTAATTTAATTTAATTTAATTTTTTAACTGACAATTTACAGTTGACAGTCCATATTATTTTAAATTAGTTTCAGGTATACTGTAGAATGGTTAGACAATTATACAATTTATGAAATGTTCCCTGTGATAATTCTATACCCACATGGCACTCTATGCAGTTATTACAATACCACTGACTATATTCCCTATGCTCTACTTTACGTCCCCCTGACTATTTTGTAACCACCAATTTGTACTTCTTAATCTCTTTAACTTATTTTTTTTATTTATAAAGTTAATTTGTGTATAGCAACCTCAATAGTATCATCATTTTTTAAATAGCATCATCATTTTTGTCATCTTTATTATCTCCATCTTCCATATCTCAGTAGGGGATAATATACTGCTCACAAAAATCAGGGGATATTTCAAAATGAATATGAAGGGATAAAATATCCCCTAATTTTTGTGAGCAGTATAGTTTTAAAATAAGTTATGGTAATTAATATGTTGCTTCTAATTTGTGAGGATAGACATCAGTATGGATTACTAATATTGACATAAGGCATGAATTTCACAGTCCAGCAGCCACATAAGGATTAAAGAGTTTCTATTTGCCTGACCTGTGGTGGCACAGTGGATAAAATATCAACCTGGAACACTGAGGTCACCGGTTTGAAACCCTGGGCTTCTCAGGTCAAGGCACATGTGGGAGATGATGCTTCCTGCTCCTCCCCTCTTCTCTCTCTCTCTCTCTCTTTCTCTCTCCTCTTTAAAATGAGTAAAGTCTTAAAATAAAATATATATAAAGAGTCACTGTGATCTTGAATTTTTCTTCTTTCCAAAACTTCAGGTTTTTTATGTTTGTAGAGAAGATGCTTTTATAGTAGTATTATGAACTAAATAAAATGGCATATGTAAGGTGCTTGTTAGAGAACTTGCTATGTGGTATTATGAACTAAATAAAATGGCATATGTAAGGTGCTTGTTAGAGAACTTGCTATGTGGTATTATGAACTAAATAAAATGGCATATGTAAGGTGCTTGTTAGAGAACTTGCTATGTGGTAAGAACTCAAAGATGCTTAGTACTGCTTTTTATTTTCTTTATTTTTTAAAATTTTATTTTGAAAATTAAATTTAAAATGGTGATACTGGTCAATAAGAACACATAGGTTTCAGGTAAACATCTCTATAGTATTTGAACTGTTGATTGTGTTGTGTATCTATCAGCCAAAGTCAAATCACTGTCTATCACTTCATACTTGTCCTTTTCACTCCCTTCCCCAAACCCCTCCCCAACATCCCCTCTCCCTGGTAACCACATCACTTTTATTTATGTCCATATGTCTTAGTTTTATATCCCACCTATGTGTGAAATCATATAGTTCCTAGCTTTTTTTATTTACTTATTTCACTCAGTATAATGTTCTCAAGGTCCATCCCCATAGGTGGGATATAAAACTAATACTAATAATGGACATAGATGAAAGTGGAGTGGTCATGAGGAGGAGAGGAGTGGGGGAAGGTACTAGAGAGGAACAAATATACAGTGACAGAACATGATTTGACTTTGGATGATGGGCATACAAAATAAGCAACAGTTCAAATGCCATAAAAATGTTTACCTGAAACCTATGTACTCTTATTGATTAATGTCACCTCATTAAATTTAATTTTCTAAATAAATTTTAAGAATATAAAGAAAGTTAAATAAACCAAAGCTTTAAAACGTGAAAGACCTATCCACATTCACAAACGAGGTATGTAAAAGAATGAGACTATTTATTTTGACTCTGAATTCAGAATTCTACCATTATTCTGTTTTGAATCTGCATGTCAATTAATTGGTTATCTTTAGTACATGAGAGAAGCTGAAAAATTATATTAAAGAATGGAATATGTTCACATGACAATTATGCTATTATCCCATGTGAGAAGTAATCTGAGAGAAATTAAACTTTATGAGAGACATTGATTTTTACATCTTTACTCTAAATATTTTCCAAGAAAAAAATTATTGAGTTTTACTGAATAGATCTGGAAATACTTGCAAATGAATTAAAAGCTTTCTAGAACAATTGTATATTCTGAAATGTGATGCAAGCCAGAACAATTCCACTTTGAATTAATAGTTCTTAAAATGCTTGTGAAACCATAAAACAGAAAAAGATTTCTAAATATGAAGAAGAAAATGTGTGTAGTACATAAAAACCAAACATTCAATTTACTGTTGAGATGAAAATTTTTAAGGTGATAACTTTATGATTTGAATTGACTTGATTCACTTAAAAAAATTCAAAAGTAATAAACCCTTATAATAAAAATGGGGGAAAAATGGTATAAATAGGTGAAGTACAGACCATGGGTAAGAAAAAGGGACAGGATAAGCTCTGAGTTTGTGGGAAATAAATAATAATTTCATGAAATCTTAGAAGTATAAAAAATTATAGAGGTGCGAATTCATTATTTTTCTTTAAGAGATGAGGAAATGGGTAATGAGGTTCAATGACATTTTCAAGTTGGGGCAAAATCAAGTCCAGACCTTATTCCCATACTATTATTTTTCCATTTTTTCAGCAGTCCTTCCTATTTTAAAGTGTTTATCTGTTACCTTTGAATAGCAGCTATAAAAGCCCAATAGCTTTTTAATAGCTTCTTCATGAGTTTTTAAAATTTTAGTTAGTATTTTTTTAGGTCTTGTCCCAAATACGATAGGACATGCATTATATATCAAGATATTGTACGTACTCAGCAAATAAAAACAGTTATAATACGAGATTCAAGTGCATTTAAATGCACATACAAAATACAGTGTGTCCGTAAAGTCATGATGCACTTTTGACCAGTCACAGGAAAGCAACAAAGGACGATAGAAATGTGAAATCTGCACCAAATAAAAGGAAAACTCTCCCAGTTTCATACCTATTCAGTGCAGTTAGATGTGGGCTCACACACAGATTTTTTAGGGCTCCTTAGGTAGCTATCCCATATAGCCTCTGCAAACTCGTCACTGACTGATGGCCTACCAGAACGGGGTTTCTCCACCAAACTGCCGGTTTCCTTCAACTGCTTATCCCACTGAGTAATGTTATTCCTATGGGGTGGTGCTTCGTTATAAACGCTCCGATATTCACATTGTACTTTGGTCACGGATTCGAATTTAGCGAGCCACAGAACACACTGAACTTTCCTCTGTACCATCCACATCTCAACTGGCATGGCCGTGGGCTGCTCCGCTGTATACACGGTGTTATGTCATCATCTGTACATGTGCACATGCTGTCACATCATCCTACAGAAACTGGGAGGGTTTTCCTTTTATTTGGTGCAGATTTCACATTTCTATCATCTTGTGTTTCTTTCCTGTGACCGGGCAAAAGTGCACCATGACTTTACGGACACACTGTATATTTAGAGGATCACAAATGTAATCTAGTAAAGTGAAAAACAAAAATGAAGAATTCCAAGGCAGTAAAGAAAGTGGCACTTACAGGTGAGAATTGATGTCCAATGCCACTTGAATCCCTTCAACCTTAGTCTTCTCTTGTGCACAAAGAAATAATGGACTCTTTGAAAGGTCTAGATCTAAAATTTGTATGCACCCTTCCAGTGATTAATCCAGAAAACATATGTCCAGCGATTTGAAGAATAAAGATTAATCTCTCACAATACCTCTAGAGTCTAAGCCACCAAAACATTTCATCTGGCCTTCTGGTTACCCTTTCCCTGTCATCTCCTGTAGCTAGGCATCATTTGATTCTCCACATTTGACCATATCTTTTCTTGGTGTTCAACATTCAAAGGCTGCTATTGGCTTTCAGTTGATGCATTTGCTGCTCTTACTGCCTAGACCATTATATCATTTCATCAACTCATGGCTAAATTTTTCTATTTATTTCCCATCTCAACTCAAATACCTCTCCCACCATTTGATTGCACAAGACATTTTCCTATTCCATAGCCTCTTTTATTTTCTCTGTCACTTGCTGCTACCTGAGATAATCTCATTTATTTCTAAATTTATGTGCATTTTACTTTTCCCCCTCAGGGAAGTATAATGCTTCATGAAGCAAGAAACTTTCTGTGATTTTTCTTTTCATTGCTATATTCTTTGTATCAAAATATATCATTTACATAGTAGGAGGCTCAATAATATTTGTTTCATGAATAAATTAATTAATACATATTTGAGGTGCCTACAGCTGTCTTATCCTTCCAGTTTTCTTCTTTGGAGATTTAGTTTATAACCTTTTTACTTATTTAGAGCATTGATTCACTTACTTAAATAATTGGTGGGAATCTGACTAACAGTTGCCTAAGGAGAACTTCCTCTCCATGGGCATTAGGTATTTTGAAAGAAAACTGAGAAAACAACATGGCTTAACTACCTCTCGGAATCTTCCTGATTACGTAATTACCCACTCTTTGCATTTTCATTTAGTTAAATATATAAATATTTTCTTTGAACATTGGTGATTGGGCTAAAATGCATTATAATTAAGATGATATTTATGATGAAATACAGAAAATAAAAAAGAATAAATGTATTACTAGAACGAGCAGGATTTGGGGCAGCTCATCGCAATCAAAGAGACGAACCAGACTGAGTATATAAGAATGTCTTTAATTCAGAGGTACCAGTACTCTAAGAAGGCAGGGGGGTCCTGCCCACACAGCTGCCTAACACTCTCCTGGTGCTACCAATATTTATAGGGTTTAGGGGAAAGAGAAGAAAAAGTAAAAGTCTGTGCCATTAGTCACGTAATGATGTGCAGAAGGTGGGGGTTCGGCTTCAGAAACACCTCCTCTGCAAGTTCTTCTGAGGTAGCACAGGCCTAATCAGCATGGTCCTATCTGGCGTCCTTCTTAAATCTTCAAGACAGCCGGGATCAGGTGTCTCCCAGGAATGGCCGAGACCTGGTGCCTCTGGGACCATCTGCCTCTGGGAATTATCTGTGAAAAGACTCCTTATTTTCTTAGGATACAAATTAAAGATTTAAGATTGGTGAACTGGGTTTCTAATTAATACATAGGCCCTAAATTTCCACAATAAATCCTGTGACTAGGCTTTTACAAACAACTATTGTGATTTAAACTCCCCCTAACTGTCGGGTCCCTCCCCAGTGTAAACTTTCCCTGACAGTCCTGCAAATGTAAGCTTTTCTTTGCTACATTTCAAAGCAAAGGCCAGGGAGCCATTAAGAGAGACTAGTAAGTGGATTAACTATTTCTTATCCCTTACATAGCTCCCATTCATTAGAACTAAAAAGCTACTTATTACTGAAGCCAAATTTCTCATTTTAGGGCTCCCCTATCAGTTGCTCCGTCTTCAGTTAGATACTCCATACTTACGTTTGTTTCCCAAAATCCTGGACTCAAACTGTATTTGTTTCTGAGGGCTGCTACATCAAAACGCCACCAACTGGGTGGCCATTAAAACAATAGAAATTTATTCTGTCTCACAATTCTTAAGTCCAGAACTCCAAAATCAAGGTGCAGGCAGAACTCCACAATCTCTGGAGAGACCCATTCCTGACTTCTTCCAGATTCTGGTGGCTGTTGGCCTCCTCCGACTTGAGACTGAAATTGTGTGTATGTGTACATATAATACCCTGTGTCTTCTTGTGGGGATACAAGTGATGGCATTTAGGAACCTATTCAGATAACGGGATAATCTCCTCATCTCAAGACGCTGGACTACACAGATTTATAAGGTATAATGTTAGAAGTCGACTAGAACCCCTCCGTGATGTATGTGTGCTCACAATGGCCTCCTCAGTAAATGGCCTGCCAAGGGTTTAAGCTGCTCCATGGTATTACTACCTTGACATCCATTTTGCTTGGCCCTGTTGCCTGTGGCTGACACTAGCCTCTTCATGTACATGCATGCACTAGCTAACAATCTGAAGAGTCACAAGCAAACACTTGTGAGCCTCTTAGAAAGGACCCCATAAGGCTTACAAAGTCCTACCATTTATTTTTTAGTGTAAAATGACCAATCTGGCCTTAACCCAGGAACCCCGAAGCACTCCACCCACAGACCCTAATAAAGACATGTGTCCCAGGTCCTCTTGCTCTCTCTCTTCCTGCACTCTGCCTTGGCCTCCCTGTGTGTGCCCCTTGAGGTGTTCTTTGTACTATCAGTGTGATACTCGGTTGCATCTGCAGTTCCTAGAAGAGTGCTGTACCCTGTTAAGTACAAAATCATTTTTGTCCAATGAATGAATGAAAATATATGTCTTAATGAAGGCCATTCTTTGAGATTAGATAACATGAAGACGAGAACAAATTATAGAGTCAAGGAGAACTTGAATCTGAATTATTTTCTGGTTCTACCCACCTTATCTTTGGCAAGTTTGTTAACTATTCTAAAAACTCACTTGTGCAACAGTATAACACACACACACACACACACACACACATTTATTTATTTATTTGGAACAAAACTGCAGGTGAGCTCGCAGTGGTGATGTGCTCTTGAGTGCTTCTACAGTTTCAGCTGCATGGGGGCCTGTGGCTTGCGTCCTCTGGGGCCTGGGGGTCACAGTTCTCATAAGGGCTCTTCACTATAAAGTTATAGGTTGATTTTCTTCGGAATGGTGAAAAAATTACGTTTTGTATATAAAAATTCTTGCTCTGATAATTCAACATATTCAAAGAATTTAAGCATATGCATACATGAACATGCTTGTGTATGCATATGTCTGTGTGAGTGAGATAGAGAAAGAGAGAGGGGAAAGGAAGGAGAGAAAGAAAAAAAAGAGAACGAGAGAGAAATAACAACACATTTAAACTAATTGACCCAGGGTGTAGTCCCTGGAACTCACTAAAGGTTATGTGCACGTCTGCGCTCTTTGGCCCTTTCTTCTCTCTGCATCCCCCTCACCTTGCCTACGTGATTGCTGTCTGCCGAGGAGTGTATTTACTCTCAAAAAACAAACAAACAAAAAACAGTTGAGACACCTACAGCCACCAAGGTAATTGGGGTATCTGTGCCTGTGTCTTGTTTGTAAGCTTGGCTTGCTACCATTTGTAGACATGTTTTTTAGCAGATGTTTGACATCATTTGTCTTCCAGCACAGACGATATCCACCTTGATCTGTGGTGAGATGCAGATTGGGTTGGGAACCGCCATCCAAATTAGTGCTGCATGAGGCGGTTCACCTGCAGCCTCAGGCTGCAACTCCTAACAGATGACTCCAATACTTGGCTGTGTGTGGGAGGGAACATGACAGTTTAATTTAAATACCTCTGCTGATGCACGACATTCAGAAAGACAGATCTCTGCTGTACACTCACGTTCCTACGCAGTCACTCTACTTGCATGGTCTCCGCTGCAGTCTGACAGGGAGGGGAAGAGATGGCCTGTCTTCTAAATCCATGTGCTCTTATCACCAGAATAGTGGTTAAGAGTTTGTCTCCTGGAAGCAGTCTGCCTGAGTTTGCATGCTGACTCCGTAACTGTTTAGCTATGTGGCCATGGACAATTGACTTGACCTCCATTTTTTTTAATCTGTAAAATTGTTGTTACCCTTAAAGAGCATGCATCTCTTGGAGTCATTGTATTAAATGAAATCTTTCCAAAGAAATATTTAAAACACTTTCTAGAATATAGTTTTAATAATTAGTACCGTTGATTGCTATCAGGCATAGAATTAGGTTTAAGAGGAACAATTGTTCATAGAGTAATTAGAAAAAAAAAGTGGAATTAGAAAAGGTCATGTAAGAAAACTACAGAGCCCTAATAACTGTAATTCAGAGCAAGATGGAGTCAGAAACGAATGTCATGGACTATAGGAGAAGAAACACTTCTGGGGGATGGAAGTAAGAAATGTTTCATAGAGGAGCTAATTTAAATAAGATCTAGAAACTGAGTCATATTTAAATAAATGGGAGCCATAGTTATGTTCTAAGCAAAAACTGAGGCACAGTTAAAACGTCTTCTCTTGATATGGGAAACCCTAACTTTAGTGTCCTTTTATCTGGTTTAAAAGGTTTCTCAGGCTTGTACGTGAAGAAATAGAATTCACATACAGCCATAGTCATAGTGAGCTAATGGCAGAGAATAAAATAGCATTTGTTGAACACTTACTATGCAGCAAAGACTGAACCAAGAGATCCGTTGTTAACCCTGCCATAAGCATTTGGGAAATGGAGTTTCTGTCTCCATATGACAAGTAAAGAAACAGAAACTCAGGAGGGTTAAATAAAACAAATTTTCAGTAGCTGGTGGAATCTGGATGTAAACTCAGAAATTAATTGTCATAGATTCTCTATTTGTTCTACACATCCCTGCTGTCTGTTGCTATCAGAGGCTGAGATTCATTCTTTTTTAATGGATGTACACTTCCGACTTCCTCTTACATCTTTTTTCATGTCATGGTATACATAAAATATGGTGACAATTTTTTCACACTGAAAAAAACAGATGAGACCACCTCTGGTCTTTGGCTCCCCTGAGCTGTACCTGGCTGAGGAAACGTCTTTCTAAGGACACCTTTGACCTTGATAGACTTGCACATTACAATTCTGGGATAGAGGAGGAAAAGATACTAAATCAAACTCTTCAACTGCTCTGCCCTTTCACTTCCTCTGGGTTTCACTCAATCACAGGAGAACCAATGACATAGGAGGTCAACAGCACAAAGAGCTCTACCACAATCCTGCTTAGGAGCCTTGCAATTCTCCTTTGCCACATGAGTGACAGCTCTACCGAGAATGCATTGCAGAAAATGAGCATTCTCTGTAACACCATTCCACATTGTGACTGTGCCACGAAACACCATATGTATTTATATCACACCAGTAGTAATGTTTAAATGAAAAACCTTTTAAGTCAAGTTTTACACTATTCCAAAGATCATTTTGTTTCTCTTTTAGGGCTCAGAAGTCATTCTTGGTATTCCTCATCCAAAGAACTTAGTGTTGCTGCACCTGTGACAAGTATCCTCAAGGATGTGCAAAGGGCCTGGGACATATCTGGTTAGATCCACAATCCTTATGTAACTAGACTCAGAATAGTGTGCCTTTCTCCTTCCTGGCCGAACAAACTTAGCACCACTCCCATCTTTCATTTCGGTATATTTATAATCCCAGAACCAATTGCTTCTCCGAATTGTTCTGTGATTTGCTCTCTGAACCTGTTTTTATGTCATCAGCTCTATTCTGTAAGGTCAGTTCTTTTCTTTGAATCCAATTATTAGTCTTTGACGCTTATCTGTACTTCAAACTGAATCTTAGATTCTGGGCTTTCTTTCATCTCAAGCTTGAAACCTTGTTCTGTTCTATGAACTTCAGACATATGCAGACATATGCTAATATACATACATTTATGCCCAGCAAGTTTCCTTGAAATCCAGCCTGGACAACAGTTCCCCAGTTCTCCTGATTGCCTGGGTGAGGGGCACTGTGAGTAGCAGGGAGAATTTAACTCTCTTTCTCTCTCTCTTTCATGTGAGTGTTTATATATCATCACATTGTTTTACATATAATTATATTTTGCTCATATATAATCAATTTTACTGCTGAGAAAAATGAGGCTCGAGAAAGTTAACAAGTTTGCCAGAGGTAAGGACAGAAAGGACAGTATTTGTTTCCATATTGGCAGCTGGGTAGACGTTGTGGGAGGTACGTGGGTTGAGTCCTTATATATCTCAGCTCTGACTCAAAAAAAAAAAAAGATAATTTAACTTTTATGCAGCATGTTAAAATGTGTACAATGCTTCTTACATCTTACTATCTTTCTCTTTTGAACATGAACAAGTGGGTTTTTATATCCATATCTTGGTTACTCGAGAAGAGTACTTTTCCCACAGTACCGAGTCTGTGAATCGTAAGAATTCAATATTGGCTACAGTCATTTTTTTGAAGAGATCAAAATTTTAGAGTGACAAGTGTTGTTTTACGCATTAGTATTAAGTTTCCAGGAAGAAGGTTATTGTCTAAGCTAAGAGAATTGAGATAATTTCTGAGATTGTTGTATGCCAAATATAAGTTGATGAAGAAGTTAAAAGAATATTCTAGTGGTAGCTGAGAAATGGGAAGGAACTGAGGGTCCAAAGGGATCATGAAAGAGAATAAAATGTAGTTAAATTGGGCACTGAATGGTGAAAGTGAAGAAAACCTTTTGGTGTTCTTGTCAAGAAAGTTGATGATGGCTTATATGTAATTTATGTATTAGTAAAGGACACATAAAGGGATCAAATACCTGTGATTATAGTCCCCAACTTATTAGAATAAGGGAATAAAAATAACATTTTGATATCCAGGATTGACTAATGATTTGGTAAGTGGCAAGACTCTAGCACAATGGAAAGAAATAGTAACTCTGCTTGAAGGCTATTCTCCTATACCCTTTCCCCATGAGACAGAAGAACAACAAAAAAAAGAAGTTTATAGAACACAAGCCATTGCTACCTGCTTTCTATGCATCCCAGGAGACTCTGTGGATCATCAAAAGCAAGTATAACGATGGGAAGAAGATTCATTATTATCAGCTATTTTGGGCTAGAAGACCAAAAATTGTTAGCTTTTAAAAATTTTGTGAGAAGAAAGTCTCTCGTTCACACAACTGCTCATCATAGGTGATATAATAATATCCTTTGGGGATATATTTTCTGGCTTTCTATTTTAGTGAACCCACACAAATGCAACACACACATACACACAAAACATACAAATATATACCCTTCTTGTCACATAGACATCTGTAGATTCCTTCCTGTTTTTAGAGGTAGAATTTCCAATCCTTAGATCTTTTAACCTCTCAATAATCTGAATTCAAAATAAGAGAAAAGCAGACTTCTAGCCTGACCTGTGGTGGCGCAGTGGATAAAGCCTTGACCTGGAATGCTGAGGTTGCTGGTTCAAAACCCCAGGCTTGGCCCTGGCCGGTTGGCTCAGCGGTAGAGTGTCAGCCTGGAGTGCGGGGGACCCGGGTTCGATTCCCGGCCAGGGCACATAGGAGAAGTGCCCATCTGCTTCTCCACCCCCCCCCTCCTTCCTCTCTGTCTCTCTCTTCCCCTCCCGCAGCCAAGGCTCCATTGGAGCAAAGATGGCCCGGGCGCTGGGGATGGCTCCTTGGCCTCTGCCCCAGGTGCTAGAGTGGCTCTGGTCGCAACTTGGCAATGCCCAGGATGGGCAGAGCATCGCCCCCTGGTGGGCAGAGCTTCGTCCCTGGTGGGCGTGCCGGGTGGATCCCGGTCGGGCGATGCGGGAGTCTGTCTGACTGTCTCTCCCCGTTTCCAGCTTCAGAAAAATACAAAAAAACAAACAAACAAACAAAAAAAAAACCCAGGCTTGCCAGGTCAAGGCACATATGGGAGTTGATGCCTCCTGCTCCTCCCCGCTTCTCTCTTTCTCTCTCTCCCTCTCTCCCTCTCTCTCTCTCTCTCTCTCCTCTATAAAAATGAATAAATAAAATCTTTTAAAAAGAGATAAAAGCGGATTTCTATACCCCCAAAATCTTAGATTTGTTGAAAACCAGATGACTGTGTGAAAGGTAGATGTTCTTTAGAATCACAAGGCCTCACCAGTTTCAATCATCATAAATGTATGCCCCATCCCCCCAGCCCATGTCAGGAGGCAAGAGGAGTTCTGAGCTCACAAAATAACTAGAAAGTAGTCCCATTCTATCATTTTTTCTCACACTTTAAATCTTCATAAAATTTACACATTCCTTATTATCCTATGACTTCCAGTTTTTAAAATCTTGTTACTGTGTCCTCTGGAATTAACAGTCTATCATCAGCAAAGCTTCCTGTATTTGCAGATTGTTCTCTGAATGTCTCATGATCTCTCTCTGAAGAAAACCTGAGTGTGTTCTGAGAACACTGCTCCCAGTCATCATCCCGGGTGCAGCTAGGTCTCCCACAATTCTCACACCACCAGCCCGGGCAGAGGAAGCGGGGCAACTACCTTCCTCTACCCACAGAAGCTTCCGGATCTTTTCCCTAAAAGCCCTATCTTGACATCTCAAGGGATCATGTTATAGCATCTGCTTACCACCCTCAGTAGGTGTTCTTGCTTACCAATCTTTGAGCTGCTCTCTTTGGTATGTAAATGATTTCAGCTCTTAGTGGAATGTTACTATATAGACAAGGTGGGGTCGAAGTAGGTTTACAGTTGTTCATATGAAAAATAATACAGTAATTAGTAAATAATAATACAAGAATCAACTCTGTGTTTCTCATACTCACAACTGTAAACCTTCCAGTCATTCTTGGTCTCGGTGCCTTATACTTCTCTTCGCCAATAAGCTGTGATCTGTGCTACCTACCTAAAGGCTCACATGCTACCAGTTTATCTGCAATCCTCCTTTAATTTCAACTGTAGGTGAATCACCATGTGATAATTACCATCTTTCTTCTTCCAGATCAATCTCATCTATTATTATAAATTCAGTGATCATTAGATACTACTGGTGCTTTCATTCTTTGACACTACCAACTATTCACTGTCCCTTACCCTTCTGATATTCTTTTCCAGTTTAAATTTCATGCTGAGTCATTATCATCACTTTGTTCTTTTATTTATTTATTTATTTATTTATTATTTAGCTTTTCAGAGACAGAGAGAGAGTCAGAGAGAGGGATAGATAGTGACAGACAGACAGGAACGGAGAGAGATGAGAAGCATCAATCATCAGTTTTTCGTTGCGACACCTTAATTGTTTATTGATTGCTTTCTCATATGTGCCTTGACTGTGGGGCTACAGCAGACCGATTAACCCTTTGCTCGAGCCAGCGACCTTGGGTCCCAGCTGGTGAGCTTTGCTCAAACCAGATAAGCCCATGCTCAAGCTGGCAACCTCGGGGTCTCAAACCTGGATCCTCCACATCCCAGTCCAACGCTCTATCCACTGTGCCACCACCTCGTCAGGCTCACTTTGTCCTTTTATTCATCTTCAATTCCCTTGCCTCTCTTTCATTTATTAATATCATTTGACAAAACAAGCACTGGTTAAATTCAGCTCCCCACCTACTTGTACCTAGGCCCATGCAGTTGACAATGTGTGGAACAAAAACCTCTTGATTACACTGGCTGGTCTCACTTTTAATTTATAACCACACACTTTAAGTAAGTCCTGAAAGGTTCTCAGCAATCACACTATCTGGTGATAGTGACTCACCCTCGTACCTTTGTATTCTGATGACTCTACTTCTTACTTCACTGAGAAAACTGAAGCATTCAAAAGGTAATTTTCTACCTACAACTACCATACCTATAAACTCAACCAAATTATGGATCTTGTTGGTATAGCTGAGTTATCTATACATCTATCTAAAAATCAATCCCTCTGTTTGCTCTCTTTTGCTTACTCAAAAGACATCATTCAAGCAAGCATCCCATCTCTCCATTGCAATTGATTTTTCTCTATATACTGGTGCATTCCCATCAGTATTCAAAAGTGCTACTATTTTTTCTCATTTGAAGGAAGAGGTGTATACTTAGGCATTTTCTCCATCAGCTTTTACACCATTTCTTTTCCTTTGTAGTCTATATCTTTAAAAGAGTTGTCTATCATATCTGCTTATGGTTCCTTCTTCCCCTTAGACTCACTACCTCAGGCTTCTATCCCCTTTAATAACAACGTTTTTGTCAAAGTCATTATGATGCTCAAGCCAATAAACTCTTCTCAGTCTTCATCACACTTAACATAGAGTAGCACTTGCCCATGGTGGTCATTTCCTGCTTCTTGACACATTCTCATCATTTAGCTTTCAGAACATTATATTCTTCATTTCCCTCCTATCTTATCTCTTCTCAACTTTCCCGGTTGTTCTTCTTTTCTGGGACCTCTTACAGAGGTATGTCCTAGGAATCAGTCTTTAGCCCTGATATTTTCTCCACCTATACTCACTCTCTTGATGATCTCATTCTGGTCTCCAAGCTGGTGCCATAGTCTACCATATATATACCTCCATGCAAGACCAAGATCCTGTACTCCAGGCTGACAAATGCAACTGCCTGTTCAATATCAACAATAGAAAGTGTGATGGACATCTTAAACTCAGTGTGTCCAAAACTGAAATTCGGATTGTCTTCCTAAATGCTATTCTTTCCATAGGATTTATCAACTCAGTTATAAAAGTTCTAGCCTTCTAGTTTCTGAGACCAAAAATCTTGAACAATTTGGGATTTAACTTTTTCTCTCTCAAACTTTACATCTGATCTCAGTGGAAATTCTATTTACTCCATCTTCACAATGTGTCAAGCATTTTATCACTTGTTATCACCCTGTGTGAGCCTTCTTACATGTCTTCCTACTTCCACTTAGCTCCCCTGCACTTTGTTCTCAACATAGCCACCAGAGTGACTCTTTCTACGGCTAACTCAGACAATGCTATTTCTTTACTCCTAACTTTCCAGTGGCTCCCATCTTACGCAGAGTAAAAGTCAAATGCCTTCTGTTAGCCTATATTACTCCTCCAAGCTCAACTCCAAATATCCGCCCCTGTATGCATTCTCCCCCAGACATAGCTGCCTTCTTCCTGTTCTTTTTCTTCAAAAATACAACATATCCTCCTGTTTTGTTTTCTTTGCATAAGTATCTCTCCTTCTTGCAAGAACTCTATCCCCAATTTCCATCTGTCAAACTCTTTTGCCTTCCTCAAACATGTGTTTGTTACCTTTACAATTTCATCTATACTGGTCATTCCATTTAAAATTCTGCCCCACCCCCACCCACTATTTGTATACGCCCCACTCACCCCATCCTTCTTACTCGGCTCTTTTTATTTATTCTCAGGGCACCGACCACTGCCTAACATGCCACATATTTTATTTTTTTAAATTATATTGATACAATTATTTACTCTTTATCTCCCTTCTTTATGATGTAGGCATCATAATAGATTTTTTTTCTTTTCAGTAACATATCTCAATTTCCCAGAATAATATCCGGCACATGTCAAGTGCTCCAAAATATTTATAAAATAAATGAACGATTGAATGGGTGAATGGGCTGGCTATTTTTAGCTTTGTTCTAAACCATCTTATATATATATGTAGAAAGAAGATATAATCTTTGTCATTTCAAAGGACTAATTTCAATCCCATCTATTGACATTTTTAATAATATGAGCTTATATAAGTTATTTAACTTTATCGAGAATATTGGCATAATAATATATACTTCTTGGCTTCTTGGGTTTGTTTTAAGGTGGAACAAAAATAAATAAGTCAAGCACCTACCACAATGCCTGGTACATAATAAGTGTTCAATAATTTCCTTATTACTATGCACTTTACAAATAGTAGCTGCTTTCATTTTGCACGTTTTTCTTGCTCCAGAGAGTACTTGCTATTTTCCTTTGTGACACAAATCAGCATTTCTGAGGCTTCTGATCATAGTGTGTCAATAGCATGCCTGAATATAATGGGTGAGCACATAGTTTGCATGTGAAAAAAAGCAATTATCTCTGTGTGATATTTATTTCTGATTAGCAACAACAATTGCTGTTCCAATTCCAGGCTCTGGTTCATATCAGAGTAATGTTTCTGCAATATATATTAAATGAAAATGAGATTGGGTTTCCCTTCTCTGACTGGTTGAGTACGAACATATTAATGGCCAGAGCAAAATACTCTTACACAGGACGTGCGTTCCATTTCTTTTAGCAAGGTTGTCACAATACAAAGGACATTATATTGTGGGATGGACAGAAGTGGAAAAAATAGTGCTCCAGTTGGTTGGACAAGAGTTTGAAAATGAAAAATAGGTCAAGAGAAATTGAATTGCTTTTAAGGTCTCTCTCTCTCTCTCTCTCTCTCTCTCTCTCTCTCTCGCTGTCTCTCTCTTTTAATTTTAGTCCAGGGAGCTCAATTGTAAAATAAGTAAAAGAAGTGATAAGAATCTTTTTTAAAAAAATTTACAAATAAAAAGCCTCATTTAAGTTCTAAATTTTGGCCTTGTGAATGTGTAAAAACAAATTACAAATGTAATGAGAATTAGTTAGAGATGCATATATATTTACTTCTCAGTAAAAGTAAAATATCTTTATCAAAGATATTTTAGTGGAAAATGACTGTCTACAGAAATCAGGGGGAAAAGTGACAATTAAGAAATATGTCCTCAGAAAAAAACAAAAAATTTAAAAAGGAAAACAAAAAAAATGACTAAAAAAAAAGAAATGCATTCTTTCAGTGAAGCAAAATATGTTAGAATGAAAAGGCAGCTACTGAATCATCTTATTTCTTTCCACCACTTTTAGGTGAGAAAATGAATGTCAGCAGTTCTAAATGTCTTCTCCAATGTCCCTTGAGAGGTGGGGTTAATGCCAGCGTCCCTGGACATGGAACCGAGCGCCCTGCTCCACTCACGCCTGCTCTACTGCTGCATCAGAAGGGAAGTGGTGACCCTCACTTCTGAAATAGACCAAAAATCACAACAAGGTGAAAGTGTTCTGGAGTTCAAATGAACTCCTTACACATTGCTCATGAAACATCAATGTTAAAGCTTAAAATGAGAAGGGAGATTATACTCCAAAGGATTTGGGGCACAACTAGACTAGAATCCAGGCCTTTAGAAGTGCTGCTGGGTGACAGCAGAAAACATCATGAAATGGAGAGAAAGGTACTTAGAGCAGATAAGTGATGATGTGATTCATGCGAAAGCACTGACCTTTACCCGATGCATGAGAGGTACCGCACAGATGCTTCCTGACCTTCACTATGTGCTCTTCCCACTGCACCCCAACTTCTCTTTCACTAAGGGCACTGCCTGGGAGCTCAAGGCCATACCAGTTAAAAAGCAGGTTTATATTTATATCATTCAGAGTCTTTGTAGAAAATAGAAGGAGCAATGTTTTAAAACTTGTATTATTGCCCTGGCCTGTTGGCTCAGCGGTAGAACATTAGTTCAGTGTGTGGATGTCCCAGGTTCGATTCCCAGTCAGGACACACAGGAGAAGTGACCATATGCTTCTCCTCCCCTCCCCTTTCCCCTTCTCTCTCTCTCTCCCCGCCTCTTCGTTCCTCCTCCTCCTCCTGCAGCCAGGACTCGATTGGTTCCAGTAAGTTGGCCCTGGGTGCTGAGGATGGCTCCATGGAGCCTCTGCCTCAGGTGCTAAAGAAATAGCTCAGTTGTTGAGCAACAGCCCAAGAAGGGCAGAGCATTGCTAGTAGGGGGCTTGCTGGGTGTATCCTAGTCAAGGAGCATATGGGAGTCTATCTCTATGTCTTCCCTCCTCTCCCTTGAAAAAAAAAAGAATTAAAAAGGTATTATTGACAACGGTGGAGGCAAGGGCAGGGTTAAAAGAAACCAGCAAAGAATGCTATAGAATGTCCAAGACTAACAACAGCATGGAATTGTTACCAGCTGTAGTCCTGAAGCAAAAAGAAGGAACAGTTATAATCCAGAGAAAGAGGTGTTGTAGCAATGAAGGAGAGCTGGCTACGAGGAGATGTACCTTTTTAATTTTAATCAAACTTTTTATTTAGAGATTATTGCAAATTCACATGCAGTTGTAAGAAATAATACATAGAAATCCCATGTATCCTTTACTCCCAGTTTTTCCTACTGGTAACATCTTGCAAAACTAGTACACTGTCACAAACGGGATATTGACAGATCCTATCCAGATACAGGACATTTCCATCATCACATGGATCACTCGTATTGAACTTTAATAACCATCACATTTCCTTCTCTCTCTCCCTCACCATGCTTTACCACAAGCAACCGGTAATCTCTTCTCCATTTCTAGAATTTTCCCATTTGAATAAGGTTATCCAAATGGAATTTTGCAGCATGGAAACATTTGGGACTGACATTTTTTACTCAATAATTCTCTGGACATTTATCTGGATAGTTGAGTATATAAATAATTGGTTCCATTTTATTGCTAAATGGCATTCTATATACCAAAGTTTAACTATTCATCTGTTGAAGGACATTTCTGTCTTTCTCTTTGGGGGCTATTATGAATCAAGCTGCTGTGAACATTTATGCATATGTTTTTGTGTGAATAAAATTTATTGTGTCTTTGGGATACATGACCAAGAGGGCAATTGCTGCTAGATCATAAGGTAGTTGTATGTTTTGTTTTTAAAGAAACTGTTGATCTGTTGTCCAAAGTGGCTTCACTATTTCACTTTCCCACCAACAATATTAGAGTGATTGAGTTTCGCCATATCTTTGTCAGCATTTGGTGTTGTCATTATTTTTCTTTTTTAATATTAGCCTTTTTTTTAGGTGTGTATTGATATTTCATTGTGGTTTTAATATACATTCCTCTAATGACTAGTGATGTTGGACATCTTTTCTTGAACTAGTTTGGCATCTTTAATTCCCCTTTATAGACTGTCTCTTTATGTACGTTTGCCTATTTTGTGACTAGGTTGTTTATATATTTTTAAATGGAATCTATATATGTTTGCACACCAAACCCTGAAGTCAGCTGGACCAGATTGGTTTGATTTTACAGCTATGTTGGTCAGCAACCCCAAAAGTCTGACTTTCTCTACTTTGGAGTTCTTCTTAAATTCTTGTTTCTTGGAATTCTCAACATTGTATTCCTGATAATTGTGCGTGAATCAAGCTCTATTCAGTGTCAAAGGAGAACTAGCACAATTTGCAGAAAGGGAGGTGCCCCCAGATACAAAGCCCCTGAGTAATGAGAGCTCTTTTTCTTTTTTTTTTCCAAAGTGAGAAGCTGCGGGGAGGCAGACAGACAGACTCCTGCATGCACCGGACAGGGATCCACTGGGCATGCCCACCAGGGGGCGATGCACTGCCCCTCTGGGGTGTTCCTCCACTGCAATCGGAGCCATTCTAGCTCCTGAGGTGGAAGCTATGGAGCCCTTCTCAGCGCCCTGGCCAACTTTGCTCCAGTGGAGCCTTGGCTGCAGGAGGGAAGGAGAGAGATAGAGAGAAAGGCAAGGGGGATGGGTGGAGAAGCAAATGGGCGCCTCTCCTGTGTGCCCTGGCCGGGAATCGAACCTGGGACCTCCACACACCTGGGGGATGCTCTACTGATGAGCCAACCGACCAGGGCGAGAGCTTCTTTTTAATGTAGCACTCCAGTGAGAGTCGTGCAAAGGTAATACAAATTTCAGAAGGTCCCTACTGGGAAAAAAAAGAAAAAGTTCCTTGCTATTGTTTAAGCCCACTCAAAAGTTGCTTACTCCTTCTGGATTGAGAAGATTGGAAAGAGCCTGTCAAATCTTTCAGTTAGCTTCCCTTTCCTCTGCACCACATTAAAGAGACTTAGAGAAACAGCCAGTGAAATGCGTGCATATTAGTATAGGGCCACTGCCCCACTCCTGTGTTCCTTTAGGAACAAAGCCGTTTGGGGACTTAATTATATAAAAGCATGTTTTAGTAGGTGCCACAGAATGCTGGGCATTTAAAAGGAGGTCGTGACTCTCTCTCTCTTTCTCTCTGATCTCTAAGAGAAGGATAGGGTGATTTTCCTTTTTACTGAAAAGAAAAAAAGTTGCTGAAAGGTTTTGTGACTTACTTGTACAATTTATCTTTATTACCGATGATTCAGTTCTTATTCTAAATTATGAAAATAGGGTCGGGGGAATGAAGAAATTTCCCTGTGCAAAGACTTCAGTGATTGTAACTCGCCTACAGGGTGAAATCAATGCTCCTTACCTTTGCATTCAAAAACTGCAATTTGAGCCCAGCCTGCCTTTTAAGTGTCTGCTCGAGCTGCCTCTCTCTGTGCTCCCTGTCTGAGCGCCCCGGGATGCTTCTCATCCACACCTCTGTGCAGTTGCTCTCTGCCTTCTCTCTTCTCAAAGCATTCTCAGCACCCAGGAGTCCAGGGCTATGAGGACAGATCATACAGTTTTCTTTCTTTCTTTCTTTCTTTCTTTTTTTATTATTATTTTTGTATTTTTCTGAAGCTGGAAACGGAGAGACCGTCAGACAGACTCCCGCATGCGCCCGACCGGGATCCACCGGCACACCCACCAGGGGGCGATGCTCTGCCCCCTCCGGGGCGTTGCTCTGTTGCGACCAGAGCCACTCTAGCGCCTGGGGCAGAGGCCAAGGAGCCATCCCCAGTGCCCAGGCCATCTTTGCTCCAGTGGAGCCTCAGCTGTGGGAGAGGAAGAGAGAGACAGAGAGGAAGGAGAAGGGGAGGGGTGGAGAAGCAAATGGGCACTTCTTCTGTGTGCCCTGGCCAGGAATCGAACCCGGGACTTCTGCACGCCAGGCCGACGCTCTACCACTGAGCCAACCGGCCAGGGCCAGAGATCATGCAGTTTTCATTTTGCCATTGCATTATTAAATAAGATGGACATTGGCCACTTAGGTTATCTTGTATTTTGGACCATATCTTGCAAATGCCTAAACTAAATCCTAAATGAAGTAGAATAAGAATCAGGACCAGAAAGTGACCGGGTCCCTTTCTTGTTTGTCACTGCCCCAATTCCCACTGTTGTAAACGATCAAGACGGGTATTCTTTCCACCTGGCAGGTTTATCCATACGGAAATTAACATAGATTGTAAAGAAAGACTCCAAAATGGTTATTTTTTCTTGTTTGTCAGCTAATACCTTCCTTGAAAAAGTTGATACATTTGAATTCTCATCTGAGTTTTCATCTAAAGATAAACACTGTAACAGAAAGATGGAACAACTATCTAGCAGGGATGCTTTGTCATTTAGGATTTATAGGCAAAATCCCTTTCCTCTTCAGTTATTTTCTTGAATTCCTTTGAAGGGAAAGAAATGTTATGCATTAGAGATACTGTACCATAATTGAAGGCATGTTAAAAGGCATATAGATAGAATATAAGAAATCCAGGAATATAATATAGCTCAATAAACACTGCTGAAATGATGCACAATATAGACATAATATACAAGTATCTATTTTGGTACGTAAGTTACAAAGCAATCGAAACGGCAACCAAAATCTTTCTTAAAACAACGTGAAAAAATATTTTGCCAGCCCCAAATTCAGTTTCTGCATTTAAAATGGCAAGTTAACTATTCTCTGCCTTAGTTTTCTCATTTTTAAGGTGGAAACAATAATTGTACCTAGCTAACAGACTTATTGTAAATATGAACTGAATTAATGCACAACAATGCCTGGTTTACAGTGAGTGCTACATACATGTTTAATATGATTAGTATTAGTACTGCTGACAATCTTCTTTTTTCTCTCTCTCTCTCTTTAGGCAGTTCATAGTGATTTACCAGCCCCAGAAACTACGGAGTAACTACACAATATTTTAGTATAAGTATCCCAAATGTTGCATGGAATATGCTTATTCAAAATTCTGATTTAACTGGGAATCCTGTATTATTATTTGATAAAATTAAATTCAGATTCCTCACCTGTCAATGGAGAAATAACACTGACTTCACAGTTCTGTTTTGCATTTAAAGTGCATGGTACAAAATAGTTACTCATTTTCTTTAGGTTTTTGCTCAAATGCCACCTTCTTCTCGAGGTCATCTTTGGCTAACTCATCTAAAATTTTAACAATCCTCCCATAATTTCATACCCCCTTTTTCTACTTTTTTTGTTTGTTTCTCCTTCATTCTTCCACTATCTAACATGCTATATATTTTACTTTTCTTTTCATTTTTTTGAAAGTTGGTTTAATAAAGCTGGGGACAGTGACACAAGGAAGGGCTTTGGACAGAAGAAGCAACAGGCGGGAGCTGCGCTGGCTCACTGAGAAGTCTGAGAAGAGGAAGCCTTAGAGACAGCTTCAGGGGGTGAGCCCTGGGTGATGCTGCCTATTGCTTTCCTGGTTGCCAGTCCCCTGGGGACCCTTAGAGTTTAGGAGATGCACATCTGTGGGGGAAGAGGGGTAAGAGAAAGAGAAATGTTCAGGCATGCTCCTGGAAGGGAGCACACCTGTATTTTGCTTCTCTGTGAGTATATTATCTGTCTACCCCTGTAGAAGTTCCACAAGGACTTGCTTGTTTTGTTCACTCTTATATTCCCAGTGCCTAGAAAGTACCTGGCACAGTCAATAAATAATTGTTACTTGAATGAATGAATGAATGAATGAATGAACGAATGAACCAGCTGATGAGTCAATGTCCACTCTGCTGCTATAACATTTCTATGCCACGCAACAGAGAACGTGAAGTACTTTCAACGAATGAATTGGTTCTGTGAGCCGCTGAAGGTTTGTGGGCAGGAAAGTAATGAGCTAACAGACATGTTATAGGTAGATCTCTCTGGTAGACCAGGCAAAGTAGGTTGGAGGAAGGAACTGAGAGGCGCCAGAGTGGCAGGTAAGTGAGGCAAAGGAATTTGAGTATAATGTAGCAAACGTAGAACTGAAATCACCATGAGCAAAACTAGCTAAAATTTTAGACATAGCCAGTCCCATGGATTTTTTTTCCATTGGTGAAGCATTCTTTAGAAGACATGATTGAAATACACATACCAATTTTTTATTGAAGAAACTGAGGGTAAGACTGATGTCAGAGATTTGATGAAGTTCACAGCCTAAATGGGCTCCAAGTCCACCTTCCTTTTTACAACAGCATAGCAGCATAAGCCCTGCATGGAACTCTGGAACAAATTCTCCTCCAGCCTTGGGCAGATTCACAAGCCTATTTTTTATGGAGTCCTTACCCATAAAATGGGATAATGCCACAATCTCCCTCCTAGGGGCTATTTGGAAATTTATTAGTCTGGTTTGCTAAGTACTTTAGAAAGGAAAAATACAATGCCACTTAGTCACAAGTCATCATTTTGCATAACCTAACACCTGAAATCCTCAGGTGCCAGTTATGCTTGTTGGACCAATGAGAATGAGCGGTGAGCTCCATCCTTTCTCTCTGTTTTCTCGCAAAAGCATGTCTGGGAAATGCCAAATTAGATATACCTGAAACTTAGTTTCTTGCATCTCTCAATGACATAAACCCTTGTTGTGTACACACGATTATATGCATTTATACATCTGACATGCAGTAATTTCTTTGGGTTGTCAATATGATTTATAATCATCAGACCATTGCATAAATGTCTCTGTCACTTTTCTGAAGTGGATAGCCTCCTTGGGACCATTCCTTGGTGCTTAGATTTCTCACTAACTCAGGCATCCCTTGTTTGCATGTAACCTGACCACCTTACTGTTCATTATTGAATCAGAATAAAGTTCTTTTTCTATGTAGGGTTACTACCAAATGTACTATTTCTAATTGAATAAAGAAGCATAAAAAGAACAGGAGGCTGAGAAAGTATGGTCAAGCAGTGGTAAAGCAAGGCCATAGCCTTGAACCTATGAATGCTATGATTAATAGAAAAAAGAATGTTTATTTCAGGTTCATTTGCTGGGATTATTTTATCTCTTTCTCTTCTATTTCTTTCTGCCAAGAATAAAATGTGGCTTCTTCTTAGAAAAGAAAAAAAAATGATAGGTCTGCCTCTAAGTATAGCTAGTCTTATTCATGTAAAAAAAAAAGGTCAGGGAACTTAACCCTTTACATTTCATAACCCATTGAGTAAATCCATTGTTAGGGATTTGTACAGCATACACTCTACTGTAAGGAAGGAGTCATGTTCATCCTGAATAACTTTCACAGACGAACAAGTTTATAGACATGCTAGTAACTAATACGTACAGTGTGTCCGTAAGTCATGTGCACTTTTGACCGGTCATGGGAAAGCAACATAAGATGATAGAAATGTGAAATCTGCACCAAATAAAAGGAAAACCCTCCCAGTTTCTGTAGGATGATGTGGCAGCATGTGCACATGCTCAAATGATGATGTAACACCATGTAAACAGTGGAGCAGCCCACGGCCATGCCAGTCGAGATGTGGACAGTACAGAGGAAAGTTCAGTGTGTTCTGTGGCTTGCTAAATTCGAATCTGTGACCAAAGTGCAACGTGAATATCGGCGCATTTATAATGAAGCACCACCACATAAGAATAACATTACTTGGTGGGATAAGCAGTTGAAGGAAACCGGCAGTTTGGTGGAGAAACCCTGGTCTGGTAGGTCATCAGTCAGTGATGAGTCTGTAGAGGCTATATGGGATAGCTACCTAAGGAGCCCTAAAAAATCTGTGTGTGAGCCCGCATTGAACTGCACTGAATAGGTATGAAACTGGGAGAGTTTTCCTTTTATTTGGTGCAGATTTCACATTTCTATCGTCTTTTGTTGCTATCCTATGACCTGTCAAAAGTGCACCATGACTTTACGCACACACTGTATTTGGTGTTAACCATATCAGGCAATGCCCTAAACAGTTTCATTGATTAATGTCATTTAATTCTCTGAACAAGCCCATGAGCTTCCATTTTGCAGCTAATTAAACTATGGCACAAAGCAGAGAGAAACTTTTCCAAATTTTCTCATCTAGTAAAAGGCAGAGCTGGGGTTTGAACTCAGGCAATCTGGCTCCTACTCATTGTACTATATGGTTTATGCCATACCAGCAAATAAACTTCTTAGAGCCCCACCACAAATCACTCCAAAAGATATCAGGGTGTGTCGTTTAGAAGACCTTAACTTCCAGTGGCTGTCACCAGATGAAATCCTGAGTTTTGGGACAACTCACTAATCTGATTACTCCTAGATTTTTGTTTTGTTTTTTGTTTTTTTTTTTGTTTGTTTGTTTGTTTTTTTTTTTTTGAGGGAAACAAACTACAAACGAAATTAAATCCATCTATTTGATTTGAGTTTGTGTTTTACAATACGGTAATAGAGATGATTTTGCTAAATCATTACTTTAGGTCAGCAGATCCACTAACGGTCTTCAGAATAGTGTAAATAGAATTGTCATAAAAGACTTCAAAGTAACATGCATAAAGCTTAAATAAGTTGCTCAAAGTCACACACCAAATAAATGACAGAATTGGGACTCAACCGTGTTTTTCTAGCTCCAAGCCTGTGTTACTTATAAAATGCTATTAGTACAGAACTACAAAGAGTTTATCTGTCTATCTATCTATCTATCTATCTATCTATCTATCTATCATCTATCTACCTACCTCTGTCCCTACCTCTCTATCTATATCTGATGTGTATGAATATGTGTTTTTGTTAGGGCAAATAAACCTTAAATGTCATCAGTCTCTGGGGCTGTTTCTCTAACATGCACCACAATCACATATCAAGTATTTTTCTTATTTCACCATTTGTTCATAGCTCTTGCAACTTTGAAACTACAGGATAATTGCAATATGAAGGTCAGCCATTTTTATGCCTCCTCATCCCAAGTATTCCATGTATAAAAATTTTTTAGTTTATGTTTTCTAATTACTTTTACTAGAACCTATGTATCCCTGTGGTTTATCATCATAGGAATCAGTCAAGGATGAGAGATATGAGCTATCTTGTGATTATTAATTTGCTGTTATGTGATTATTAATTTGCTATGTTATGTGATTATTAATTACTATCTTATGTCACAAACCCTATTGTATTATTTATGATTACTTTGGAAAAGTATAAAAATGGAGCATCATGAAATATAACCATTCCAATATTCCCCCAGGGACAGTCCCTATCTAAACTGGGGCACCTTTCAAAATGATGTTGGAGAATTTTGCATTTTCTCTGTTTTGTTAGGTCCATGATCATTCTTGGCCATAATAATCAATGATTGGTATATGTCTGCCTGAAATTACCTCTCATCTTTTTTTTTTCTTCTTTTTTTTTTAATTTTTCTGAAGTGAGAAGCAGGGAGGCAGAGAGACTCCTGCATGTACCTGACTGGGATCCACCAGGCATGCCCACCATGGGGTGGTGCTCGGCCCCTCTGGGGCATTGCTCCATTTTAACCAGAGCTATTCCAGTGCCTAAGGTGGAGGCCATGGAGCCATCCCCAGTGCCAGACCAACCTTGCTCCAATGGAAGCTTGGCTGCGGGAAGGGAAGAGAGAGACAGGCAAGGGAAAGGGGTGGAGAAGCAGATGGACACTTCTCCTGTGTGCCCTGGCTAGGAATTGAACCCAGTACTTCTACATGCCAGGCCGACACTCTACCACTGAGCCAACCAGCCAGGGCAAAATTACCTCTCATCTTATTGATTTGCATTTTTCTCTAAAACCTCTTTAAAAGAAGTTGTACATCTGTTCTACTAAATATTTTAAAGAACACCAGATGAAAGTATTTTGATGTATTCATTATGTAGTGACAATTTTTCTGCCATAGGCTGAGGTTATCTTTCTTTAAATATCTTTGTTCCTCCCCAACTCAACACTCAGAAGTATAATGTGTGGCAGGATTAGGCTAGAGATCCTTGGATTCACTATCTTCAGAGACTTTACTATTGGTAGTCCAATTTTCTTGAAATTTGTTATACTAAGAGAATAATGGAGTTTCACAAATATTTAATGCTAGTGTTGATGAGACTTCAAAGACCTCTTTTGCAGGTTTAGTCTTTGCCTACTTTGATCTATTGGTAATCTCTTACTGAAGCACAACACTGAGAGTAAGTCTATAGTTGGGACTGGGCTCAATAGGAGTCTCAAGATCAATTATTGATGTCTGTCACAATTAGGGATCCAGGAAATAGTGGCACTTAAACCAGATAGTTACTGTACTCAGGCCTAAAGGTTTCTACACAGTGATTTTCTGTCAAGTTATTCCTAAGGATAACCAGGATAATTCTATACTGTTGTAACCTTTATCTATGTTTAATAAGAGTTTTATTATTTGAGAGTTCTTACTCATGTCCAACCTGCATAGATTTGGTGCAATTTAAAGCTGTTTCCTCTTGTTCAGCCCTATTCAGAAGTGGACTTGCCATACAATAACTCTCCTTCTATGGGAAGGCTGTCATTAAAGAATGGCCCTGCGGATTGTCCAAGAGGCATGGAGGCTGCAAATTGGGACAGCTGCAATTGGGATATGCATTGTGTTATCTCTCCAGAATAAAACTCATCTATTTTCAGGGAAAACTGGCATTCCTGTTGCATCACAGCAGGAATGAGAGAAGCTTTCTGAACAGAATAGAGAAATACAATAGCACCGACTTACACAATGCAGACTCATAATGGAAAACAAATTTGACCCATTTTATAACAAAGAAACCACTCCCCGTGGTGTTTTCGTGGTCCCATTAGCTGTCTTTGGGTTCACAGAAATTAACTACACCACATTGCCTGATTATTTCTCACCCGCTCTTTTATCAAAGGCTGTTTAGACCGGTGAGAGTAGACAAAAAGCTGATCATCAGTTGGGCCCAGATTCTGTAGATGGACAAAGAAATATGAAGAAAAAAAAAACACTCAAGGAGTTTGCCAGAAGATAATGAGTGTATTATTTTAGCCCGATCAAATAAAATATGATAGAAAGAGTGAAGACAAGCTTGATTTGTACCCAGTTAAATAGCCTTTAAATTATATGCAAGGCGGGGGGTGGTATATGAAAGAGTTGGTCGTTCAATCTGTATGGTAAATGTTTCCACTTCAAATGCAATCTAGGTATTTATTAATTGCCTTTCCCATGCCAGGCACTATCAAATATTTTTTCTAGTTTACTGTTGGGGCTGAAAGGGACCTATACAATGCTCCCTTTTTTCTCTTCTTCGGTTCAGAAGCAATTGAAAGTCAGACAAGGACAATTGACAGATGAAGATGAAATTATTGGCTTTATGATTAGCGAAGCTGTTGGAGAATGTAATTTAATGCAGCCAAGTGTACCAGCAAATTCACCTTGCCTAAATGGAACTTCCTCCTAACTACAGGTTCATTCCATGGAGGAGATGCAGAAGAATCACAGAATATTCAATGAGAGAGAAGACAGTGAGAAGAAGGGTCTGAACTCTTTAAGCCCAGCTGATTCTTACAAAATTGACAATGAGGAACTAACTCTCCTTCAGGTGGGAAAAATAAATGAGGAAATCAGGGATGTTACTCTAACGGAAATCTCACCCCATGAAAACATGAAGAGTGAGAAAAAGGTGCTCACTGCTACCATTTTTAAATATTGCTACAAAATTTTAAAATACCTGTTAGAAGCAAAAGCTTGTATTTCCCAAGAGCCACATTGCCATACCTGAAAGAGGTTTTTTATCACATTCCCTGGGAGTAAAAAAAATTGTTAGAATATTTCTGGCCTCTCCTTAAGCCTTGCTACTTCCTAATTTTTCCCCAAAGGGGGAAACGTGATTTATCTGATTAGTAAATTTAAAAGCAAGAACAGAGCATGCTTAGCTTAACCTCTAAAGGAGAGACAATATCTCAGTGAGAAATATAGACAGTTCCCCCAAGGGGCACAGAGAACTCATTCAGAGGTGTCCTCTTAAAGTTGTAAGTGGAAACAAGAACACTGTAACTTATTCCTTGAAAGATAGTTAAAAAATAAATAAGAGAAAGAAATAGAGTGATTTAAAAGATTAGGATCAGTGTAGATAATCTCAAACCCTATGAGATGACCACAAAATTGACATAGATACCATAAGAAAAGATATTCCTTGTGTCCTGAGGGAATAAGTCTAAGAAATGTAAGAGTTACAAGTCTTTGGAAATGCAGGTGAATGAAACATACTAAATGGGGCCAGGCTGGACAAGAGTAGATCATGCTGATGTCTGGGTTAGTCATTGTTCAACAGGGAGAATACATTCTCATCTGAGTTTTTCCACCTTAGAGAGTTGAGTTTGGACAATATTTATTTAAAAAGTCAATTCCTTTGGCGGACCCCAAATTATGATTTCACCTCTTCAAAAATAGAGACTAAAACAGTAAACAATACTAGAGAAATCATCTCCTAAAAATAAAAATAACTTCCTATCGTAGGCAGGAAAGCAAGGCAAAAGCAAGAAAAATGGAAAATCCTCAGATTCAGCAATTACTACTAGCCCTACCGGTAGGAGAGAAGGGAAGGGGTAGAATAATATATATGTGAGCAACTCAACTGAATTTCCCCCAGAGTAATAGAGGATTGAGTGCGGTAAAGAGAGCCTTAGAAATATTCTTATATTCTGCTACTGTAGACAAAATGTGAAAAATATTTCAGCAGCCATTGAAGTAATGTAAGTTATAAAAGGCTAGACTATTCAAAAGTCGGAAAAGGGCTTGGTACCAGAAACGAAAACAACAAAGGTATTTATTCTCGTGACCTCTAGGGCTTAAGCATCAGATGCATCAGCAGAATGTGTTAAGAGTTGTAGGGGGTTCAGAATGCGTCTTGCCAGACTGTGCCACCTTGGAACGAGGACTATTTTGAGCTGAAGACAATTGAGGCCCAAAAGGCTCATAAAGAATCTTTTCCCTCTCCCTTACCTGCCTACAATGATTTAGTAGACAGCCTGGTCCAGGAAGAGCACTAGGACCAGAGAGAGCTATAGGGAATAGGTGCTGGATATGGTGGGGACCTCTGCAAGGCTAAACCAGAGCCCTCCCTGTGTCTCATTATCTCTGCATGGCAGAGCAAATGTTTGTTTTTCCATTATCATATGAATTGCCTTTTTTCCCTTTGAATTCCCAGACTCCTATCCCTTCTCCTTAGTTCAGAATGGCATATAATCCCCAATTGCCTGAGTGCCTATGGACTTTCCATTTCCATTAAACCCTATACATATGACATTAAATTTATTTTTCCCTTTAACCTGTCTTATGTTATTTTGATTTTTACTCTCAGCCAAAGAACCTAGAAGGGTACAATCAAAACTTTTACCTCCCCAACAGGTGATCCTGTAACAAAATCTAGTCTAAGAATGAAGCATAAATCTTCATGAGAGAGGCTTTATAATCTCCGATTCTGCCATTGCAGGAAATCCTGTCTGTAGACACATGAGTACCAGACTAAAATTGCCTGCTTAAAAGTGACAGCAGAGACCGTGACCCACTGGTCAGTACGAGAGTGGCGGAAATTGAAGGCTTATAGGAAGAAGGAACATTAAAAAGTTTTGGACATTCTAGATAAGAAACTTACTTTCAAATTCTATATTCTTTTTTTTTTTTTTAAGTGAGAGTAGGAGAGATACAGAGACAGATTTCCACATGCACCTGGGCCAGGATTCACCCAGCAACCCCCCATCTGGGGCTGATGCTCTGCCTATCTGGTGCCATTGGAAACTGAGCTATTATTAGTGCCTGAGGCAGAGGCTTGAAGGAGCCATCCTGAGTGCCTGGGGCCAACATGCTAGAATCAATCAATCCATGGCTTCAGGATAAAGAGAGAAAGAGGGAGAGAGAGAGAGAGAGAGAGAGAGAGAGAGAGAGAGAGAGAGAGAAGGGAGAGGAGGGGAGGATCAGCAGATGGTAGCTTCTCCTGTGTGCCCTGACTGGAAGTCGAACCCAGGACTTCCACACACTAAATTGACACTCTACTACTAAGCCAACTGTCCAGGGCCCATATTCTTTCATTTTTAACAGCTTTATTGGAGTATAATATATACAAAAAAAAAAAAAAAACAAACAAAAAAACCCAGCATGTTTCATATATATAATTTAATGAGTTTGGACATATGCATATGCCTATAATACTATCAGCTCAGTCAAGTAATAAACATATCCATCACCTCCAAAAATTTCCTGTGTCCCTCCTATTTTTTGAGGGACTGGTAACAACACTTAACATGTGATTTATCCTTTTAACAAAATGTAAGTGCACAATACTGTGTTGTTAATTAACTATAGGCACAGTATTGTACAGCTAATCTTGAGAATTTATTTATCTGGTGTAACTGAAACTTTAAAGCCAATGAGCAATAACATCCCTTTACCCCTCACCCCAGCCCCTGGCAACAACCATTTTATTCTCTACTTCTTTTTTTTTTTTTTTTTTTTATTCATTTTAGAGAGGAGAGAGAGAGGGAGAGAGAGAGAGAGAGAGAGAGAGAGAGAGAGAAGGGAGAGGAGGGGAGGATCAGCAGATGGTAGCTTCTCCTGTGTGCCCTGACTGGAAGTCGAACCCAGGACTTCCACACACTAAATTGACACTCTACTACTAAGCCAACTGTCCAGGGCCCATATTCTTTCATTTTTAACAGCTTTATTGGAGTATAATATATACAAAAAAAAACAAAACCCAGCATGTTTCATATATATAATTTAATGAGTTTGGACATATGCATATGCCTATAATACTATCAGCTCAGTCAAGTAATAAACATATCCATCACCTCCAAAAATTTCCTGTGTCCCTCCTATTTTTTGAGGGACTGGTAACAACACTTAACATGTGATTTATCCTTTTAACAAAATGTAAGTGCACAATACTGTGTTGTTAATTAACTATAGGCACAGTATTGTACAGCTAATCTTGAGAATTTATTTATCTGGTGTAACTGAAACTTTAAAGCCAATGAGCAATAACATCCCTTTACCCCTCACCCCAGCCCCTGGCAACAACCATTTTATTCTCTACTTCTTTTTTTTTTTTTTTTTTTATTCATTTTAGAGAGGAGAGAGAGAGGGAGAGAGAGAGAGAGAGAGAGAGAGAGAGAGAAGGGAGAGGAGGGGAGGATCAGCAGATGGTAGCTTCTCCTGTGTGCCCTGACTGGAAGTCGAACCCAGGACTTCCACACACTAAATTGACACTCTACTACTAAGCCAACTGTCCAGGGCCCATATTCTTTCATTTTTAACAGCTTTATTGGAGTATAATATATACAAAAAAAAAACAAAACCCAGCATGTTTCATATATATAATTTAATGAGTTTGGACATATGCATATGCCTATAATACTATCAGCTCAGTCAAGTAATAAACATATCCATCACCTCCAAAAATTTCCTGTGTCCCTCCTATTTTTTGAGGGACTGGTAACAACACTTAACATGTGATTTATCCTTTTAACAAAATGTAAGTGCACAATACTGTGTTGTTAATTAACTATAGGCACAGTATTGTACAGCTAATCTTGAGAATTTATTTATCTGGTGTAACTGAAACTTTAAAGCCAATGAGCAATAACATCCCTTTACCCCTCACCCCAGCCCCTGGCAACAACCATTTTATTCTCTACTTCTTTTTTTTTTTTTATTCATTTTAGAGAGGAGAGAGAGAGGGAGAGAGAGAGAGAGACAGAGAGAGAGAGAGAGAGAGGAGAGAGAGACAGGGGGAGGAGCTGGAAGCATCAACTCCCATATGTCCCTTGACCAGGCAAGCCCAGGGTTTCGAACCGGCGACCTCAGCATTTCCAGGTCGACGCTTTATCCACTGCGCCACCACAGGTCAGACCTTATTCTCCACTTCTATAAATTTGACTATTTTAGATTTCTCCTATAAGTAGAATAATGCAGTATTTGTTCTTCTGAGACAGGCTTATTTCACCTAGCATAATGTCCTCCAGACATATTCTATCTTTCAATCCTAAACTTTGGATGGGGATTAGAAAAATGCTACTTCTTGTCATCCTGCCTCTGAGATTCTTAACAGTATCTATTGATGAGATAAGAGGCAATCCAGTGAATATCTTTCCCCAGGTTACATTTGTAGAAAATCCTAAACCCAGATTTAAAGATTTAAATCCTGGTTTCCCTTACACCAGTGGTCCTCAACCCCTGGGCCACATACCGTTACCAGTTCGTGGGCCACTCGGTACCAGTCCGCAGAGAAAGAATAAATAACTTACATTATTTACATTTTATTTATATTTAAGTTTGAACGATGTTTTATTTTTAAAAAATGACCAGATTCCCTCTGATACATCCGTCTAAGACTCACTCTTGATGCTTGTCTCGTAAGTTTGACAATTATATTTAAAAATACCACTGTTTTTACGCCAGTCGCATAATTTTATTTTGTGCATTTATCCGTCTCACCCTAAAGGCCGGTCTATGAAAATATTTTCTGACATTAAACCGGTGCATGGTCCAAAAAAGGTTGGGGACAACTGCCTTACACTACTGTTCATAGTTTTTTTTTTATCTTTATGATGGCGATTAAGAATGTAATGATAGTATTTAATATTTATATAATAATTATAACATTCACATTCAACATCATATATTTAATAATTTTATATCCAGAATCAATACCTGTTTAATTTTCTTGCATTACATGATCTCTCTTAAGTCAGAATGCATTGTTCTATATACATATGCAATATTTAATAGGGAATCATAATTGAATAAAATAATAAGTGCTTAAGAGTTCATTAACTGTTATTGCTTTTTTTCTATTGGTAGAGTGAAAGCTATTGATTTTAAGTTAGTATAAGTTATCTCAGCTTTACAAATTAGCAACATAAAAGCCTCAGTTTACCCACCCAACTCCCAATTCATTTAATTCTTCTATGCCATTTTTTTCTAAGATTTTCCCTAAAATTATATACTGGAGGGCAGACTTTTCTAACTGAATCACTGTGCTTTCTATGCTAGGTTATAGAGTATCATTCAGCACCAACTCAGTTGCAGTCTGAGGCAAAGCCATCTCAATCAACTCAGTCTTTTTGAGAGAGAAAATTAAATGCTTGTGGTGAGCCGCTGAGGTTTTATAGTAATCTATTATGCAGTATTATTGCATAGCTGACTCTTACAAATTACTGCCAATCTTGTTTGAGAAGCCACTAGGGGAAATGCTTTATGTAGGGAGTGTGCATTAATACATTCCCTCTATTGCTCTAATGTTTCTAGCTGCTGTGAATGGCTGAAAGAGTAAACAGGGGTATGTTATATGTAGAGAGAGGGGTGGTTCTCAACTGGCTTCCATGGAGAAATGCATGATGGATGATGTTTACATGAATGGCACATTTCCATGAGGGTCCCTGGGAATTCTTGGCAAGCTAGCTGTAACTCAACCAACACTTACTCTCTAACTCACAATAGCAAATTATATATAATAGATGTAAAAGTGACAGTAATTTTTTTACAGAGATAATATTGAATTTACTTTAAATTGTATTTTTAAATAGTTATTCATAAACATTAGTATTTTAATACTGACCTGCCTAACAGCCAGTCATGACTTAAATTTTATGCCATTACAGTAGACAACTGTTTGTTATTTCAAACATCATGCCCCTCTGATTTGTGCAAGCCTGTTATGTTCTACCTCTGGAGTTAAAATCATGCATTACACGTTGTAGTGTGTATACAGCATACACTCAGTAAGGTTTCATGCCTTTCTTTACCCTCTCCTCTTATCCTCTTCAGTAGTCTTCTAAAGAAAGAGGCATTATAACTTCCACCCAGCTATGTTTTAGTGCAAAACAACCAATTTTAAGCTGAAGACAGTGGAGGCCCGTTTTTATTATCTGATCTCATAACTTGTTTGATTTTATAAGGAAAAAAATGTGAAACTGCCACCAACTGTTCTCCTTTCCTGTTGCATGCTGTAGTCCTTAATGACATTTTATTCCAGTGTTATACCACTGCAAATACTTTTGTTAGTATAATTGACTCATTTCAACTATCAAGACCGACATAGTCTGGTCTACCTAAAATGTTTCTCTTCATAGGTTACCTATAGCTCTCTTATTCCAAAGGGTATACATTAGAGTTGTGGCTTTAATCCAGGACTGGGAATTGGAGAAGGACTTTATACATCCCATTTCCTCTTCTTAGCATTATGACTTCACCTTCTTTTCTGCATCTACTTCTCTGATGTCAAAATAAGGAAGAGAAAGAAGGAAACGTGGCATTAGCTAATGGCAGGTTGGTGGCCTCCTTTCTCCATACTCATTGCTATTTGGTCGTGTGGCTGTTATTTCCTCTCTGAGGCCCACTGATTCCACAGTAACCCTGAACATCTATCTAGTCTACTTTTCCTTTGTGCCGAAAGTCCTCAACTTTTGGTTCTTCCCTGAGGATGTGTTTGTTAGTTCTTGGCATAGCTCTTGTGGTGATCTTCTCCTTCTTAGTACTTCAGCAGGAAATATCCAACTAGGACTCCACTTCTTTATCCCAAATTCTCCTCAGGCTTGATTCCCTTGTGAGTTCCCAGGGGGCAGGGCAGTGCAGATCCAAATCACGTGCGGCTCTGGGTAGCATGTCATGCCCAGTGATGGACATGCAGACTGTTTCTTTAGCACTGCCTTTCCTAACTCCACCATATCCCTCTCATGCTCTTCCGTCTGCTTTCGTCATAGGTGGGTAGGTCCACACTCTCAGTGGCCAGATGGATATTGTGTCTACGAATGAAATCCTAGGCTTTCCTTCTTGTAAGATTCAGCACACTTGACTTGTTTATACTTAAACGACTTGTGTGTCCTAGAGTTGTACTCCCCCCTTTCTTCTCACTTTTGATGTCTCTCTTTTAACTGTTCTTAGAATATACAGGGTGACCAATTTGATGTCTTTAGCACTTAGGGAAAATCTGGGATCATCTGTAAACTCTACCTATATTATTAAAGAATTAGGTTCTCCATAGAGCACCATTTCAACCACGATAAACTACATGTTGGTCCAGTAAATACCCTACCTTCTCAACTCTATGAAGGAGTATTCTCAAACTCATCCCATCAACCTTGAACTCAGTTCTATGATTTTATTTGACCAACGGAATGTGAAAAGATGAGTCTCAGCAGAGGCTTTAAATGGGGTTGTATGAATTTGCCCACGTTCTGCTGTGACCATGATGAGACTATAGCCCAGGTAGTTGTTATTCTTTCAGGCTCGGTTTCAGAATAAAAGACGCAAGGAGCAGACCTGAACCAAAACCAAGACAAGCTACTGCTGACTCATTGATGAATAAGTGAGAAATAACTGTTGTTTTAAGCCACTGAAATTTCAGGAATGTTTGCTGGTACAAGAGAATCGATTAATATGTTAAGACAAATCTCTACAGTATTCTGTAATATCTCACAGTGCCTCACACTAAAACTCGCATACATCCAGAAACAGCTTCTTGGATATGAGATCTGTGTAGTCACACAGGCCTGAGACCTGCATTAATGCTTTGCTATGATTAATATAAAATAGTTTTTGAACAATAAGCTCCACATTCTTAAAGTTCAGTAGAACGCATCAAATTGTGTAGCTGTATCTGATTTAGGTATTTTAATGGGAATTTAGCAGAGAGCAAACAGCAGCCTTATTGGACAGCATGCATAATCTGGCTTCTGCTTTCTGATATGATGACACGCGTGCTTGTGCACACATAGCGTTAACTTTATGGTAGGATGATACAAATGAATGTGCACACACAGAGATAGCACTAGCTCTGTGATATAATGATACACACGCATGTGCACACACACATACGGCAATACGGCATTAGCTTTATAATATGACACCAGTGCATGTGCACACGCACACATATAGCTTAGCTTTCTGATATGATGACACACAGGCATGCGCACACACATAGCATCAGCTTTTCCTGAAGCACACGCGCGTGCGCACACAAATACACACACACTGTAGTAGCCTTGCTGGCATAATGATGTTTAGGTATGTGATTTAGTAACTGTAGAATCTTGAAAAAAATCCTTGAATTCTCTTATTTAATGTTGATTTCCTTGTAAAATGCTTTGTATAGCAATACTTACATCATGGGGTCTTCAGCTGAAACAAAGCTCTTGGAGATCATTGACAGATGGCCCTCGCTGAGTCAACAGATAGAAGGTCGTGTCTGCCGAGATAAGAGTGAAACAATTGGAGGGGAACAGAAGTGCATCAATGTCTGCTATTCAAAGGATGCAAAAAGTCTCCACAGTTTCTACATGTAAAGTAATCATCTCATTGTCTTTGGGGGATCAATCCACTTAGTCATCAGGATATTAAGTATTATTATTATCATTATTATTGTTGGAGTCTCTATATTTTTATATCTATTTTTGTCAGGAATTTGAATTATCATACTCCATGAATAAGAAATACTTTGTATTAAACTATCCCCAGGAAAAAATGCCCAAAATTTAGACCATCAGCAACCATGTATTTATATGATCAACTAGACTAATGTTTTGTAAAGTAGAACAAATCAAAGGCATAATATTTAAACTTTGGCATTTTCTCAATTTTTGTATTACAGTCAACAAAATGGATGAAAATATTCTTAAAATGTTTGCCAAAGAATTACTCCTGCCACATTTTAATGTTTAAATGGTAACATATATAAGAATATAGGATTAAAATTTACCCTGATTCCATGTTTAAGGAGAAGGTTTTTTAAATGTTTTTGGCAAGCAATAAATTGAGGCTGGAGCATTCAAGTTTAACCAGTGATTAGGAAAAGTGTGTGCCCATAAATGTGTTTGCTTGTTTCAGTATTTAGTTGAGACATTTAGTTTATTTTAGAACAGCTCAGGTTTTTGTGAATCAAAGAACCATGCTATGTGATTTCTATTGCAAGTGTTGTTAAAATTGCTGGCAGGTTGTGGGCTTGTGAGAAACATACTGAGGGTTCTATTCATCTCACAATTGGTTTTCCTAAGACACATGCCCCCACCTGGGGAGCACTGACTGGGAGAGAGCAAGAGAAGTGTCTCTGGAGACACAGCTCATCCACATCTATCACACTGAGAGGAATTTTGTTCCGTCTTGTGGGAATATTTAATATACAAATATTTACTTACTGGCAAGCATTGTGCCGAGCCGCAAGGCTAATGATGAGCAAAACAAGGTCCTTGCTTTATGGAACTTAATCTAGTTGCCAATTTGGAAAGGAGGGCGGTACTTAACATGGAATATATGAAGAAAACATGTGTATCAGCTCTCAGCTAATGAGAAAAAATATTTACTGAGCTCCTGCTATAGTCATAAACTCTTTGCAAGAGTCGAGTTCACATTTTACAGTAACTATCTATATACATTTGACCATAATCTTTTGTGAACCTCATTTAAACCTTGAGAGATGAGAACATTGAGGCTAGGTGTGCAATAAATAAAGAGCTGTTATCTGGTAGGATGATTTACGTTTATCCTCTAGGGCTTAAGAATTCAGGTGAAGGGAGGGTAGAGGCCACTCAGGAACAGAGGGGGCTGTCTTCGAGTTGTCCCGTTTCAGGAGGGTGTCAAAATAGAAGGTATATATTCAAACGTCAGGAGAGAAGACACAGTTTCAGATTCCTCCCATTTTGGCCCTGGCCGGTTGGCTCGGTGGTAGAGCGTCGGCCTGGCGTGCAGAGGTCCCAGGTTCGATTCCCGGCCAGGGCACACAGGAGAAGTGCCCATCTGCTTCTCCACCCCTCCCCCTCTCCTTCCTCTCTGTCTCTCTCTTCCCCTCCCGCAGCGAGGCTCCATTGGAGCAAAGATGGCCCGGGCACTAGGGATGGCTCCTTGGCCTCTGCCCCAGGCGCTAGAGTGGCACTGGTCGCAACAGAGCGATGCCCTGGAGGGGCAGAGCATCACTCCCTGATGGGCAGAGCGTAGAACCCTGGTGGGCGTGCCGGGTGGATCCCGGTCGGGCGCATGCGGGAGTCTGTCTGACTGTCTCTCCCAGTTTCCAGTTTCAGAAAAATACAAAAAAAAAATTCCTCCCATTTTGTGATGCTTTTCCACTATCACCCTGGTTTTCAAAGTAATGCATGCTTCACAAATGACTTAAGAAGCTCAAATATATATATGGAGAGAGAGAGAGAGACAAGGAGAGGGTTATATGGGCTCAACCTTAACCTAAGGAAGCCTGAGCAGGGGTCCCCAAACTTTTTACACAGGGGGCCAGTTCACTGTCCCTCAGACCGTTGGAGGGCCACCACATACAATGCTCCTCTCACTGACCACCAATGAAAAAGGTGCCCCTTTCGGAAGTGGGGGGGGGATAAATGGCCTCAGGGGGCCGCATGCGGCCCACAGGCCATAGTTTGGGGACACCTGAATAGTAATGGAGACTGGGGTTCTGGATTTTCATGAAACCCCTCAAGTCTTTCTGATATGAAGCAAAGTTTGGAACAATTGTACTGCACCAGATGTTTTTTATTCGATTGTTTGTTTCTTTTTTACCTGTGCTTAAAGAAGAATTTTGAAGTAGTGGATTTCAAACTTTTTTTTTTTTTTTTTTTTTACTCCTTAAAAATGATTTTGATTGTGGTGAGAACACAGTATGAGATTCTACGCCCTTAACAATTTTTTTTTTTTTTTTTTTTTTTTTTTTTTGTGGCAGAGATGGAGAGAGTCAGAGAGAGGGACAGATAGGGACAAACAGACAGGAAGGGGGAGAGATGAGAAGCATCAATTCTTTGTTGTGGCACCTTAGTTGTTATTAATTGCTTTCTCATATGTGCTTTGACCCGGGGGGCTACAGCAGGCCAAGTGACCCCTTGCTCAAGCCAGTGACCTTGGGCTCAAGCTGGTGAGCCTTGCTCAAACCAGATGAGCCCATGCTCAAGCTGGCGACCTCGGGGTCTCGAACCTGGGTCCTCCACATCCCAGTCTGATGCTCTATCCACTGTGCCTCAGCCTGGTCAGGCGCCCTTAACAATTTTTAAAGTGTAATACAGTAGTGTTGACTGTAGGCACAATGTTGTACAGCAGATCTCTAAAGCTTATATTCTAAATAGAAAAAACAATAAAAATTAAAATCCATGTGTAACTAAATAATAATAGAATAATAATTTTCCATAATAAACTTTCCTTTACTACGTATGATGAAATCTAATCTCTTTTTTAGAGTGTTCTAAATACACATGTGATTCAATAAGTTAATGTCATTCTCTACTAATAGACTATAACCCACAATTTCAAAAATAGACTTTGAGACATACAGCCTCAGGGGCACTTTGGTTTAGGGATAGGGATCCACTGACACCATATATACCAGAGCAACTCTCTCTTTCTATCTCTCAGAGTAGTCTTCTTTATTATAATTCATAAATACATTAGCAATGAATATCTTTAATAAAAGATATCTGGGTTCTCATAGGATTCTGCATTCTGTTCTTTCAGTTACATAGTTAGAAAACCCAGTTTACTTAAGAAGAGACAAAAAAGCCAAGTAACATCGATTTCATTATGACCAGTTTTCGACCTTGGGCATTCTGAAAGGGTCTCTGGGCTTCCCAGGTCCAAAGACCATACTGTCTTTACAGACCTGCCCATACTCACTGCCTTCTCTAATTCTTAATCAAGTTCAATGGGCATTTGGCCAATGGAACATTCTATTACTCCATCAATTCTTAAGGTACAGTTCTGGGGATGTCCGAGAGAATTAGCATATCTAACCTACTGTTCCTCTTTGATTTTACTCTAAAGAGAAGTATTTTTGAAAACTCAAATGTGCTCAAACTTCCAAGCCATCCATGCTTACTTTGTAAAATAGTGTGCCAGCCACTTTACCAACTCTTCATGCCAACAGACTCCCAAAGTACTGTCAGCTGCTGGAAAGTTAGGTGAAACTCCTCTTCTTTTCTTAAATCAAGCCATTTGGAATCTTGAAGGGACTGCAAATGATGCAATAATAGTGCCATAGTCCTCCTCACAAAAATCAAAACAAAACAATTATTTTTCAATTTTATATTGTGTTCTACCTAATAATCAATGTAAGGACAGTATTTCTTATATTAAAAAAGGAAAAAAAAAAAAAAAGCTTTTGGCCCTGGCCAGCTGGCTCAGTGGTGGAGCATCAACCAGGCATGTGGATGTTCTGGGTTTGATTCATGGTCAGGGCACACAGGAGAAGCAACCATCTGTTTCTCCTCCCCACCCCCTCCCCCTTTTCTCTCTCTCTCTCTTCCCTTCCCACAGCCATGGCTGAGTTCAAGTGCGTAGGCCCCTAGACACTGAGGATGGCTCCAGCTCCATCAAGCCTCCATTTCAGGCACTAAAAGTAGCTCGGTTTTGAGCATCAGCCACAGTTGGGTAGAGCATCTGTCCCAGACGAAGTTGGCCAGCGGATCCCGGTCAAGATGCATGCAGGAGCCTGTCTCTCTGTCTCCCCTCCTCTCACTTAAAAAAAAAAAAAAAAGAACTTGAAAAAAGTTCCTTTAGCAATAACATACTGCTTATTATAGGCTTAGCCCTAAAGGAGATAAGAGTGATGAATAAAACACTATCTCTGCCCTCAAGTTGCTTATCATATAATTGATGATCTGCAACTAATCCATGTGAAGCAAATGGCAGATAATTAAGTGCTAGGGAGATAGAGTGGGATATCAGAAACATCTCAGGCCTGGGAGTTAAGGCATTTGATTAAACGTAGTTATTGAACTCTCGCTGTGTGCCAGGCTTTGTTCTAGGCACTGGGAATATAACAATGACTATGTCATGGTTTTTACCTTCAAGGAGTTGACAATCCAGAGGGAAAAAGAATGAAAAAAGAATCAGTCTTCTACACTCAGATGGGATCAAGACTCTAAAAGAAATGCAGGAGAGCACAAAGAAGGACCCTGAGCCAGTCACAAGGTAAGGAGGAAGGGACTTCCGACCTCAGGTATGTAAACTTGAGCTCCTGGGGAGAAGGCACCCAGGCAGAAAGAGCCAAGTACCAGGTGTAGAGGCTCAGGAGCAAGTGGTCTGAATCTGGGGGGAGCACTGCATATAGTTCCAGAGGCTGGATGGTGGCTGGTAATGGGAAAAGGTTGATGGGGAAGAAGATAGCAGGGTACGTAATATGTGGGCCTTGAATAATATGTCAAATAATTTTGACCATATCCTGAGTATTTTCGGGGAGTCGTTCAAGTGATGCTGCCAGCAAGAGTGTCAAGTTTTTACACATACTTGAGGAAAAGCACTTGGACCTAAGCGTGCAAACTGAAGAAGGAACAGAGGGTTGCAGAAAGTTAACATAGACCCAGGCTGCAATATTCAAGCAACAGGAAATTAAAACACAAACTGGACCCTGGGCAACAAGACTAGAGCCAATGAGTGGGAAGAATGAAACTGGAATAACTGCACGACCTGACGATTAACTGCAGTTTTAATTCCAATTTTGTAACCAACAGGAAGTAAGATCTTGGATAAGTCATTTAACTTTAGGTTTTCCTCACGTTTTACATGAGAATATTAGAAAATCCATTCTCTTAAGTGTTATTTCCCAGCTTAAAAACTTCTAAAATTATAAAGTTTTCTCATACTTTACCTTGGTTAAGGAGAAAGATGGCTGGTAGTAACCAAGACTAGGGAAGTCAATTGTTAAGTTCTGAAAAATGTTGGTTCTGTTTTAGATTTTTATTCAGATACATGCGAGACCTGAAAAAAATGTCAGACAAAATATATTAAATGTAATTTATCAAATAGTCTTGAACGTGACATCTTACATGCTATTACACATAGGCAGAAAAATATATGTATCACCATTCCTCAGCTCCCTTCTCAGAGATCTCTGTGTTCCGTCTTTTTCTGATTTCCTCTCTGGAAGTTCATTGCATCTTGAGCTTTGCCCTGCTAAAGTCTGATTTTCTGTACTCTGATATTTTCCTGTAAAAACATGTGTTGTGGTTGTTGGATAATTTGTAGCTGGCTGTAGATATTAACACTGCTTGTCTCCGGTAGCTGACTAATGTGCTTATTTTAGGTAGCTCATTCCTTTGATGGTAAAGATTATGTGTTGAGAGATATTGAGTGCCAATTTTGTAGAAAGATATTGCTTATGCTGATTCATATGCCTGGGCATTTAATTTGGTACATTTACAGTTCAGCAAAATTACTTGGTTTTTCTTTTGTGGTTCAAGGGGAAATAAATTTCTATAGAGGTTTGACTATTATTAAGGGTTATAGGAGCTAGAAGCTAATAGCAAGAACAATCACTACCATTCATCAAGTGCTTACTGTGTGCCAGAAGTTACTCCAAGTTTTTCTGTATACTTTTGTGTGTGTGTATGCACACATTTCTTACAACAATCCTTTCAGCCACTTAGGATGTTAAGTACCTTATTATTCCCATTTTAGAGAGGAGGAAACTCAAACCTGCAAATGCACCTTCCAATGTTGGTTGTTCGATTCCATGATTTCAAAATAGTCCTCTCCTTTATGCTCTTTCTCCTCCTCCTATTTCTCATTTCCTTTCTCTCTGCTCCTGCCATATTCCCTCTCTCTTTTCTTTCTTTCTCCTGCCAGGCTTTCTTCTTTCTCTCCCTCCTTCTTTATTAGGATAAACAAGAGCAACATACAGTGGCATAGAGTAGCTATAGTAAAATAGATATGGTGAAATAAGTAAAAGGCACAATTGAAAACGAAAGAAAGTCAATAGCCTATTTAAGTGCCTTTGGCTTTTGGTATATATAGTGTAGATGAGACTCTGCAAATGTTTTTCTTTTGTTTTCTCTCCCCCCCCTCCCCATTCTCTCTCTTACTATCTTTGTCTTTAGGAGTGGTCACACTGTCATATCCATCACCCAACAGGTGTATAATGTCCATCTAGATCATTAACTATGATGCTGGAACTCTCAGGGTATTGACTAAAGACGAGTAGGAGTAATTTGAATAGAGAACACAGTAAGAGTCCAACTTGGCAGAGTTTTACAACTTGAACTTCTAATTTCTAACCTTTTGGTTTTTTTCATATATATCCAGGTCTAAATATACCTGATAGCAAACAGAGGGTTCTCTCCTCTAGATCTCACATCAAGATCCTCCAGCAAAGATCTCCAAATCTTTTCTAAGGTAGTAAAGATGAATGCTCTGATGTGGATATATGGTTTCCTCAGGACCAGACTTTCAATGGTCAGAACATTTGTCTCCCACTCCAGCCCCTGCCACCCCTAATTAAAATTCTACCATCAGATAAGCTTGTTTGCCCTTACTTAAAATGCAAGTATACTAGAGATAAATGACATTCAAAACTGAGAATTAATATAGCAGGCTCAAACACGCTAATGGTTGAATTGAGATTCCTTCTAGTACAAGATGATGGGAAGGTAGCAGGAGGGCACAATGTGAAGCTGCTAAGAACAGGGTCCTCATGGCAGAAGTGCTGCGCTGCAGAGGAGAAAGACAGGGAAGGAGCTCTCTCTGTGAAACTGCAGACTCCCCAGTCACCCGAAGTAGGCTTTGTGTCCAGACTTGACATTAAATCAGGGTTTTGTTTGCTTTTATTTTTAATTAAGAGAAGGGGAGATAGTGAGACAGACTACCACATGCACCCCAGCCAGGATACACCCAGCAACCCCATCTGGGGATGATGTTCAAGTATCGAGCTACTTTTAGTGCCTGAGGCCAATGCTCAGACCAACCAAGCTATCTTCAGTGCCAAGGGCCAGCGCTCAAACCAATTAAGCCACTGGCTATGGGAGTGGAAGAAGGAGAGAAGGGAGGAAGAAGATAGTCACTTTTCTTGTGTGCCCTGACCGGGAATTGAACCCAGGATGTCCATATGCTGGGCCAATGCTCCATTTACCTAGCCAACTGTCCAGGGCCTTGTTTTCTTTTTAACATAAATTTTTAAAGAATCACATTTAACTTATAGCAGAAAAATGATCAATTCATTTGTAGGACTGAGGTCCTGAAAAGTAAATAATTTTACCTGGTGGTGTTGGAATGATTAGATGGTCATTATTATGCAGAAATAAGTATTTATAGTGAATGAGGATTAAATTTGGGAGTCAGTCTTAGTCTGTTCAGATGGCTACAACAAAAATACCACAGACAAGGTAGTTTATAAACAACAGAAATGTATTTCTCACAATACTTGAGGCTGAAAGTCTAAGATTAGGGTGTTAGCTTAGTCGTCCCATGAAAGCCCACTTCTTGTTTTAAAGAAGAGATCTCTCTGGAGTCTCTTTTATAAGAGCACTAATCCTGTTCACAAGGGCTTTACTCTTAAAACCCAATCACCTACCAATGGCCCCACCTACTAATACTATCACCATTGGGAGTATTTCAACATATAAATTTTGGGAGGACACAAACCATCAGATCATAGCAGAATCCAATGGCCTAAGTTTAAAATCAAGCACTGTGACAACATGAATAGCTATCTAATATCTTGCTCTTGACTTCATGTCTCCAAGCTTCAGTTTCTCCATCTGTACAATGGGATCAATAATAGAATCTCACTATTGTAGATTTAAACAAGATTATTAATGTAAAGGAGCAGATATAATGAGTGATTAAATAAATGTTGGCCCTGGCCAGTTGGCTCAGTGATAGAGCATCGGCCTGGCATATGGATGTCCTGGGTTTGATTCCTGGTCGGAGCACACAGGAAAATTACCCATCTTCTTCTCCATCCCTTCCCCTCTCACTTCTCTCTCTCTCTCTCTCTCTCTCTCTCTCTCTCTCTCTCTCTCTTTCTTCCCCTCCTGCAGCCATGACTTGATTGTAATAAATTGACCTTGGTTGCTGAGGATGGCTCCATGGCCTCTGCCTCAGGTGCTAAGAAGAGCTCGGTTGCTGAGCAACAAAGCAACATCCCACATGAGCAAAAGCATCGTCCCCTAGTGAGCTTGCTTGGTGGATTCCAGTTGAGGCACACATGAAAGTCAGCTCTGCCTCCCCTCCTCTCACTGAATAATAAAAAAAAATATGTTGATTTGCACTGTTTCATTCAGATACTGAGTTCAGAAGGAAAGAATTCAGGAAGGTTTTCTGAAGTGAAAATAAAACACAATTGCCCCACTGTGCAATGTGCCTCCTGAGGACTAAGCTGCGTTCACTTACAACTGTTCCCCCAAAGTGTCTTCACATGCTTTCAAAATGGGATTTTGGATCTAAGTGTAAAGTTTTTATATGCAAATACAGTCCTACATACAGCATCTTCTGCCCTCTTCTGGCTTCTCCAAGAAATTCAATTATACATGTAAATTAAATAGAAAGGGCATTGTTTTCATTTTATTTTTAAGGGGCAGCCACAGCTCGCCATTTCCTGATGAGAAAGGCACATCTGTAATATTTTGTATATAGATGGGAGTTGCCAGAAATCTTTTAGCTTTTTCAACCGTTTGCTTTTGAAATGGAGGTTTCATTCTGCTATTTAATCCAGTCCTGTTCTTCCAGACCAGCTCTATGTATCATAACTGCTAAATAATCATTAAATGGTGCCACGAATTATTACAGAGACTGAAATCTAAGGTCATTATAATTCCTGAGGTAATTAATCAGATGTTTAAAATAGAACTGGCATGAGAGAACCTTTGATTACAGAAAAAGCCTGGAGCTAAAAGCCTCGCTTCTATTAGAGGTTGTATTGGATCTTAACTCATTTTCCCACAGCCTTCAAAAAATTTTTTTAAAAAGCATAATTTTTAAAGATAGGGCAATTCAGGCCACATAACAACTGAGGATTTCCCATGTTACTTTTTTAGATGGAGCATCAGTTTGCTACGCTTTTGAAGGACAGTATTTGTAGTTATCTGCACAATCTGACACCCAGTCAAAGAAGTCATGGCAGGGCAAAAGATTTCCTATTAGAATGCGACACCAAAACAGAAGTTTGTACTGGTTGGTATAGGAGAGTCAAAGGACAGCTTACTCTGGTGGGGAGGGTCACCGTCACCAAAGATCTACTTGTTCAAAGATCTATTGCTAAGGGAGGTCTCACACATCTTAAGGCTTCCTGCAGTTGGAAAAGATTAGCCAAATCCTATAATAGGAGCATTGTCTCATAAACCAGTTGTTGAAGAGAAAGGAGGAATAAATAACTCAAGATTAAAGCAGCAAAATATTTGTGATGTTAGCTGCAGTAGTATCTCCTTAGCTTGTATAATTCAGGGGTCACCAAAGTTGAAGAGTCATAATCTAGACTATCATTTTTCAACTATTTATAAAATTACTGTTTAGAATTTGCATCTTTCTTGTTGCCCCACCTACAAATAACTGAAAACTTTTGTAGTAAGAAACTGTGCTTAATCACTAAAACATGATTTATTATTATTGCTATTACACAGAAGAACAAACAGATGCAGGTAGCCTATAGAATTTGGACAAAGGAGAATCATAAGAGCGTTTTCCTTTACTGAATTTAAAACATGTCAAGAAGATACAATAGTTAAAAGTGTTTACTGACTTCAACAGCTACAGATAGAAAAATGGAGTAAGGCGTAAGCATGAGGGGCAAATCCTGGCATCTGACGAATGACACACATTCAGGAGGAAGAAGCATTTTTCAGTGAATGAGATTGAGATAATTGCTTACATATTTGGGAGTAAATTCTAAAGCTATAAATAACTTCACACACTGAAATATAATCCAGAAAGAATGCAGAGTTAAAGATATATTAAAAATGAAATAATGAGAAACTAGTTAAATGTATATTATGTACATATATATTGATGCATGATTTATTGGCATTTTACTGAAAATGTATTGACAAAGGCATACAGTTGTGTCATAGTTTTTTAGTTACAAGAAACAGGAACCTCTCTAGCTATTTAAAGTATAAAGGGACTTTACTTAGAAAAATAAGCTCATAGCATCTCTAGGACAGTCAGATAATTATGACTTGAAACCATGCTGCCAAGAAAAATGTCCAACCTGTGCTTTGCCATTGGAGTAGATACATCCCACCACCTCTAAACATGATACCAGGTTTTCCCTTGGCTTCTGAGAGTACGCCTAAGCACTGAGCCACTACGGCTGCTGGTCCCGAGAGCCCCAGGCCTCTTGGTTATGCTATGCCAAGAAATGGTTGGATTTCATGGAGCATCTCCTTCCTTTACATCAAATGAAAGACTGAAGCATCTAATGAGGGCTGGATCACCTAGGCCATGTTCTCATTGCTATGCAGGCTGGGAAATTGAGTCTACTTAAAATCCTGAAATCTTCCCAATCTACAATATCATGCTCATTCAGATCTCTTCCAATGCGTTTATAGAGATCCTTTTAAGTTTCAGGCTCTATGTTTCTATGGTTTCACCAGGGTTGCCAAGCAGTGGTAGGTTTTTACATAGTGCTGCACCCCTGTGGGTCTATGTAGACCGCCAGAGACAGGCTGCTCTGCTCAGGGTTAAGGAATGATTTCTGAGACTCATTATCTGTAAGCTACACTTTCAGTAAAGATAAAATGAAGGAAAAACCAGCCTCAAATGACATTGAAGGCGTTGGATGCTTTTGCTATTACTAAAATCCTTCTATATTAAGCACTTACTGTGTATATTTTGACTGGATCAGATGTCACCTGGTGTGATTTTTGTCCCTGGTCTTCAGACAGAATGTGGCTGGAATTGTCAGTGGACTGGTAATGAGCACTGCTTCTTTGAATTTTTAAAATTGGTGTCTGAAGGAGATTTGATGAAGTGATAGCCCAACAATGTTTCAAACTTCCTATTAAACCCAGAGAAGTCGCATAACTTTCTCAAGGTTACAAATTAGTTGGTTACAGAGATGGGGTTTGCCAGCTGAGAACAAAACGCAAACAGAAATCAGTTAAAGTAATTTATATTATTTTTCTTTTATTCCTCCATATAACAAAACATGTCAACTAGATCCATGTCAGACCCATTAATCATTCTATGACAACCATGTCTTTCTCTGAATTAATGAAATGGGAAATAGAAAAATTACAGATTTTTATCACGAGAATCTATAATGCTAAGGATACAATATAAAAGGCCCTACATTAATTCCATTCATTCTGGCTTACTGCATAATTCTGTCTTTTTGTATTAGTACCTAAAATTTCCCTAAATGCTGAGAATACTTTTAAAAATGCTGTCTAATGTCATCCGTGGATGCCTTCACATCAAAGACGATAGTACCCGCCCAGTACGCCTCCCCAGTCATCAACAGATGAAGCAGCTCTTCTCTCCTGTGGGGAGTTAGTGAGACCGCGGCGCAAGGCCAAGGGTGTCAAGTAAGTGGAGCGCTTCCATGCTCTAAGCCAGGGGTCCCCAAACTACGGCCCCGCGGGCCACATGCGGCCCCCTGAGGCCATTTATCTGGCCCCCACCGCACTTCCAGAAGGGGCACCTCTTTCATTGGTGGTCAGTGAGAGGAGCATAGTTCCCATTGAAATACTGGTCAGTTTGTTGATTTAAATTTACTTGTTCTTTATTTTAAATGTTATATTTGTTCCCGTTTTGTTTTTTTACTTTAAAATAAAATATGTGCAGTGTGCATAGGGATTTGTTTATAGTTTTTTTACAGTCTGGCCCTCCAATGGTCTGAGGGACAGTGAACTGGTCCCCTGTGTAAAATGTTTGGGGACCCCTGCTCTAAGCAGTTGTAAGCGAATGATGAGTAGATAACAAATAAGAGCTGAGTTCATCAGGACTTTTTCCACTTTAAGTGGAAAAAAAATCAAGAGCACTTTATTTTGCCTTAAAAATAGGACTTATTAGCTCCCATAACTGAGAAGCATGGCCTTTGAATTTTCTCTGTGTGCGGCTGCATCCAGGTACCCCGTGTCACGGAACTTGGTCTGTTCACCTCTGCTTTCCCTTTCTCCCTGTTTCAATGCCGGCTGCCCTTTCCTCACTGTGCTAAGATATTGAGACAGACATCAGCCTCTGTCGACAATCGTACAAGCCTAGCTATCCCAATGGAAAGAGAGCTGCTCTTGCCCGGTAATTCTAATAAAAGGCCTGGAATGAATGTTATTGAATAACTGAGACCTAGGAAGTAAATAATATACCTTTCTATTTTTTTTTTAAGCGAGGCATGATCATATGCCCCCTTGAAACTGTGGTTAAAATCAAGGCTATCTGAAGGCCTGGGAGGAGGGAGAGATGTCTCACCAAAGGGATATCAATGTGTTGTTTCAAATGAAAGAGCATCTCTTCTGGGCAGGCAAAAACAATGAATGTCTCCACGTGCAATATTCTGCAGGGGAATGGAACGAGGAGGCAAGGTAGATGAGTGGTTTAGCGTCAGGGACACTGAGTCTAGGTAAAATAGTCTTTTCTAGCTTGTGCCTATCGTGAAATCATACTTGTCTATGATTCTATTGCAGCCAGCCAGGAGATTGCACTTGTTTTTCGTTAGTCTGGAAATCAGACTTTCTTGAAATAGGTGAGTTGGGAAATCTCTCTGCTATACAGCAAATATTGTTGCTGTGACAATTGTTGCAATAGAGGCCAGTTGGAAATGAGTCAGGAAGTAGGTAGAAGAAACAGTAACCCCAGTCTCTGCTGTCAGATGAAAGGAGGGAGCATGCAGCTATACATTTTTCTATCCCACTTTCTCCTAGAATCACACGCACACTCACACACACTTACACACCCGGCAGCACACTCAAATAGGCCAAGTCATCATACCACCCCAAAATAATAAAACAATAAATAAATATGCTCACTTTCATCCAACAGCAATAACAAAATAAAACCCCCAAAATTTCAAGTTAACAATTGTACTGATTCACTTGTGAAAGAAAAATTACAATATTCCTCATTCTGTATTAAAATATCCTATTTAGAGGTCTCCATGATATGTGAGGATCAGCAAAAATGGAGCCTTTGTGCTCAGCTGCACGCTGGCAGCGATGTCTGTCCGCTCTGCCAAGGGTCCGGTTGTGTTGTGTTCATTCCAGTATGCCCTAATTTTATTTTATTTTCCAATCCCCCCCCCCCCTCTCTCTCTCTCTCTCTCTCTCTCTGTCTTTCTCTTTTAATGTTTGAAAAATACCACAGAACTGTCTTCTCAGCATGGGGATATCTGCATGTGTTAAAATTACATTTCTATTTTAAACTCACCACTCACTCTCTTTTTTAATTTAAAAAGGACAGGTCAGAACATGCAGTTTTGTTTTGTTTTGTTTCCCCCTTTTTAAAAGAATGAGGAATATACAAACTTGAGGTCTTGAAAGAGGCAAACACCAACGTGTTGGGGAAACAAGAAAAAAAAAACACAAAAGCAAACACACTAAAGCCTTGCTGATGCCATTTGAGTTGAAATCTTTCTTGGGAGTTGCTGTGAAGAGCTGTAGCACAAGGAAATAACAGCAAGGGCGTGCACCTTAGAAATAAAGAGTTTCTTCTGTCAGGGAATTATTAGGAAAAGCATTCAATCTCTTTTACCTCAGTTTCCTAGTGGATATTAAAATAAAATTTCTCAACTGCTTATACTTAACGGCTGGTATACTAGGAAAAAAAATAATAACAATGCTAACATGTTTTGAGATTACTTTTGTGTGAGACAATATATGCAAATATGAATATGAGTAAATCTTTCAACCCAACTCCTTGTGTAGTTTGGCAACATTACTCCCTCAAAAGTAACAGACCACTCTGCCCTCCATGGGTAGCGTTAGGGTTGGCGTCTGCATTTTGCAGATGAGAAAACTCAGGTTGATTTAGAGTCCTTGAAGAATGCTGTGGTGCCCCACGCAGAGCCCCCTTAGAACTAGGCACTCTCCTAGCTCTAGGGAGTGTTGGCTCACAGTTGAGCTCCACCTGGGAATTTCCTCTACCAAAAAGAGTTGCCTCGCCACTGGTTACAGCAAGTTCTCTGAGGGCAGCCTGGTTTTCTCTGACTCATTGGGGAGGAAATATGAAGGCTCACTCCTTGCCTGAATTTGGGGCACCTCTGAAAGGCTGACTCAGCTCAAAGATGTCCTGCAAAATTGGCAGGGCTGTTGTTGAAATCAGATTCCTGTTTAGTCTCTCCCTCTGCCAAATCTTGTTTCCATCAGTCATCATGGGTGTTGATTCAGAAAACCTCTCATTAAACTTCTTCATACAAATCTCTGTCTCATGCTCTGTTTTCGGAAATTCCAGTCCAAGGCAGTCACCTGGAATAGGTGCCCATGAAATGTCTGACCTTCCAGTTATGTGCCAGAGCCACCGCGAGTAACACCACAGACTGTTCCACAGAGTCAATTAAGCAGAAGAGAAAATGTAAAGGCTTTGCCTTTTTGTGCAAACAAGTAATGGACTGCTTCCTATGCATAGTTATCTATACATAATGCCTCATCAGTTCATCTATAGCCAACTTGTCCATGAGATGTATGTATGAAAGTCAGCTCTGCCACAAAAGCTGTTGGTTCACAGTAAGTAGGACCAGAGACTTTATCGGTCCTGTTCCTTGTGTTATGCAGTATATAATCAGGGAATGTGTGGTCGTCAGCGCCTGAATGCCACTTTCAGTAATAGAAACGCCTTCTGGGAAAATAAGATTGGTGCCAAGACTAGAATATGAGAGCAAACTTGAAATTATTTCACTTCTATTTCTGAATGGTTTCACAAAAAAAAAAAAAAAGAAAAGGCAGCAAGACCATTTGTGAGGGCTGCCAATCACATTGAAGCATTTGAATGAAAATACCTCTATAGCTTTCTATAGCCTACTAAATAGAAATCAAGAGTCCTTAGATTGGCATGTCACCCTGGGTTCTATGTAGTGCCAAATTACCTTTGCATATTCTCACTCACAGTGCCCCTCCATACTATTGTGTAAGTGGATTTAGCTATTCCCTGAAGATAAATTTATTAAAAGTATGTAAAATAAAATTTTTAAAAATGTGAACAAGATAAAGTAAGCTCACTCTAGCCATTCTTTCTTCTTGATTACATCCCAAAATTCTGGACAAGAGAAAATGAGAGTTGAGGGGGAAAAAAAAAAGAATTAAACCAAAGCAGGCAGATTGTTGAACAGACTCAAAAATTAAAGAAACACCCTGGAAAGAGATATGCTTTATCTTTTTTCCCCCTTAATTTTTCCATCAATTGGAGCTGTGGTGGTAGTAGTAAAAAGAACAGTAAATCTTTGAAAGAGCCCCTTATTTTTTACCAGATATACAAGAAAAGGAGCCCCTAAAACCTGAAGAGTGTAGATGGATATGGGAGAAGGCATCTAGAGAGTGAGACTTCCTAACATTGCATCTGAACCTGCACAGGTCCAGGGCTCCACAGTGATCTTCACCTGCAGGAAAGATGCAAATTAGCAAGAGTTCTTAGGTCCCCGCAATCACTGCCTATAGAAGAAAATTAACATGTTCAACTGCATTAAAATTTACATTTATGCTCAGTGAAAGATACCATTAAGAAAATGACAATACAAGCCACAAACTAATAGAAAATGTTTTTAAATTACATATATGAAATGGAAATGGTATCTCAAACAGGTACAGAATTATCAAAAATCCAATAATAAGAAAAATAGCCAAGGCAACTTAAAAAAATAATAAGCAGAGGAACTATACAAGCATTTTACCAAAGAAGATATATTTTTGGCAAACGAGCATATTCAAAGATGCTCAACATCATTAGTAGATGTTTTAGCTTCCCGGGGTTGCTTTGGGAAGTTGTCACAAACTAGGTGGCATAAAGCAACAGAAATTTATTCTCTCATAGTTCTGAAGACTAGAAGTACAAAATCAAGGTCAATAAAACCATGCTCCTATTGAAGGTTCTAGGAAATAATTTTTTGACTCTTTCCAGCTTCTTATGATTGCTACAAATCCTGGTGGCATCACCATTATTGTCATCATCTTTTTAAAAAACGATAGTACCACGTTTTGGTGAGAATGCAGAGAAACTCAAACTTCTGCAAATTGCTGGAAGTAATACAAAATGGCACAGCCATTTGGAAAACAATTGACAGTACTTAATGTAGATAAATATAATATATATTTATCCATCTATCTTAATCGTATACCTTTATTCTCTCAAATAAAAAATTTATGTTCACACAGAAACTCTACTGAAATATTTATAGTGACATAATTGTTTCAAAGTGGAATCAACTCATATATGTCTTTCTTGTAATTAGTGGATAACCCAATTATGATGTATTTTTACAATGGAATATTACTCAGCAGTTAAAAGAAACAAACTATTGATACATAAACCCATATGAATAAGACTCAGACGAATTATACTAAATGAAAGATACCCAATTCAAAACACAGTGTACTGTATAACTCCATTATTATAACATTCTGAAGAGGCACAATTGTAAGAAATGACAACAGAAAAGAAATCAGTGATTTTCAGAGATGTGGGTGGTGGAAGAGTTAGACTGCAAAAGGGCAGAGGGGGAAATTGGTATGACAGAGCATGTGTATATCTTGATCATGATGGTGGTTAACCTATGCATTTATCAAAATTTATAGAAATATACATAAAATAGTACATTTGATAAGTTTGTAAATAAATATAATTCAGCAAGTACAACAAAAACTAATCCCTGATATTTTGCGTGGCATGTGTTTAGGACATAATAACTGTTAGTCTTTTCTTCATCCCTCAAGTTTAAAGAACATCTCATTCCTATTTTGCTTGCTAATTTTAAATATAGTTTGTTTGTTTTTTAAAATGCTTTTTAAATTTATTTATTTATTTATTCATTTTTAGAGAGGAGAGAGAGAGGGAGAGAGAGAGACAGAGAGGGAGAGAGAGGAGAGAGAGACAGAGAGAAGGGGGGAGGAGCTGGAAGCATCAACTCCCATATGTGCCTTGACCAGGCAAGCCCAGGGTTTCAAACCGGCGACCTCAGCATTTCCAGGTCGACGCTTTATCCACTGCACCACCACAGGTCAGGCTTAAAATGCTTTTTTATTCTCTTCCTCTGCTCCTGGCAACTTGATGAACTCATCTCATTAGGACTTTTTTACTGCATCACAATTAAAATTTTTGTGTGTGCTCTATTTCTTGTTGCTGTGTCCTCAGCCAAAATCTGGTCTTGTTCGGCCTTCCACACTTGCTGCCATCATAACTGAATATCTTTTGTAATCTTAAAACAAAACAAAAAACCTGGTGACTTTTTATCCCTTGAAATGTATTGAAGAAGCTCTATTCCATTCTAATTTCAAGTCCCATAAAACTCCGACCCTTGTCACTTCCCAAGAGCTTAGGTATACCCTTGTGCTCACCAGCCTTCTCCTGCCCCCGAGGCTGTTCTGTCCTGAGAGAAGAAGCTGAGCCCCTTCCTCATAGGACCTCTGTTTTGTTTTACTCACATGAAGCATCTCTAAGTCAAGTGCACTCAACTGAATATGTGAGAAGGAATACTCAGAACGGTAAATTGGCCACTATTCACCTGTGTATTTAAATGTTTCACTGGCCTATATCTGAGAAAAACTGCAGCCACCCGCAAATGGCCTGATTCCCATCTATTCTGGGCTTTCAGAGCTCCTCACCTTTCCTATCCTCCCATGCCTCTCACAGGAGCACAACCAGTTTCTTTTCTGGTCTCATAAGACACAGTTTGTTTGCTTTTCCAAAAAAATCTTTTCATTGTCAGAGAGAGAGAGAGAGAGAGAGAGAGAAAGAGAGAGAGGCATCAACTCATTTCACTTAGTTGTTCCATTTAGTTGTGTACTCACTGATCTCTTCTCCTACGTGGCCTGACCGGGGGTCAAACCCCATGACCTCTGGTGCACCAGGTGGATGCTTTATCCACTAAGCCATCTGGCCAGGCCCCAAAGTACAGTTTCTCCATTAACTTCTATTTTCTGCTGGTACCCATGTCTCCAACATCTTCCCTTCTACCCTGAGCAACTTATCAAGACAACTGCCCCAAATTAGGTTCTCCCCAGGAAGAAGTTCTGTTTTAGCTGTTTTGAGAGTAAAATGTACACTTTGTTACAATCTATTATAGCATTTATCACTAAATAGTAAACATTTATCTTGTCAGTTCTCTCACTATTTCATGAAATTATCAAGGGTAGGTTTCATCCTCTCCCTCACTCCAGCCAAAATTTGGCACAGTGGTAGCTGCATAGTGAGTTTTCGATAAGCAAATGAAAGTGTCATAGTCCATTTGGGACTCCTTTAATAAAGCACCATAGCTGAGTGGCTTTTTGTGAAATTATAGAAAAGATACATAGTGGTCTCTTGACACAGAGTTTCTAAAGCCCTTGTAAATTCCTGGGTGATAGGAGTATCCTTTATTCTAATGCAATAACTCTTGGTGGGCTCCTGGATTGGGGCTGGTCACTACATAGATCAAGCCATGATTAGAAGCTTGGAGCTTTCAACTGCAACCTTAATATTCTGTGAAAAGGGAAGAAAAACCGGAAATGGAATAATAATCAACCATGCCTATCTGTTGAAATCTCCATAACAATAGCAATTCTATGGGGTTCAGAGAGCTTCCTGGTTGGTGAACCCGTGGAGGTGCTGAAAGACAGGAGTACCCGAAGAGGGTGTGAAGGCTCTGTGCCCCTACACACATACCTTGCCCTATGTACCTCCTCTGTCCATCTGCTCCTGAGCTGTGCCCTTGCTAGTGAACCTGTGCTCAAGCCAGATGAGCCTGCGCTCAAGCCAGTGACCTTGGGGCTTCAAACCTGGGTCCTACTTGTCCCAGTCCTATGCTCTATCTACTGTGCCACCGCCTGCTCAGGCTGAACATTATTTAGTCAGCACCACCCTACTTCTCCATGGTTTAAACTGCCACAGGCAACAGCTTTCCCCCTCTGGTGAGAAATACACCTAAACTCAGTCATAGGTAGGCTGAGTCAATTCACTCCCAGGAAAATTTGTAATCCTGTAGAGATATGTGTTAATGACCCCTGAGGATAAAGACCATACATAATTTGACGTTGCTACTAATAAAAACTAGAAAGCATAGACCAATTTGAAAGCTTAATCACCTTGTCAATAATTATTGGATATAACTGGATTCTCCTTGATTTGGGGCTCATTTAAAGCAGACATTCTATCATCTTCATCTCTGCAGGTTCATCAACTTACGTAGCACCTGAGACATAAGAAATGTCCAATTAAATGTTTAATTGAATAGGAATAATAAAACTTTGTAAAAACTACCTCTCCCCTTGAAATATGAAGAAATAATAATTAATTCCAGTTAATGTGATCTAAGTACAACCGAACTAGATTGAACATATTTGTAATAACTTCCCAGATGAAGTATGCAATGATTTGCAGTTTTGAATTGAAATGTATAGTTTAAATTATATTATAACACACAAACACATATACACATATATAGAAGTGAAAGTGAATAGAGCTGATGAAATCTTTTGATGCTGTTGATCTCAGCTATTCTCCTATAGACAAATGTTAATACACAACAAAACACAGAGGCAGAATTCAGCTAAGGTTTGAGAAGAAAAATGGAACTATTAAAATATCGATGTTATTTTTATGATTACCAAATCTGGTTGAAAAAAGAATGTTTACCTAACTGTTCAAGTTACTATTCTTAGTTATTTTTTAAATATTTTATATATTGATTTTAGGGAAGAGAGAGAGAGAGAGAGAGAGAAGAGGGGAGGAGCAGGAAGCATCAACTCTCATATGTGACTTGACCAGGCAAGCCAAGGGTTTCAAACCAGTGATCTCAGCATTCCAGGTAGCTCTTTATCCACTGCGCCACCACAGGCCAGGCCACTATTCTTAGTTATTCCTGATAGAGTGGGATACCCTAGTTATTTCTAACTCTTGTCCTGGCTGTTCACTATGGTACTTATTGGCTATTTCTTTCAGCTTCTTTAGTGAGTTGGATATACTTCAGAGTTATTCTTATAGCTAACTTCAATGTAAGAAATGACAATAATTTGCATTTTGTTCCTTGTCATAATATTAATAGTAATATTTATAATGACATTTGGTAGTGTTTACAATGGTATTTATAAAGCTTTTATATGCATCATAATAGTTTATTCCTACTTCAGCCTGACACAAATAGTTCATTACAACCATTTAGCTTTTGATAGGGTAATGAAAGAGAGAGAAAGAGAGAGAGAATAATGTCTCACAGTTATTAAGCCTTACAGACTTCACTTCTAATTCAATGATCATATTAATATAATGAACCACTTGACTTATACCAATAATTTTTAAAAAGCTAAAATAACAAACAAATGGAATTGTTCTGGTATAAAAGTATTTTATGACTTAGATTGATGGTGTTACTTATAACAAACAAAAGCTAATTTATCTATACCTATTGGGAATAGGAGGTCCAAAATTTAAAACAAAATATATGTGAAAATCACATATTGTAACCTGTGACATTGTTTTTCTTATTCCTCTTTGGTATGAAATGTTCCTCAGAAACAATGTTAGAATTTCTTGGTCTAGTGTATCACCAACAATTCTAAATGCCTTACATTCTTCTAATAAGAATCACTGATCCACATTTTGATGAAAAAAAAATCTATCCTTTGGCTCTTAAGAATAATGGGAACATGGCAACCATAGTACCAAAGATTGACATTCGAAGAAAAGGTTTTAGCAGTAATCAGCTTTTTGGGATTTAGACTTTAGATGCATCTTTGAGAATAAATTGAGGACAAACAGTTGCCTAGCTAATTATCTGGACAAAAGAAAGGCATATAAAAGGTGTTTCCAATTCCTCTCCACAGTCACACCACAGGTTGAGTAAGCAAGCCACAGAGAGGAGTCCTTTTCTCCCCATCATGACCAAAGTGCACTTCATTTGTGGTGATTAAGTACAGACCTTGGGTCATTCAAACTATCACAGAGTCTTTTACAAGCTAGTTTTTCACAGGCACTAGTTTTGAAGCTGAAAGGGGCTGACAAAAGAATATAATATACCTATTTTTTGGAAACTGCTTTTAAAGGAGGGTGACTGAATAAGTATGACCAAGGTAGTGGGGACCACTCCCTGTGGCTAAGTCACAGTTATATACAAGAAAGCAGATTCTATACCTACAGAGGTGGGTACAAGAGTTTGTATATGTCTGTGCACAGACTCACTACAACCTTCGTTAGTTAGGGGAAACATTTTCTTCCTAACATTTTTTTTTCTAAATCTCTAAAGTTAAGTGCCAGCATCTATATTTTTATCATCCAACATGACATTGCTATTTATATTATTAGGAAAAGAGCCAGAAACTTAATTAAATTATAAACACTATCTTTTATGGAAATCTATTGAAATAGTTATGATACCAACTAAAAAACAGAAGTTGGACCCCAACCCCTGTTGCCACATGTCAACCTGTGCTGCAGAGTGGAGTTAGAAGAAACTTTAGGAGATGCTCCAAGAAAATTGGACTTGCTGCTTATAATTATTATTCTTTGATGCCAAAACCTTGTGAAAAATCCCCCTTAATCTTGATCAATGCTGTTGGAGTTGTTATGCCATGCGTGAGGTTTACTGTCTACTTCTGTTCTTTTGGCTGAAGGTATAAACGATGTCACATTAAATGATTAACTTGCTGTATTCTTTTGGTGAGGAGAAGCTACAAAAAGATATCTCATGGAAAGAAAGGCCAAGAAAAGCATGCATTACTCTCCAGGAGTAATGGAGATTACTTAAGACAACCACCCTAGGTCTGGGGTAGGTGAGAAATAAATCATCCTCCCAAGAAGAATCTAAAGGGAAAAAGGGAGCCCAAGACCAGAACGTTTTCAAACATATGCTGTACATACATAAAAGTTCTCACCCCCAGCGTCATAGTTAGTTTCTTGGAGTCAAATACATATTTTTTTTCCCTTCTTGGTGATAAATAGAAGTAAGGCACCCGGACTCTAGTAGTTGGAGACACTACAAAAAAGAAAAAAAAAATCCTTGAAAGCATTTTGCTTACTTCAATGCTTAATTATTTCCCAGATTCCATGTGTAGTTTCTCTCAGGTGGGTATTGTCAGAGACAGTTTAAAAACATTTTAATAATGTTTTCTTGTAAAGTTGCCTCTTAAAAAAATGTTTTATTACAGAAGTTAAAAATAGCTTTTTAAATGGAGAAAGTTGTTCTCAAAGCTGCTGGAACTTTTCTTAGAGTAAGTCACCGCATTTATATTCTCTTTCTTTCTAATAGGAAGGAAACTAGGAGACCACTTGGCAACTGAAATGAGAAGGAACTGAAAGAAATTAATAATAGACATGATTATGTGTAAATGACCCGACTTTTCACTTAAGAAATGATGCATTCAAGCCGAATTTGATGAAGTCAGGGCAAATTTCTAGTTTCATTAGAAGCACGGGCATACAGTTCCTTGATAGACGGTGTGGTCATCATCAGCAGTATACCCAAATATTTCCGGCTCTTTGCTTTCCATGAACATAATAGGATGGTGGTTATCCACCTTTCCAAATGAAGGTGTGGAAAAATACCTTCTTTTTATCAACAGGATATGAGTAGATGCAATATTTGCCACTTCTTGGCAGGATAGTGCCACTTGCCATATTTTTCTGCCCATTCGACGGTGGTTCGGAAATCACCTGTCAAGGTAAAGTTTCTGTCAGCAGAGACCCTGAGAGACTTCAATGAGTTGTGCCTTTTTTGCCAGCCAGCAAAGTAAGTAAGCAGGGCATGAGTGAGACTTTTTTATTTTACTTTGGTTGAATAGTCATGTAAACTATGAACCTTGGGTGATTATGATGTGTCAGCGAAGATCCATCAGTTTTAACAAATGTACCATTCTGGTGAGAAATATTGACAACTGGAAGCTATGCATGTGTGTGGGCAGAGAGTATATGAGAAATTTCTTGAGCTTCCCCTCAATTTTGCTATAAACCTTAAATTGGTTTTTAAAAAACCCTAAAAACCTGCTTTTCCAGTATCTATGGAATCTAGCATCATATGAAGTTGATGGGTGATTGAAAGCAATCTCTGAGTCCTCCACTTTGATGGGACCATCTTTGCTCCTTACTTGGGTGCTTTGCATTAGCACTTTCCTCTGCTTAGAAGGTACCTCCCCCATATCTTTGTATGGCTGGTTCTTTATCATTCACATATTACTTCAAACATATCACTCCTTGGGAGTAGACTTGTTGACTACTCTGTCCAAAGTAGGCCCCTTATTCCATCACTATCTTTCACATAGTAAATTTTATTTTCTTCGCAGCTCTTAAGCTATAGAAGGTGTTTCTTTGTATGTCTGGTTACTAGTTAATGCCTATAAGTTGTCTGCCAATACAAGGAAGACCCCGTGATTGCAAAGAAGCAGTCTACCTGGTTCGGTACTGTATTCTCAGTTCAAAAAACAGTGAAAGAAGTTGTCATTTAAAATTCTGTTTGAATGAGCAATTAGAGACTTTTATTCTACCAAAACACAGAGAAAATTTTTTCTCACCCTTTAAACAATTTTGTTCTTATTGTTATTTTATTTTTTCCTTTTTATTTAGAAAATTAAATTTAATGGGCTGATATTAATCAATAAGAGTATATAGATTTCAGGTAAACATTTCTTTTTTTTATAAATAAATTTTTATTAATGTTAATGGGGTGACATCAATAAATCAGGGTACATATATTCAAAGAAAACATGTCCAGGTTATCTTGTCATTCAATTATGTTGCATACCCATCACCCAAAGTCAGATTGTCCTCCATCACTCTCTATTTAGTTTTCTTTGTGCCCCTCCCCCTCCCCCTTCCCCTTTCCCTCCTTCCCTCCCATGCCCCCCCTCACCCCCGGTAACCACCACACTCAACAACAAACAAACAAACAATCCAATAAAAAAATGGGAAGAGGACATGAACAGATACTTCTCCCAGGAAGAAATACAAATGGCCAACAGATATATGAAAAGATGCTCATCTTCATTAGTTATTAGAGAAATGCAAATCAAAACTACAATGAGATACCACCTCACACCTGTTAGATTAGCTATTATCAACAAGATAGGTAATAGTAAATGTTGAAGAGGCTGTGGAGAAAAAGAAACCCTCATTCACTGTTGGTGGGAATGTAAAGTAGTACAACCATTATGAAAGAAAGTATGGTGGTTCCTCAAAAAACTGAAAATAGAACTACCTTATGAGCCAGCAATCCCTCTACTGGGTATATACCCAAAAAACTCAAAAACATTGATATGTAAAGACACATGTAGCCCCATATTCATTGCAGCATTGTTCACAGTGGCCAAGACATGGAAACAACCAAAAAGCCCTTCAATAGAAGACTAGATAAAGAAGATGTGGCACATATACACTATGGAATACTACTCAGCCATAAGAAATGATGACATCAGATCATTTACAACAAAATGGTGGGATCTTGATAACATTATATGGAGTGAAATAAGTAAATCAGAAAAAAACAAGAACTACATGATTCCATACATTTGTGGGACATAAAAACAAGACTGGGAGACACGGACAGGTAAACATTTCTAAAGCATTTGAATTATTGATTGTGTTGTATGCCCATTACCCAAAGTCAAATTATTTTATATCACCATATATTTTTCCCTCTTTACTCCCCCTTTAAACAATTAAAACAATATGAACAAAAATTTCAAAGAATAGTGTCGTTGGACAAGTTATCCCCAGACAATTACCCCTAAGGGAAGGGAAATAAATGAGATAAGCCTTATTGGTATCTCAGTTTACTACTCTGTTTTTCTTTTTCTTTCTTTTTTTTAGAGAGAGAGAGAGAGACATGAAAGGATGGGTGGGGAAGGGAGAAGGGAGATGAAAACCATCAACTCATAGTTGTTTCATTGCTTCTCATACGTGCCTTGCCTGCAGGGCTCAAGCCAACATAATGACTTCTTGCTCAAGCCAGTGACCTTGGGATCAGGTCAATGATCCCATGCTCAGGCAGGCACACCTGTGCTTTAGCCAGTAACTTTGGGGGTTTCAAATCAGAGCCCTCAGCATCTCAGGTCAATGGTCTAGCCACTGTGCCACCAGTAGTCAGGCCCTGCTTACTTTTATTGCTTGGAGAGAGTTTCTAGGACATACAGTAGGGAAGGGAACACAGGTGTGGCCCAGCAGTCTATTGTACCTTAGTTGAAGAAATAGAGGTTGTAGTCCAATGAGGCCATTCCATCTGGAGTTCACAGGGCAGAGTACCAAAAGTTTTGCACTACAAAGTACGAAAGCTCAAAAGATCTGAAGAAGGTCCATATTTGTCTTTGTCTGAAGACTAATCAGAGCATGTGGATGAGGAAACTACCAATACCAGGGAAAGAACCACCAAAAGGGCAAGAGGAATAACCCCCAAGGCTCACATGGGACCAGAAATATCTTATGTTCCTATTGGTCAGAGCAGGAAAAAAACCCATAAACATGGGGCATCAGGCATAGAATGGCGTCGCCTTAGCAGTGAGGAATATTCATCCTTAGAGTGAAAAATTCTCAATAAATTTATGTTTCAACAATCTCTAATTAAAAATTAGATATTGTCAAATTAGTTTAAAAAGCACAACAGAGCTATATCTTGCCTAAAAGAAACATCCATAAAACATAAAAGCACAACTAGATTAACTGTAAAAGGATCCAGAAAGTGATACATTACTAACAATAATTGAAAGAAAGCTAAAGCAACTATATTAATGCCAGATAAAATAGTTTTTACAAAACTGAATAATACTAGGGACAGAGAGTCATTTCATAATGACAAAGGTTTAATTCATTAGAGGACATTAAATCTTCAACACTATATACTCAGTAACAGAGCTTCAAAATGCAATATGTAAAAACAGAACAAATTGTTAAATAAATCCAAAATTACAGTGAAGAATTAAAATAATAGAACAAGTAGAGAATCAGTAAGAGTATAGACAAACTGAAAATCATGAAAGACCTTCTTCCTAATGACATTTATGGAACACTCCACCCAACAATGGTAAACATGCATTTTTATAAGGACAGAGATTATTTGCCAAATTAGGCCATAAAAGAAGTCTTGATCATGTGGTGGCACAGTGGATTGAGCATTGGCCTGGGATGCAGAGGACCCAGGTTTGAAACCCCAAGAATGCAGGCTTGAGTGCATGCTCAAGTGCAGGCTCATCCAGCTTGAGTGTGGGCTCAATAGCTTGAGCACAGGATCATAGACATGACCCCAAGGTCACTGGCTTGAGCATGGGGTCACTGGTTCAGCTGGAGTACCCCAATCAAGACACATATGAGAAAGCAATCAATGAACATCTAAGGAGCCACAACGAAGAATTGATGCTTCTCATCTCTCTCCCTTCCTGTCTGTCTGTCCCTATCTGTCCCTCTCTCTGTCTCTCTCTTATTAAAAAAAAAAAAAAAGAAAAAGAAAAAGAAAAAAGATGTCTATACAGTTAACAGGAATCAATCAAACACAGAATGTTCTCTGATCAAAGTAGAATTCACTAATATTAGAAATCAATAATTATTTGGTAAATCTATTTGTAAACTAAATCACACACTTATAATAAATGAACCAAAGCTTAAAAATAAATCCAAAAGCAAAATTAAAAACTATTTTGAACAAAATGAAGAAAAAAAACGCCTGTCAAACTTTGTGAAATGCAGCCTAAGAATATTTTAGAGGCAAATTTATTGCAAGAAAAGCTTGCATTTGAAAGAAATTATTTCAAATCAATGACCTAAGCTTCCATTTTAAGGAAGTGAAAAATAAGAGCAAATAAAACCCAAAGAAAATAGAAGAAAATAAGTAGTAAAAGATAAGAGCAGAAATCAAGGAAATAAAAAACTGACAATGGGAAAAAATCAATTGAATAAAAATCTGATTCTTTGAAAGGATCAATAAAATTGATAAACCTCTATCTAGACTGATTAAGAAAAAAGTAAATGCACAAATTTCCAATATCAGAAATGAGAGAAGGGCAATCACTAAATACTGGTATTAAGAGAATAATAGGCCTGACCTGTGGTGGCGCAGTGGATAAAGCATCGACCTGGAAATGCTGAGGTCGCTGGTTTGAAATCCTGGGCTTGCCTGGTCAAGGCACATATGGGAGTTGATGCTTCCAGCTCCTCCTCCTTTCTCTCTCTCTGTCTCTCTCTTCTCTCTCTCCCTCTTTGTCTCTCTCTCTCTCCTCTCTAAAAATGAATAAATAAAAAAAATAAAATATAAAAAAAGGAAATAAAAAAAGAAAGAATAATAAAAAATTATTTTAAATGAGTAAAATCCAACAAGGTAAAGTAATTACATCACAACTAGCAGGTAATCTATGCACAGGCTATTGTTACTTTATTGAAGGCTCCAGTTGAAAGGAGAAACCATAATCAATGACATGATACATTATGTCCCTGAGTTGTGATATCTACCATATTTTCATTAATCAAAAAAAAAAAAAAGAATTATATAGAACCTGAGGTTTGAAAGGACTTGTGTTTGGTGGTCTCTAGGCAATATAAAGAAGTCCTTCGAAGGTACATTTTTGTATATGAAATAATAAAGCAGTAAATGTTAAGTCATGTGTGTTAAATAAGTACTCTTCAGATTGATGCAAGAGAGTAATTATAAAGGTCCAGGCAGACCTCTTGTAGAAATTGATCCCAATAGCTCAACTCTTGATGTTGAATTATTTAAGGTTGCAGTTGCTGGATATAGAAGAAGCCTAAATAATTTGAGAAACATAACCATGTCCAAGCTTTAATAACTGGTTAAAACACTTTAAATAAAAGATCCAAGCTAATTTCAAGACATTATTAATAAAGACTTTTAGACATGGAATAATAGAATGTAATCTTTTAGACTAATAAGCTAATTCAGAACACTTGGATTGCAGACAACCCAATTTTACAATAAGCCAAAGAGAGAACAAACACTTAACCAAGCTCCTGTTATTATGCTTATGTAATAGCATGTGATATAAGGAGCAAACAAAAGCCTGTTGACCTGCTGTAAGTAGACTGTGTTCACAAGAAACACAAACATTTACATGTTCCCATAAGCATTTTAAGAGGAATATGCTTATAGTGGTATTGGTGGGATCCTTTTATACTCAGCATTAACTCCCAAGGAAAAAAACATAATATTAAAGCCATACATTTATCTACTGCTAATGGTAGCTGTTGACTCACTGTGTCAGACCAATTTATTGCAATAATATGAATTTAGTTGCATTTCTTCCCCTAATCTAAGCATACTATTCTACACATAGTATCTGGGCACTTTGGAAGTTGAGAAGTTCTGATACTAACTTCTTCTAGGAGAGAAGTCTTCCAGAGTAATGGAAAGGTTGACAGGTACCTCACATATGTCAGTTTTCTGTAACATACCACTTTTCAGGTTAGAACTAGCAGCTCTTGTTGACACTGAGCTTTCTTAGAATAAGCAAGGAGATGCTTAATTTTTAAAAGAAATCAGATTTCCAAAAAACTCTTCTTTAACTTTAGTATAAATATTGTTCAACCTCCTTTAGATTCTCAGGATGCTGGATGAAGAACAGTGGACACACTGATGGGCTATTTAATTTTATAGCTCGCTTTAAAAAAAAAAATCACACTTATTTCTTTAAGAGACTCCAAAGGAATTTACGGATAATCCCCGTGCTTATTGGCAGAGGACATTGAGAGAACACAATCTCTGATTGACCCTTGAGATGAACCTGGTCAGGCGGAGGCTCCTCACCCTTCCTGTGCAGGAACAGAGAATACACATCCCCTCCACCATTGCCACAGCTGAACCATTTCAAGGACGTCACCTTGACACAGCAAGGCGCTGTACAGACCAGCTGTGTGAAAGGAGTGACAAACCCAGTTAAAATGTTTATATAAACATTTAAGTTTGGGGGGGGGGGTCAGGTGTGGACATCTACTCGCCTGATAAGTAACTTCCCTTGTGTATAAAAACTGCCACCTACCCGTTTGGAGTGCCTTTCTTAGGTTTCTTTTTGACACCTGTGTCCATGGGGACAATTTCAAGTTTCAATTGGGTAACTCCCTAGGTTTTGAAACACAGATGCTCATATTCTTGGTATTCCTTTTCCTTGGCAAAGTATGTGTTGAATATATAACAATTGTTCAGTAAAATTCAGTAGCCAGATACTCTTTTTAAAAATGATCATCTGAGTTGCAATGATAATGTGCTATAATCTGCCATATTGCTACCTGCCAAAATTCCCAAAATGAAATTTTGTATTGTTATGCATCTATATTTTAGTGCTTGGTAGTAGGTACTGTTGTCTCCAAAACAAGTCTTGGTTGGCAAACAGTAAACTACCATCAAATTTTCTTTTTATATAGTCTGAGTCAACATAATCTCTGATAATTATTAATCAATAAAATGTTTCTGTTTTAGTCTTGTAACACACAGATAATTGTACTCATGTATCTGGGTAAAATAAACTTTAAAAAGGATTCTAATACCTCTCAACTATGGGTTTACAAAAACAAGACCGAAACAACTACTTATAAAAATAAGTTCAAAACAAAAATCGTTCAATGAGTTTATCAAAAATATTAAGTGATTCCCCTTGTGGTCAACAAAGACAGAACTAACATTGTAAGAAAAACAAATCTATTTATAAGACATAGGTAAGTAGTACTTCTAGGTCACTTATGTGTCAGGAAATCAAAGCATGTAATAAATATTAATTCATTCCAGTCCTACAATAAGTCTTTTAGATATGTATTAATGTCCTGCTTGCATGTGACATTTTTTTTTTATACTATAGGAAAGGCGAGTGGCAGCGGCAGGTATTACGGTGACCTGAGCTGTCCAAGTCTCTCCAGGTTGCTCTCGCATGCAGTTGGAGATCCCATGGCTACAACCAGCCACAGCCCTTGGAAACATGCTGTTGCATGTGACATTTTTTAAAAAGCTGATGGGAGGCCTGACCTGTGGTGGTACAATAGATAAAGTGGTGACCTGGAATGCCAAGGTCATTAGTTCGAAACCCAGGCTTGCCTGGTCAAGGAACATACAGGAAGCAACTATGAGTTGATGCTTCCTGCTCTTCTCCACCACCCCCTTTTTCTCTGTCTCTCTTCTCTCTAAAATAAATAAATAAAATCTTAAAAAGAAAAAAAAAGCTGATGAGGAGGGAAAGACTTGCAGAGACTAATCATCTGATTGAGGCAGAACTGGAATTTGAATCCAGGTCTGTCTGGACTGCAATGCCCAAGTTTTTGATGCTATCTTTTATTAGCATTTGGGCTAATTAGGGCTGGGATATTGTGGGTCATAATTAATTGCATTTAGATAAATAAAGGCTATGATGATGTGTTAGGTTTTTAAAATCTTTCACATGTTAACAAAATGGAAATAATGAAAATAAATCAAAATTATTTATATGTGTTGTCTTGATGCCACTGTTGATTAATAATGTTAAACTCCTAAACATGAGTGATGCCTTTAAATTGATTTTTTATAGATATGATCAAAATGAAACAAAGTTATTGCTTTAAAATAGAAACCTTAAGCAAACATTTCATGTATGAATTTTAATTACCTAATTTACTTACTCTCACTTATCTGTTTTGTAGTTTAACCTAGTAGTAGCTCTATTACAGATGAGAAGGTATTTAAGTGCTATATTTTATAGCATATACAAAAGATTTAACTCACAGAAATATAATGTTAGATGCAAATGTAATGTTAGTCAATGGTGTAGGTTCTTTTCAGTATGAATAACAGATAATCTGTTGGACTTACTGAAAAATAGTGATTTGAAAGGGACATTTGGGGAAAAAAAAAGAAAAGTTGTTCACCAAGTTCTAATTTGCACCTTTAAGTTTTATAAAATCTCAGTATTTCAGTTTGATGTTATAAATTTTATTAATATCTGTGTTTACTCTATTAGGTTAAATGGTTGCAGTTGGTGAGAATTCTTTTACCTTTATCATCTTTTGTGACATCTACTGGCAATACCCGATATTACATTGCTCTTTAATTCATTCTTATCTGCCTTCTCTAACTGCCCAATACTCATTTATTTAGATAATACCAATTTAATTCCTCTTAAGAAACTCAGTGAATCTCCTTGACTAGAGAAGTGTTATAATATGAGGCTGAATCATAGAGAAGAAAAAATTAGCTTTCCAGAGGCTAAAAAATTATACAGTTAGCATATTCTGCATATATTTTCTTTTATGGCTTGGTACTAAAAGAGATATAATTTTTTTTTCTTGAAGACTCCAAACTCATTCCATGTAAGTGTTATGTACAGTAATACTTAATATAGACAATTATCAGCCAATCCCCCTACATGACAAGCTCTACAATTTGGTAGTTATGTGATAAAAAAAAAAAGTGCATTAGAGTAAAACTGAAGAGATAAGAGTCGAAATCCATATTACAAATAAATGAACTCTACCTAGACTCCTGTTCACATTGGGGGCATGGCTACAAAGCAGAATGCATGAGCAAACTTTTTATACTACCAGGAATCCATTTATCCACAGTCCCATCACTCAAATTCAGATACTTGTTGCCAGCTCCAAGATTTATAGGCTGAAGCTCGTTTTTGAAATTGCTTTGTATTTTCATTTAACAGCCAGGGCAGCCGCATGTTAAAAATTTGCCTTGGTCTCCTTGGAGCCTATTTATAAAGCTAATTTGTCTCCCTGGACATTTTCTCTCTCATTCAAATGCCAGCCCTAGGCTAGTAAACCATTAACCGCCCCCCCCCCTTTTATTTCTTTATCGAAACAAAATACTGTCATAGACAATGCCTTTGCAGGGCAGTGATGATTTCAGTGATAGAGTCCTCCCACGCAGGATGCAAACCATCTCGCCTTCTGGCCGGAGCTGGATCCGCTGCCCTCCCTGCAGATAGGCAGGCACTCACACAGAGCGCTGGGAAGTACACGTTTACTGTACTGCATGCCGACTGCCTTGAAGAAACTGTAGCTAACCACCTTATTAGTATTCCTGCCTCCACCGTGTCTCACTTGCAGCATCACAGGGCTGAGCGAAATGCAGTTGAACAGGGACAGACACAGCTCTGGCAATCATCTCTGTGCAGTCTGCCCAATGTTGCGGGTGGGGGATGCAGCAAGCACATCAAGATGAATAACCTTGCCATAATCCGGGGCACCCTGCAAGCAGACACCTCTGCTGATTGACCCGCTCCTGGCTTGATGCATATGCCTGGGGGAGAGGGATCCGGAATCTACCTAGTCCTGGCCCCCTGCCCCCACACCCTTTCACCCCTGATTTTGGATGTTCTTTTGATCCTACACCGATCTTGGGAAGGTAACAGTGAGCCGAACCATCTGCAGCGCACAGCAGCTCTTGGAGGTTACTACTGACAGTTTTCATTGCACGGGTTTGCGCGAGCGTGTGTGTTTGTGAGTGCAGGGTGCCTGCTTCTGCGTGAAAGAGGATGTGTGAGTGTCCCCGAGTGCGTGTGTTTGTGTAACAACCAAGCAGGTATATCGGACAGCAGATCGCAACGCGCGTGAAAATATTCTCTGGGTACTTGGGCTCCCGGTCTGTGGCCACCCCTCCCCCCACCCCGCCAGCGCTCACCACCCCCTTCCTTCTCCACTCCCCCTTCTTCTTTTTTGCCTTTGATGAGTTTTTGGCTTACTTTTTGGCGGAGTCTCTTGGACATGTTTCTGCTGCTGCTGCTGCTGGATGATCAGATAAATGGAACCTTAGGAAACTGATTCTTTTTCTCCTATGTGACTTTAAAAAGAAGAGGAAAGGAGAGTTGTGCAAGACAAGCTAGAGGATTTAAATTTTCCTTGGCGAAATGTGAGGGGCCGTGGACAAGGTAAGTCACGGGACTGTTGAGATCTCAGTCCCTGGTTCCTCGGCGATGTCGGTGCTTTCCTGTTTGTTTTCGGAGATCTGTACGCAGTTTACAGGCGCATCTTCAGAGATGGTGATGCTCAGAAGGACTCAGTGTGTGGCATTTGGGGGCTATTTCATGCCGAGGAGATTATTTCCGTTTATATAACCATCACTCTCATTCTTCCTCCCATTTTTATACCTCTTACTGATCTAACGTTTTCACAGTGAATTCTGCATACATGAAATCTGGGGGGGGGGGGTGATTCCAGCCTTCTCCCTCCTTGAAATACTCTCTACATTTGAGAGAGAGACAGACAGAGAGAGAGAGAGAGAGGGAGAGAGAGAGAAAAGAAAGCTATTGGTAGAGGCTCTGAGTTAGAGGCGAAAGTGTGTGAGGGTGGGAATTGGGGGAATAATCTGGACTTTTATGATAAGTTAATAGAAGACTTTTATTTTCATAGCACTTATTTTTTTCCCCTTGAATAGTAGTTAAATCTGCTCTGGAGAATAGTGAGTACGTGAAATACAGAAAAGCTGCTTCAACAGCTCTTAATTGGAGCAAATTTGAACAAAGTGGAAATTGTTGAGTATTTTGAACCTATCTTTTTTGCACTGATTCTCCTGCTAGTGCATCTCATTAACCTTTCTGACTGCAGCGTCCCCTGATTGAGACTTGTGTCTCTCATCCTGAAACCTCACCTTACCCCACATAGTCCCCAGAGAAAGGAGTATGGTTGCAAATTGCTCTTAATTGTCTCCTCTTGGCTGTAAAAGCAATCAGGCGGCGTCAGGAATTCAGGTGACTTGGGTCAAACATCTTGTCTAACTCAGTCTCTTTAGTGTTTCCTGATAGTTAGCTTTGCTTTTTTTTTTTTTGTTTCTTCTTTCCCTTTCCTTCAAAGTTAAATGTAGAGAGTACTTTACCTGTTTCCATCCTGAGGGTATTTAATTAAAGCAAAATACCAGTTCATTGTGACAGAATCTGTTCGCATGGGCACTTAGCTTATCCCAGGAAGTGAGATCACTTGCGAATGTCTTTCTGAAAGGCTGAGACCTCAGTTGGAAGTAACAGAGCTTTCCTCAGTCGATGCATATGGCATTTGGGGGCTATGTTCCAATGCATGTGGGTGCTTATCCCACAAGGAATGGTGATATTTCATGGGATGTTAGCCAACTCAGAACTGTTCTTGTGAGCATATTCATGGAGGAGATGACAGGTATGTTAGGTAACTAGACAGAGGAGAGCATGCATAGATGTTTCTCTCCAAGTATTGATGTCTGTGTGCAGACAGAGAAATGGAACAAATTATAACAGAAGAGACTTGAGTCAGAGCCATTTGACTGGGTTAAAGTTTTATTACAGCATCCAAGCTGAGAGATGTTAAACATCATCATACTTAAACATTAATACTGTTTCTTGTTTCTAAAAAGGATTGCTGAACTAAAAAGGCGGAAAAAATCCTGAAAGATGAGATTACACTCTGGTATCACCATGGGCTATCTCTGTCTATGGAATGTTTGGCATGGTGGTGTTAGAGACACCGGGGAAAGCAGGCAGCTGGTACAAATGCCCCCTTCCTTCCTGTAACTGATGCTTCGCACAGCGCCCTTGCTAAGAATGCTAGGTGGAAACCCTCTCCTGGCAGGATAATTGATGATCTGTCTCTCTTGTCAAGCATTTCTGCTCCGGGTATTTTCTTCTGCTGCTCAGATTCCAGTTACGTTTCCCCTGTCAAGAAAGGGGCTTTATTCCCCCCCCCAATTTTTAAATGACTTGAACATAGGTGAAACCCCCAATAAAATTTCATTTTCTTTGTAGAGAAAACAACCTGAAACTCATCAAAGCTGAAGGTGAATCTAATAGATGAACAAGAAACACAAAGTTCACTGTTCCAAGGAGAGTGCAGAGCCCGAAATCTCCAAGTGCCAATCAGTTATGTCAGGGTTCTGGACGTCCCCAGTGTCTCTGCCAGGACAGTCACCATTCCTCAGAGTGGTCAACTCTTACTAACCTTCAGCTGATGATAGCCAGTACCAGGGACAGAGGACAGTATTTTAGGTTATCTGTTTTGTGTTAGGATTGTTCTGAATAAAGAGAAGCCCCTTGAAAATGTGGTTCTGAAAGTTGGCATATTAGAAGCTCCTATGATCAAGGCTATTTAATTTTGATGGTTCCTCCTCTCATCCACATTCTCACCCAGTGTGGGTATATTTAGACTTGTGGTCTTGGTAAAATTTAATTGCATAGATTGTTCTCAACACCATCTTAAAAAAATAAAAATAAAAAAGGATTGCATCTTGGCTTTTGTGCATTTGAGATTTAATAATTGTAATGAGTGAATCTACCAGCAAGAGCAACACTTTCATTATCGTTCACTTTAGGCTAATAATAGAAGTGGGGTACAAGCCAATGCTGGATTTTCTGATTAACTCATGCAATGTGCAAAACACCTCCCTGGTATCTCAAGGGTCCCTGATGGGGTTTGAGTGGACTGTACCTTCTCATCTTTATTATCAGCTCAGGTCAGAGCAAAGGTAAACAGCTTTCCATCAGAACTGGCTCCAGACCCTGGGCTTTCTTGTGTCTTCTTGGGCTTTGTTTTGTGATGAAGTTGAATAGGGCTGGTTTTCCTGCTTAGTGAGTTCAGAAAAGAAGGGAGAAGGGAGGGAAGTTGGCTTTCCATTTCAGTAGAGGTGACATGTCACAGTTGCCAAAGAAGAGGCTGAAAGTTCCCTAGAAGTAAGTGCAGGATTGTGTTGGTAAAAGAATGAACTGGTTAAAGCTTGCCTTGAATTTATGTGGGGAGAATAAAGGAAATTCCAATTCATTCTCTATTTAGTTTCAGTCGGTTTGCCAGCCTTTCTGTGGGTCTCAGCTCGAGAGAGCCAACCAGGCCCCACACTCCTCAGCATGTTTCTATGCTTTTAAGACCCAGGGCGCTTAACACATGAAGGGCTCTTTACTTCCTTAACAAACAGAGCTGACAGCTGGAGAGTCAGCAACTGAGAACCTTTAAAGGAAGCCAGAAAGATCCCACAGCAAGTTGAGCAAAAAGGAACTCTTGAAGCTCTGGTCCTGGGGGTGGGTGAGGACTAGGTGGACTGAACTTGAAGTTTTGATTGCTGAGTCATTACAACAGCCTGGAGCTGTTTGCTAGCACTGGGAACTGATGCTGACATCGGGGCTACTGCTAATAGGAGAGCATCAGCCTATTGCAGAAAATGCAGACTCCCGGAATGAGGGAGACTTACTATCTGAAGACAGAGTTTATACATAGATGTGTATTCTTGTTATTGCCCTTACCATTTCAAAACAACACCTCAGGGTGCCCCCAATAAATTACAAACGAAAAGATAGATTAATTGAAGCACAAATAGGACAGGGGCTTTGTACTTGATTAAATCAATTCACTCAATTATCTGTATTGCCTTTGGGGACCACTCAGTAGTCATTGCTAAGATGGGGGGAGGTTGGAGGCTGGGGTTAGAATCCTGAGAAGGAAAAACCTGGATTGAGGGTCAGAAAGTATGAGTCAAGATTGATAGCACTGTTTTAAGGGTCAGTAAGTCACTCAAAGTCTCAGAACCCTGATTTTCTCTTATATAGTTTGGAAATCAACATTAACTCGTGGTGTTGTCATGAGAATTGTGAACTATTGCGGAGTAAAATGTAATATTGCTGTTGAAATGTAAGGTATTATGACAATGATGACTTTGTATACGGTTCAGGACTCTACCAAATGATTTCTTCAGTATGATTTAAATTAAATTGATGAAGCAGAATCGGTCTTTTCATGATGAGTGATCAAAATATACAATGTTGTGATTTGAGAGCATTCCCACCTGTGATGACTATACCTCTTCTCAGTAATGTTTCAGGTGCATTCTTAGTTAGTTACATGTATGTTTGCATGTGCAAGGCATTGGCCAATCTATAGGAGATACCATTTTAGATCCACAAAAAATAGAAAGTGTGGGAAGACCTGAGTTCAGTGGCCTTGGGTATCTAGAAAAGAGAAGAAAGACTTGGACACTCTAGTCTTTTCTGTGGGAAGACACACATTTTGCAGTTTGTAGGCTTCAGAAAACTCTAGTGCCCAGTGAAGCTGTTGACTAGAATTTGAGTTAAACTTGGAAGTTGTATCAATAAGGTATTTCTAATACAATAATCAGTCATGCTGATTGTCATTCTGAGTCACATTTTGGGGGGCAAACAGAGCAGGATTTAAAGGCTGAGTTGGAGCTCATGATGGCAAGAGCATGTGATACTGGTGAGCACTTGCTCTGGAGTGGGACAGACTTGGGGTCAGATACCGATTCTCTCGGAGACTCAATTGATCTGGTCTGTAAAATAGAGCAGTCGGTCATCGAGAAGGCCTCTGTTACAAATGACTAAATGACAATATATGTATTACTTGGTAAAACCCTTGACACAACATTAGGACTCCATACGTAATTCACATGTATTTTTTTCTCATTGCTTTACCTGGCTTAGGAATTTGGACCACCCTAATTCAATGTGTTCATGTTACTTATGCAGCTGTATAATCTAAGAGCCGGAGAGAGAGAAAGCCATATTTCTGTACATGAGCTTATTGCACATACTGTGGTTTCATCAGGCCTTCTTTTCAGAGCAACCAAGTGCCCTCTCCAGATGTCACTTCAGTTACACTCACAACTTCCAAAATGATGCTGAATGTAAGTAGTGAGAATCACGTGCACCCATCCTCATGTGGTTGCAGAAAAACAATGCGGATGTCCGCACATGGTATTAACACTGCTCTTTACCTAACGTGGCATTTTGTTTACACTCAGAGAAAGGATGCATATTTATTGAACACCCACACTGTGGTGATTGCTGTGGGGGATGATGAAGGACTCTCTCTGCACTAGGTCTCTTTGCCGCGATTCCTGCAACTGGATGGGGTGTGCTGCCGTCTTCAAGGCTGCTCATTGGGATTTGGATGGGATTGTGAAACAGAATGAAGATTTCTCTGTGAGAGTCTGACGTATGTGGGGCTGTGCCATTGCACCTAACCTTTATTTACTATAGTTCAGGAACATATTGCAAAGGATATAAAAAAATCCTTGTCCCTATTAATGTAGCTGAGCTGAACTGTCAGTGATGAGTTCAATTCTGCCTTGCTAACTCTAGCATGGTTGGTACCGCTTGATCCAGGTATTTCTGTTCTGCAGAGTCAGCCTTTGACTGTGTACCAAGGGGACAGGGTTTTGTCCTTCAGCTTGTGGGTTCCTTCTATCCCTGTAATGAATGGATGAAGTCTATTTTATGGCTTGCTGAGGCAAAAGACAATATACATGTTATCTTCATTTAAAGGCCCTGTTTATTTTTTGTTGTTGTTGTTGTTGCTTTAAACCCAAATCCAATGGAGTAAGAAGGAGAAGAGGAAGGTCAATTGCTCAAAATAGTAAACACAAGTTTGCTGGCCTCTACTACAGCTTCAAGCATCAGGATTTGTGGTTAGAGTGCTGCACTGAACTGAGCAAATTCCCTACATAACAAACTGCAGATTATTGCCAGCACATTTCGAGACAGTATTAAAAGTTATAAATAACTCTCTCATATAGTCAATGAATGTGTTCTATGTGCCAGGCACTGTGCTAGGTAGGTTAGATTTATACTTTCCAAAAAACTAAAATAAAATAAGATCATATTATTCCCATATTACAGATGAGGCAAAAGCGATCCATTCCTTTGCCTAAAATTCTGACTCACTCCAGAGCTCATGAATATATGGTTCTTTATTTATTTATTTTTTTTTAGTTTTATTTTTAGCTTGTAAACCCAGTGCTTTTTTACATAAATTCTTGAATATGGGCAGTCCAGAGTCAGCCTTCTCTAAATGCAAATCAAATAACCTTGCTCTAATAACATGACTCACTCTATCTGTGGGTAGATATGATCCCAGTGCCTCTAAGGGACCTCTGAAGGGCCACCTCCCTGAACCAATGGGTGCCTGACATAGTACATCATCAGTGCCATATTCATGTGCTCTTGGGTGTCATCCATAGCTTAAAGTATAACTCTACTTAATTTTGACAATGACCTGTTTTATTGGAATGTTTGCTGTCATGTGAGATATGGGCAATGATATGAAAGGACTACAGTTATAGGACTTGGAATAAAGTAAAGAATTAGAGCTCTCCTCTGTAACATTAAATAGTGAGTAGCACCGGGCAGCATTTGTAGTGTGCACCCTACAGTCGTCTCTCTCGGTATGTTTATGTACTTATTAGTTTCATAACTGTGCAGATTGTTTACCCACATTTCCTGAGCTTACCTTGCAGGGTTGTTATAAAAAGATTCAGAAAAAAAAAATAATACTTGTAAAGGACTTAGAACAAAAATTGGAATTTATTTGGTGTTAAAAAAAAAGGATAGGTCATTATATTAATTAGTAGTAGTATTCACAATAATAATCAGTAATAGTTCTAATTATGATAATATAGCAATCCCAGTCTGCTTATAAAGCTTCTTGTGCTCCACGGTGCCAGAGGTGGTTCGAATGATCACTTCACATGAGTAAATGGGAAAGTGAATATCCGTGTCTGTCTGGCCATAAAAAAATATGAAAGAGAGGAGAGAAATGATCTTCCAGCAATACTGATGCCAGTGGCGAACATGTCAGTGCAAAAAGGGGGATTTCGTGCAGAGCGTTTAAGGGAACTAGAGGAACAAGGAAAAGCGATGGAGAGTTTCATGAGCTGAGGAGTTTTTTCTAAAGTCAGACTCCAAGATGCTGTGAGCTTGGGAACACGGCTTGCTGCACGGCCGTAAACAGAGAAAAGGGTCACGTTTTGAAAGCATTCTTGATAAAGAGAAGGGGTAATAATCTTCCTTTGACTTTACTGTGAAAGGAAAAGGAAACTTTTATCTCTTTCTCTCATCACCGCAAAATTTCTCTAGCTTTTGTATGCCATATAGGTATTTCAGTGATATTGCATAAGTTGTTGGTGTTCTAACTGCTTTTAATATAAATGCATTAAATACATATTAATATATAAAGTATATATTAATATATAGGCAAATAAACTAGCATTTTAAATGTTTGATGCTAAGTCATTCCAGGATAGGTGATTTAAATCCTTTATGTAGAACCTTTTAATTTTAATATTCATGTTTTAGGTTACAAGTCAGAAGCAAAGACTCATTGAACACACAGTAATTCACGGTCTGCTCTTTTGGAAAAGTATGATTGGAGTTAACCATATATACTTGTGACCATATGTACTTGGAAATGAGTAGACACTCAGTATGAAATAAATGTTTCAGTAAAGAGAAAATACAAATTGAGACAAATGTTTGAACAACAGTCAAACTAATGGTGAAGTGTAAGCATTTTGAACAACCACTTTAACAAAAGTGAACTCTTTCCTGAAAACAAGCAAATCATTAGTAACACAGTTGATGGATTTGCTATATTTTTTTCCTGTTGGAGGTATTCACTATACATAGTGACAGTAAAGTCCATACTGAGTCAAGATACACACAAGGAAAAAAACTCCACTCATCCTTCTTCAAAAGGAAATCAATGTTGACATGTGACTTTTGCTTAGCATCTTTCACAGACCAACAAACCCGAATTACTATTGAACCCTAAACATTTTATTAATTAACCTGTTCTGATTACAGTGCCATAGTAAGAGCATATATACAAATAGTCTTCCATTTTTTTCTGAGTGCCTCCTGACTGCAGATACTTTCAGGAAGCGGAGTCTGGCCTGTTCGTAGACGGCTGAGTTCCTCCTGTGTTCATCCGCTCGATGCTCTCTCCTTTATCTCTCTCTCCTTCCCTGACCCGTCTTGCCTTTCTGCCCTGATTCTACTGGCTGTGTAACTTCGCCACTTCATGTTTCATTTTTATCTCTCCAATCACTGTAGGCACTGCTGCATTTTTTTTTCTAAGCTGTCACTAAATGGAATTCGATTCTACCTATCTGGTACATGGTGTTTGGTTGTTGTTTGTTGTTTGTTTTGTTTTCCCCAAAACTCATTTGACTGGATATAGATCACAATTGCTTTTGCACAAGTAACTCAGAGTGCTCATCCTTTTGTGAGTACCAATATATTCTTCTGCTTCTGTGGTCATTTTAATGGTGTCATTTATCTTGCAAGTGTTTATTGAACACTTATTATGTTCTCTATTATATCACAGTTATAGTGTGGAACAGAACACTATAAGCAACATGATTCATTTTTCCTCAAATATGTTAATATATTATTGCTGATGTTACATTGACAAAGAGGTAATTGACCTGCTAAACAGACAACATAGTGTTCAGATTCAAAACACGATGGAGTTAGTATATGATCCAGAGAATGAAGTTATCGCTGGGGAGTTTGTGACTGGGAAGTAAGTGTAAGGAAGAAAGTGAAACTTGGTTTTGGTCCTAAATATGCCCTGGAGAAGGTCTTGAAAAAAAAATCACAAATTTAACCTAGTAGCTACCGTGTATTTTACACTATGATATCTCAAGTGACATGCTGGGAATTTCACAGTTGTGAAAAGGAAGTATGATTATTCTCAGAATGCAGATGAGGAAATTGAACCTCAGACTGCTTGTGATTTGGTCAAGGTAATGAATCATGACATGCAATACACCGTGTCTGCCTAGATGCACCTGAGTATGGAGCCCACTTGACTTGATTCCTCTGATTCTCAGCCTTATCCTTCCAAACACTTAAACCTGTACACAATGCTCTATTTTTTTCCAGTTGCCTTTTAAATTTTTTCTATACTCTTTTGAAACTTGTTTTCTGTTTTGCTGTAACATTTTTTATACCTTTAACAATTTTCCTGGAAACTTTTCTTTCAGAGATTGCCATGAGAGAGTTTGCAAAGACAATGAGAGATGCAAAGACTCGTCTGTGGAGTGTCCTCACTCTCTTGTTTCTCGAATAGCTCTGAGCATGTCCCTTTCCCCTCAGTTTTTGGAAGGAGAGCTGATGCTTTACACAGATGGTCTGTCGGGCAGGCAGATGGTCCCAGCCTCGCTGACGGTATGTTCCAGAGGGAAACACGTCTATGAACTGCCAGCTCAGAATGGAATGACACTGGAAACAACCATGGAGCGTTGATGGAAAGGCTGCTTGCTCTCTGACCTTCCCGGCTGCAGCCCAGTTATTTTCTTCGCAGTTCTGAGAGATGGGAGAGAGACCCCTTCTGCTGGGAGTAGATGGCAGTTCCTCTTTCTCTCAAGCCAGAGGGATGATAGCTCCAAACAATGAGTTTAGAAATTTGCCAGGGCGCTTCATAGGATGCTGTTTTTCTTGGCTTAGGGACTTAAATCCAAGGGAGTAATCCAAGAGAAACAAAAGGCAGATGATTTTAAGTCAGTCAGCTCTGGTTCCGACCCCATCATTTGCTTGAGAAAGCAGCTGAGGTTTTTGCTTACCAAGGGGAAGCCACCCAGATTGATTCTTTGATCATTACTGTCTGCCTCTCTGGGTCAGTTACAGAGTCACCCATCAGACTTCTGTTTAAATAAGAGCTGACACTCTCCCCTGCTGAGAATAGAGCTATGAGATTCAAAAGCAAAACAGGAACTAATTTCCTTTCCTTGTCTGGGACGAGTACGGTTCCAGAAACACCTGTCCTCCTCAGTATCGATTTTGCTCACTTGCACCACCTTCCCTAGTTGCTTAGTGCCGTGAGGGACCAGAATATAAGGCAGTCTGTCCCTGCTCCTATCATCCTTGCCCTTAGCCTTTGAACCATGTGAATGCCACAGAAGGTGCAAGAGGTGTCACTGCTAGGCAACAGCTCCAATTTCTGACATTCACTCAGACTGTCATCTAACCTGCTAGCTTGCTAAAACTTCCTGACTTCTTGGTTTCTGTCATTTTATACCTTTGCCCTCATAGTTCAGTCCCAAGTTTTCCAATATCTACCTCAGGCCCACTTTGTTTTTGTGGTGATATCTTTATTGCTCTCAAACTGCACCCTTTGTTCTGGTCTCTATTCTGCACACTGACCTCTAAAGCTTCAGATTACAGGCATTGTTTCTGCCAGCCCCAGTGTTGCAATATTGTTGCAATATTCATCTCTCCAGCTAGGGTGAGGAGCAGACAATGCCTTTGCATGCATGACTCCAGGTCTTCTCAATCTGCAAACGTTAGTTAAATATTTGACAACTATTTCATTTCTGTCTTTTGATGTAAGCATCTTTAAAAAAAAAAAAGGGCAGTATTCTTATCTGCCAAATTGGGACCATGATAACAGCTAACATTTACCCAGCATTGACTATGTGTCTAGAACTTTATACTCATTATAAAAATTTGATCCTTCCCAGGCCCTGGCTGGGTAGCTCAGTTGGTTAGAGTGTCATCCCCTTATGGCAAGGTTCTGGGTTAGGTCCTCGGTCAAGGCACATACCAGAATCAAACAATGAATGCATAAATAAGTGGAACAACAAGTTGATGGTTCTCTCTCTCTCTCTCCCTTCCTCTCTTTCTTTAAAAATCAATCAAAAAATTAAAAATATATATTTACTTTCGCCTAAAAAAAAAAACAAAACTCATGAGGTAAATATTATACAATTTTACATATAGAAACATCAAGCTCAGAGAGGTTAAATAAATGAACAAGATAACATAATAGTGGTCTGGAAAAATCAGTCCTCTGATTGGAAATATAGTATGATGTCTGCTAAATTATTTATTTATTTTTTTAACACAGAGAGAGAGAGAGTCAGAGAGAGGGATACATAGGGACAGACAGACAGGAATGGAGAGAGATGAGAAGCATCAACCATCAGTTTTTCGTTGCGACACCTTAGTTGTTCATTGATTGCTTTCTCATATGTGCCTTGACTGTGGGCCTTCAGCAGACCGAGTAATCCCTTGCTCAAACCAGCGACCTTGAGCTCAAGCTGGTGAGCTTTTGCTCAAACCATATGAGCCCGCGCTCAAGCTGGTGACCTCAGGGTCTCCAACCTGGGTCCTCTGCATCCCAGTCTGATGCTATCCATTGCTCCACTGCCTGATCAGGCTAAGTTATTTTTAAAAATGCCGTTTGTCACAGGAAATGAGTGGGATTTTGTGTTTGGGTATGTTAAAACACACACACACACACACATACACATACACACCACACACACACACACACACACACACACACACACACACAAACAAGCTTTGTAAACTTTAAAACTGCATGCAAATGTTAATTTGCTATGTTCTATCCTAAAAGTACTTGTGGAGGATGCCACATATATTTATGTCGCTCAGTATAACAAATAGCTGATTAAGAGACAATCATTTTTCCATTTTAAAGCAGAAATATTGTGGATGCTTATGAAATAGAGTTCCCAAAACAGATGCTGGCAGCAGCCTGGGTGGTGTGTCGGGTGAAATACAATAGAACCTGAATAAACTACACTAATGAGTTGAAGACCTATTACAGATGATCACATTTGCCCAATTAGGGAAGGAATAATAACATAGAGAAAACACAAAGAAAGCAAAGCTGATATAAAGAGAAGACAAAACTTCAAGTAAGCCTACAAGATGTTAATAACACACCTCACACACATGCACACACACACACATGTGCATGCATGCAAACACAGCTTTATAATAGATGAAGCTGTTAACATTATCACGGAAGAGCCAAATATTTGTACAATGTGAGTATGTGTATATATTGGTTCCTCAGTTTTTTCCCCCTACCTCCACCACCTTCTCTTTCTCTCTCTTATAGGGGAAAAATGGGTGGAAGTTCATTGTTCTGAGGTTCCAAGAATATTTTCTGTTTCTACTGAATCCAAGTTTTGTGTGACAGTTGAAACATCATATAGTAGATTGTAGTGCTCTATTTAAATTGTATTATATGCTTTGAGGGTTGTCTTACTATCCTGAACACATCAGTAAGTATCGTCACCTTGGAATCTTGTCAGTTAAAGTACTTTTATCTACTAAGTTTTTCTTAGAAGTCACTCTTTACATATTCTCAAGGGATAGGGACTTTTCTTCCCAAATTCTCTCAACGAACTTATTTTGGGGACAAAAACAAAAGGCAAGTTATGTACCAACCCCCTTGGGATACTAAAAAACTCATTGTTTTATAGCTCAAAGAACAACTTACATTGTAAATAATAAATATAGACTAATTTTCACAGGATTTTAATTGTTTCAAAACAGGGTTTAGTAGTAGAATTATAGTTGGAAACTGGTTAATTGCTTAGTTACATATTTTATTTATTTATACTATTTATCGAATATTCCATGCCAGCAACAGAGATGCACAGAGATCTTGTTTAATTCTTAAGTATCAGCAAATGCAGGTGATACTGCTGTTATGTTTAATTTACAGATAAGGAAACTGAGGCTTAGAGAGCTTAAGTGATGATAGTATGTATATCTAATAATTGTCAGAGTTATTCTTTGAGAAAATACAGGTCTCATTTTAAAGGTACTTATAGTCTGCTTTATGCTAAAATTATGACTTCCTAGCCCAGATCTGCATAATTAAAATAATAGCCTATTCTAATTGCCTGTATTTTTTTTTATTTCTAAACTTCTCTTTATTTCTGGGTTTTGATGAGACCTTCAACATGATGTAATTTTGTCTCTTCCGGATTCCTTTGTACTTTACCCTGTGCCTGGAATTTATTAAATTTAAAAAGTCTTTTGGTGCATATTTAGTCTAGCAGGAATGCATTTTCCTAACCTCTTAGTGAGGGAAATGGCCACAGTTGTCATTTCTTCATGGTAAAAAGACAGATATGGCTACAAATTCCACATGACCTGGTAGGTACATCCTTTTGCTATTTGATTCCCATGAAGAAGTGGAGTCTGTTTTCTTGCATCTGGACCGGCCTTATAACTTGCTTTGATAGACTGTGGGAGAAATGACATTATACACCTACAAGAATCAGCCTGTGGAAGCCTGCAGCTTTCATTTTCCTCATTTTGAGAGCTGCCCTAAGAACACCATAAAGGGGCGCCTACAAAAAGTCATGTGGAGAAAAACTGACCCACAACTTCCTCCGTTCTTCCCATATTGTGCCATTGAAAGCCAGCTGCCAGATGTGTGCATCCACGTTGAGGCTTTTCTCTAGCTAACAGCAGCTGCATAAGTAAATTGAGATGGAAGGAACAGAATAAGAGCCCATCTGATGCAGAAAACGGTTAGATACAAGAAGAAGAGGCATTGGAAGTCTGGGTGAAAAAGCTGAAGGGTTTGAGAGTGTACAGATGGGTAGTTACAGAATAGTCATGGGGATGTAGAGTCCAGCATAGGAAATATAGTCAATAGTATTATAGTAACTATGTATGGTGCCGGGTGGGCACTAGAAATACTGGGGGGAACTCCTTGTAAAGTATGTGATTGTCTAACCACTATGCTACACACCTAAAACTAATACAAAATTATAGTGAAAGTAGACTGTAATTTTTAAAAAATTTGAAAATCTTGAAGTCTCCATGTATTGGATGGTTTACTACACAGCAATAGTAACTGGAAGAGGGTTACCTATTACACAAGTATAATTTATTTCTAAGCTTTAAATTGGGGTGGGAATGGATTTGTGAGTTTCCCAAGTTGTTGTATTTCTGTATTTCTTGAAAAAGAGTAAGTTGATTCAGTGCATGTAGTTCTCTGAACTGTGTAGTTGCTTATATAAAAATTCTAGACTTTGCTAATTGGCAGCTTAATCTTCATTCAGCTTCATTTTGTAATGTTGTTTTTGAGTGTTCAACAAATAAATATTTAGAACCTACTGAGCGCTGGACCCAACTCGTAGAGCTAATGTCACTTTTGTTAAGAACAGCTTCAGCAGAGAAAGGAAATTGATTTGCCCCAGACATCTACAGTTTTGAATTTTACACACACTCACACACAGGTATTCATTCATACTCACACACTGTGGATTTTTTTTTTTTTTTTCCTGCTCAGGTCTTTATTTGAAGAAAGAAAAAATTACCCTCTTTGGACCATATTATAAAATAGTAATTTGTATGTTATATTCACATATGGTAATCTTTCATTTTCCCAGTAACTTTTTGAGAAAGGTATTATTTTTCCATTTATGAATGGGAATAGTGAGGATTAAAGACTAAGTGAAAGGTTCAAAATTATGCAACTATTAGGTGGAGAACTCAGAATTCAAACATAGGTCCTCTCACTTTCACTCCCACTCAACATGCATTCAACCTCCACCGGCACTGAGATGCCAGCCCCAGGGCCTCTGCTCCATCTGCTTTTGTTTCTCCTTTCCGTTTTCTCCCTTCTCCCCTCTTGATCTCTTCTAACCGGAGCCCTTCCCTTAACTGACTGATATTTGAAATTTTCCCATGCTCTGTATGTCTTTGAGCCCTTTCTGCAAAATTAGAATTTTGTTTGCTGGATACCAGAAACACTTGCTGTCTCTTGAGGGACATCCAGCTTGTCTTAGAATGTGCTTTGTGTGATGACATGGGTCCTGATTTGCTTTTATTGTCCAATTTATCAAGAATTATTGTATCAGGAGAGTAAACACTGGGGAGAAGAGATTTTTCTCATTAACACTTCATGAGTTATTTCTTTTGGATATATACAGTGTTCTTTTTGTGCAGTATATATTTGGAACATGTAAAAAAAGAGAGAAGGAGAACCAAAGATTGAGTGTTAAATCTTAACCTTCTTCTGGTCCCAAGAGTGTAGCCTTCAGCCAGATATACCAAAAGAAAATAAAAAGGAATAAAAATTAAGTTAGACTACTTTTCCCATACCAATAACACATCTATATTTTTTTCTTTTTCCCATTACTAGACTTAATTTTTACCCTTCTAAAATTTCATTACCTTACTTGAGCTTATATAGTCAATATCTTTGCCCATAATTATTAGGTTAATTCAGACGACCTGGTAAACACACTCTGATACCTGGTACCTAGAAGATCTCAGGGCTTATGCTTAACTTCATAAAAGTCCTGGCTCAGTGACTACTCTACTGGATCATTGGGGAGCTGCTGTGTAAAGGCTATACTCATTATTACTACTTTTTTTTCTCTTCAGAGCCACCATGCTCTATAACAACTGACCCACTTTTATAAATATTCCATAGAATTAGGGTTTCAAAATTATCTTTTCTCTATGGAATTGACTCTTGCCCTGCTCATAACAGGCTCTTCTCTTAGGTTATATAACTTACTAAGTGATCATTCAGATAAATCTGACACCATACATAGTTATTAGAATATTGTTGACTATATTCCCTGTGCTGTACTTTACATCCTTCTGACTATTCTGTAACTACCAATTTATAGTTCTTAATCCCTTCAAGTTTTTTATCCATTCCCCTAAACATCCTCTCATCTGCCAGCAGTCAAAATGTTCTCTATAATTATGAGTCTGTTTTTGTTCTGCTTATTTTTTTATTCTAGATTCAATTGTTAATAGATATATGTGTTTATTGCCATTTTACTGTTAATATTTTTGGTCTTTTCTTTTTCTTCTTAAAGAAGACCCATAACATTTTCTATTATACTGGTTTGGTGATAATAGCTTTAGCTTTTTCTTCTCTGGGAAGCTCTTTATCTGTCCTTCAAGTCTAAATGATAGTTTTTCTGGGTAGACTAATCTTCGTTGTAGATTCTTGTTCTTCATCACTGAGTATGTTATGCCAATCCCTTCTGGCCTACAAAGTTTCCATTGAGAAATCAGTTGACAGTCTTATGGGAACTCCCTTGTGGGTAAATAACTGCTTTTCTCTTCCTGATTTTAAGATTCTCTCTTTGTCTTTAACCTTTTGCATTTTAATTGTGATGTGTCTTGGTGTGGGCCTTTTTGGATTCATCTTGTTTGGGACTTTCTGGTCTTCTTTGATGTGTAAGCCTATTTCCTTCAACAAGTTAGGGAAGTTTTTTGTCATTAGTTTTTCAAATAAGTTTTCAAATTCTTGCTCTCTCTCTTCTCCTTCAGGCTCCCCATGATGTCAATGTTGTTATGCTTTAAGTAGTCTCAGAGACTCCTTACACTATCTCATTTTTTTAACATTCTTTTTTCTTTTTGTTGTTCTCATTGGGTGCTTTTTTCTTACATATATTCCAAATCACTGATTTGATTCTCAGGTTTATTTTTTTGTTGTTGTTGTTGATTCCCTGTAAATTATTTTTTATTTCAGTTAACGTATCCTTCATTTCTGACTGGCCCTCTTTTATGCTGCTGAGGTTCTCACTAAGTACATCGAGCCAACTTATAACCAGTGTTTCACACTCTGTATCTAGCGCATTGCTTATCTCCATTTTGCTTAGTACTTTTTCTGGAGTTTTGTTTTGTTGTTTTATTTGTGACATGGTTTTTTGTCTCCTCATTTTGGCAACCCTCCTGTGTTAGTTTCTTTGTCTTATATAGAGCTGCTATGTCTCCTGGGCTTGGTAGAATGGCCTTTATAGTAGGTGTTCTGTAAGGTCTAGTGGCACAGCCTCACCAATCACCCAAGCTGGGCAGTCAAAGTATACTCCCTATGTGGGCTGGGTACACCCTCCTCTGGTAGTTGAGCTTTGATTGCTGTTGGCGCATCAATGGGAAGGATTTATCCCCAGGCAAAACAGCTTCAAGGACTGAATGGGAATACTGACCTCTGACCACTGTGGAGGATCAGCTGTTCAGTGACTCACCCCAGAGAGCAAGATGTACTTCAGCAGGGCTCTGGTCCTCTCTGGCTCTGCCCCTTGAGTGTGTTGCTTGTGGAGGTGTTTGGGTGGAGATGTCTTGACACGATATGAAGCTGTCCAATGGGTGCATTGGCTCTGCATCCTCCTGGAGGTACAGGCCAAGGTCCACTGCCACATGTGTTCTGCCTGGGGCCACCAAGCATGAATTATAAAGTCATCTACAGATGGCTGCTACTTGTGCTGGTCTTGGTGGTGCCTAGGTGAGGCCACTCTGTGAACCAAGGCTCACTGATGCTAGTGCCAGGCCTGGGGCCATTTAGCAAGAGGCACTGGGTACACTGAGGCTAGATGCTGTTTGTATGAGAGATTTTAGGAAAATCTGAGGCATGGGGCAGAACAGGCCATTGGTATAGAACACCCAATGGAAAGCAGCTTGGGTGGGCCTGATAATTGGGTATGGCAGGGTCTCAGGAAATCACCAGGACAAGGCAAAGAGTATGAGACAGATTGATGGGAGTTTCAGACATGGTGCCCACCTACCAGCTTTGAGGGGGAAGAGCTCATCAAAGGAATACAATTTTTTTTTCTGCCAACACTTCTGTTGGGAGAAAGTTGCCCCCCAGCTTTAGCTCTGATGCCAAGCAATTCTGTATGTCTCTGGTGCCTATCAAGCTGCTGCCCCATCACTAGAGCTCAGAGGAAGTGAGTCCAAGTAAGTCTGTGCACAGGCCCTTTATGAAGAACTGCCTGGACTCTAGCAACCCTCCTTCTCCTTCAGCTTCAATCCCTATTGGTTTTTACAGCCAGAAGTTACAGGAACTTCTCTTCCTAGCACTGGAATCATGGGCAGGGGTGGGGGTGGGGCTGAGTGTGGTGCTGAGACCCTTTGCTTCTAAAGGAGAGGACTCTGTAGCCAAAATATCCCTCCCAATTTGAATCCCCTAAATGTGGGTGTGGGACCAGCTCCTTCCACATCTCTGCCCCTCCTACCAGTCTCGATGCAGTTTCTTCTTAATTTCCTACTTGTAGGCGCCATTCAGCAAGAATTCAGTTGGTTCTGAATGAAGATTGTTCTGTAGTTTAGCTATAATTTTGATGTGTTTGTGGGAGGAGGTGAGTGCCGTGTTAACCTACTCCTCTAGCTTGCCAGGAAGTGCTCACTTGCACTTTCTAAAATCAGCTTTAGTCTTTTGTAGAGTCGGCATCATACCTGCCTCAATAGCATTTGCTGCTGTGTAAAAGATTCTGCATGTATACAGTATTAAAATTGTTAGGGAGCATTTTGAAGGTAGATAAATTATTTTATATTATACAGTGTGGGAATTCAGTGTTTGATTTCACATCAAGAAAGGGGCAGCAGAGAGAGAGAAGAGTGTCCAAAAGTGTCTTGAATTGAAATCTCCACTTTAAAAAAAATGCTCTTATTTCTATGAAATTAGCAATTTTGTTTTGACATTAATAGTCAGTATAAAAATTTTTAAATAAACTGATACATTTTTTTCATTTCTGGTGCAGTGTATATTGGTATAACACTTTTATTTATTTTTTTTTAAATTATTTTTATTTATTTATTCATTTTAGAGAAGAAAGGGGGAGAGAGAAGAGGGGAGGAGCAGGAAGGATCAACTCCCATATGTGCCTTGATCAGGCAGGCCCAGGGTTTTTGAACCGGCAACCTCAGCATTCTAGGTTGACGCCCCATCCACTGTGCCACCACAGGTCAGGCTGGTATAACACTTTTAGAAAGCAATTTTGACCTTATATATTATAGGCCATAGAACTGTTCATTTACTCTGATCCCCTTCCAGAAATCTATCCCAAGGAAATATGAAAATGCAAACTGCACAAATATGCTAAAAAAATGTAATAGTTAAAAAATATTCACCTATATGTCAAACAAAAGGATATTGGTGAAATAATTGTGCATATATATAAGGCAGCTAATAAAATTTCCAACTTGGAAGATTTTGTATAATAATTACTGCATAAAATATGCATATATATGTAAATTTGAAAGAAAATGGGACGACAGTGAGATACTAATCATGACTGTATTATGAGAAGACTTCTTTAATTTTTATTTTTTTTGCTTCCGTGAATGGTTTTACTTTTGAGAGCAGAAGATGTTTGGACCAGTTAATTAGTTAATACAACTCATGGCTGCACATAATCTGACTCCAGAAGCCTAGAGGAATTGGAATCCATTTTCCTCATTTAACAGGAAGTCCAGAAATTGTAGGCCAGGAGTCCATGACTCAATAGTGTCAGAGCCAGGGATTTTTTGGTCTTTATCTCTTGATTGCCAGATGACTGCTAAAGTTCTCACCATCTTATCTGCTTTCAAGGCCCAAAGGATGAAGAAGTGGGAAGACACAAGTCAATCATATCTCTAATTTAACTAAAAGAAGAAGAGCCTTTCAACTTTAGTCTATAAATGAGGATAAAATGCAGATTCCGATCTCTACCTGGAATGGAGGCTGGGACAAATATGTGAGAGATGGAAAGGAAAAAGCAGGTTGGAAATAACTTTGGAGTGTTTGATAAACCTTATTGACCACAATGGTTAACAATGATATGGGTGCTGGATGGTCCCAGTATAAAGATTTCTATATCCTCTTTTTTCCAGAGGAAGTCCCAGTTCTTTATTTGTCTTTCTTTCTTCACCACTCTTTCTAGTGATCACTGCTTTTCTTACACTTTTCTTCTACCTTCCACCTAGGTCTGTGAGACTGACACAAAGAAAATATAACGGTTGGAAAGAGAACAATTTTGGGTCCCCATCCTTCATCTAGTATGCTTGACACTCATTGAAACACTCACCAATACATTGGCACATTCATTAGTAGTCTTGGCAAAGCTTATCAAATAAACTCGTCCCTCGCTATATCGTGGTTCACTTTTCGCAGTCTCACTGCGGATTTGTAAATTGTGTATATCTAATTCTGTATCGCAGATTTTTTGCTATACTGCGGGATTTGGGGGTATATAGTTTTTTTATATATTTATTATTTTAATTGTTTTTGCAGTAAAATAAGCATTTTCTAGAATGTAGAAGGTGTTTAAGAGGATAGGAAGTGTTTATAAGAATGTGGGAAAGGTTTATCAGAGAGTGGGGAGTGTTTATAAAGCCTTATATATAATAAAATAAATATAGGGTTGCTACTTTGCAGAGTTTCACCTATCACGGAGGGGTCTGGAACCTAACCCCCATGATAAACAAGGGACCACTGTACAGCAGACAGTACAGGTCCAATGTTGAGTTTTTTTTAGTCATACATATCAAGTAGTCTTCCAAGCTGAAGAGAGAGACACCTTCCTTGCCCCTCTACCCCTGAGAAGTCTGGCTCTTTAGAACCCATTTGTTATCTCAACATTATACAAATGAGTTAACTAGCATCCATCCAGTAGATAGGATCTTTGGAATCGAAATATAGTCTCTTAGACAGTACATTCTCATTTATAAAGTGTAGCTGTCATTCAATTTCCAATGAAAATGTTTTCATATTTTTTTTCAGTGCTGAGAGAAAAATAAATCAATAAACTGGGAGAAGGCCATAGATAAAGCCTCTAAAATATATCTAGAATCTGTTTTTTACCCAATTGCCATGGGTCCTAGGCCACATGGTTGTTGGCTTACCATATCAATGTTTTTATTTCCCCTTTCACTCTTGTTCTCTTTTAATCCTTTCTCTGTAGAGCAAACATAATTTTTTTTCAAGAATATTAATTATAAAATACATTAACAAAAAGAATAAATATTATATGATAACCCCAATAGATATAGAAAAAGCACTTTAAATTAACATTTTAATGGTATTTTATTTATTAATTTATTTTTTTTTATTAAGTAAGAAGAGGGGAGGGAGAGAGAGAGAGAGAGAGAAGCAAGAGGGGAAAGGGTAGAGAAAAAGATAGTCACTTGTCCTGTGTGCCCTGACTGGAAATTGAACCCAGGACATCCACATGCCAACCTAATGCTCTACCACTGAACCAACTGTTAACACTTTTATGATAAAAAGTTACAACAAAATGGGTATAGAGGAAAGGTACCTCAACATAGTAAAAGCCATATTTGACAAATCCATAGGTAATATACTCAATAGTGAAAAGCTGAACACTCTTCCTCTAGCATCAAAAACAAGACAAGGATACCCACTCTTACCACTTTTATTCAACATAGTCAAAGTCTTAGCCAGAGCAATAAGGCAAGAAAAAAAAAAACAAAAGACATCCAATTTGGAAAGAAAGAAGTAAGAATGCCTTATTTGACATAATTTTTTATTTGTATGTGACAAAGATAGAGAGATAGAGAGAAGGACAGATAGGGACAGACAGAAAGGAAGGGAGAGAGATGAGAAGCATCAATTCTTCCTTGCAGCTCTTTAGTCATTCATTGATTGCTTTCTCATATGTGCCTTGACTGTAGGCTACAGCAGAGCAGAGTGTTCCCTAGCTTACGTTGGCAAGCTTGGGCTTTAAGCCAATGACCTCTGGGCTCAAGCCAGCCACCATGGGGTCATGTCTATGATCCCACACTCAAGCCAGAGACCCTGCACTCAAAAAGCTGGTGAGCTCGCACTCAAGCCAGCGACCTAAGGGTTTTGAACCTGGGCCCCTTGTATCCCAGTCTGATGCTCTATCCACTGTGCCACTGCCTGGTCAGGGGACATGATTTTATATGTAGAAAATCCTAAAGACTCCATCAAAAAAATTGTTAGAAATGTTAAACAAATTCAGTGTAAGTTGCAAGATACAAAATCAACATATAAAAATGTATTGCATTACTATACACTAAAAATTAACTAGAATATAAGATCTGTAAAATCAGGAATCTTCTTCACCTAGTATATAGTCAGTGCTAAAATATAATAGGTCTACTATAGATACTTGTTTAATATTTAATAATTGATATGGAGATCAAACAATAAGTGAATCAAAGCAGCGGGTACAGTTTCTACTAATTGTTACGCTTGAGTGTTATTAATCTCTCTCTTTTTTGAATCCTGTTCTTCTACTTTATCTCATAAGGCTTGAGATCACCTAAGATAGGTATAATATAGAAGTTATCTTTCCCCATGTCCAACATACAGTCTGGCACAAAGAAGTCAGAGGATTTGGTTAAAAAAAAAAGATGGAAAAACATAATGGAATGATTAAATAAATGATAAAACTCTTAAGTAAATGGACATTGAGTTAAGACAAAAGACATTCTAGGAAACAAGGGTTAAGATTATCAACAAAGTCTTGAAAGTCTTTGAGGTGAGTTTAACAAAGGCTTGTAGGGCATGTGTAGATATGAAATGTGTTTATCTTCCTCCTACCCCAAATTATAAATCCCTAGAGTGGAAGACAGAGGACAGTTCCTGGATTATGTGTGTATGTGTGAATTTGGAAAGAAAGATAACAGTTCATGAATTGTACTGTAAAAGGTAAACAATAGTTTTAAAGGGCTCAGACTAAATAACTTTTTAGTTTGACACTTATCTTGTCAACAGTGGGTGATAATTGAATATTTTTTATTGTATTGGCACAGGAGAGTTAACTCAGGGTGCTGGAGTAGAGTTGGAGGTAAGAGTTTGTTGTCAGGTCTCATACAATCCAATGTCTCATGTTACCCATTTCTGGAAGCTTCACTAGTGCTTGCATTTGTCCTTGCAGTTATGTTGCATTTGGGAGTAGTGTTTTGTGGGGTTTTTTTTTCTGTTAGAAGTTTAAAAAGAATTAAGTATTTTATATCAGAATGGAGACACTACCTAAAAATATTTGCAGATGAAATGGTCATTTATCATATTTTGAGATTTATCAGATTTATTGGATTATTACACTGAAGACCATTATAGGAAAAGTACTGGTACTAATGTGTCTGTCTCCACTCCCCCTTCCCTTTTTTTAAGTGAAGAGAGAAGGTAGTGAGGCAGACTCCCACATATTTACCAACTAGGAACCACTGGGCAACCTGTCTGAGGCCAATGCTTGAGAACTGGGCTATTTTTAGTACCTGAGGCTGATGCAATCAAACTAACTTGTCTCTCTTCAGCACCTGAGGCCATGTTTGAACCAAATGGCCCACTAACTGTGGGAGGAGAAGATAGAGAGAAGGGGAAAGGGGAGGGGAAGAGAAGCAGATGGTCGCTTCTCCTGTGTGCTCTGATTGGAAATCAAACCCAGGATGTTCATATGCCAGCCGACTCTCTATCCATTGAGCCATTGGCCAGGGCCTATCTTTCCCTTTTTAAATGCTGGAGATTGGGTCTTAATATAAGAAAGTTAAAGAATTAGTCTTAGGGACTCTTAAAGGAAGAGTAAACTTACCCATTCAGCTCATGGGAAACATCAGAATAGGTCATTTAGAGATATGCTCTTGTTTGCAAGGAAAGATGTTTTTTTGTTTTTTTTTTTTTAATCTGGCTTTGCTTTTGGAAGTAGAAATTAGTGCTGCAAAATAGACTCTCTGAGATGATTATGTCCACATATAAGATTTCTGTGCCACATCAAACAGTTGAAGCTAGTGACTCAATTCTGTAAGAGCTTCTGCTTTTTCCAGCCAAATTCATAGACTATTGTTACTATGGGACTTGGACATGGCAAGGATTTCTTTATTCAAGTGTAGTTTCTCTATGGTTGGTTTTATTTTCCATAAGGGAGATCTGACCATGTGATACTGAGTCTCATTGCATAAGAAACAAGAACAATGCATGTATTCAGTCTGGGGATGAAAATGACAGCTTAGGAAAATGGATAGTATTACTTGTTACTTTATGTTTGTTACAGCATTTAGTTCACCTTCAGGGGCAGAAGCCAGGGGCTGGTAGGCAGGTATGGATTCTCAAGGGCTCAAACTAAGCTCTGGGCCTCTACAACATCCATTTTTCATTTGGTGCTTCTGAGTTTTGTCAGAAATTCTAGTTTTTTTCCTGAATGCCTATGGCAACAACAGGAAAACCAGGGAGACTAAATAAATTATTTAAAAAATATATATTGGGATAAATAGCATAATCCTATTTCTTTTGGCAACTTTTAATGGTTGTATTTCCACCTTCGAGAGTTGCCCTAAAATACATTACTATACAGTGGTACCTTGAGATATGATTTTAATTTGTTCTGTAACCGAGTTTATAAGTCAGTCAACTCGTATATCAATCTGCCAATACTGGACCCATGCGCCAACGCGCCAACTAGCGGCAGCTTCCCGAATCACGACTCATGTCTTGGAATTTCACTTGGATCTCGAAAAAAAATATGTACCGAGCCGCAGCTCGTATCTTAAAAAATTCGTATGTTGGTCTGTTCATATCTTGAGGTACCACTGTATTTTCTTTTAAAATTTTTTTTACTGATTGATTTTAGAGAGAGAAAGAGACAGAGACATTGATTTGTTGCTCTACTTAGTTATGCATTCATTGGCTAATTCTTATATGTGCCCTGAATGGGTATTGACCTTCAGCCTTGGTGTATCGGGACAACATTCTAGTCAACTAAGCTACCTGGCCAAGGCAATCTAGTATATTTTCTTTCTTTTTCTTTTTTTTTTTTTTTTACATTTTAAAAAAAGATTTTACTTATTCACTAGAGAGAGAGAGAAGCGGGGGAGGAGCAGGAAGCATCAACTCCCACATATGCCTTGACTGGGCAAGCCCAGGGATTAGAACTAGCGACCTCAGTATTCCAGGTCAACGCTTTATCCACTGCACCATACAGGCCAGGCCAAGCACTATATTTGCAAAAAGCAAGATATTGCTGTGTATTTGGAGAAGAAACTGTTCTAGATCTATCTTACATCTTTTTAAACATTTCATAACTTCTTTCTTTTACAAAGGGAAGTAAAAAAACAAATGTTTGGAGAATTCAAGAAGTCTCTCTTTTTTTTTTCTTCTTTTCCAAATGAGAGGAGGGGAGATAGAGAGACAGAGTCCTGCATGCACCCTGACCAGGATCCACCCAGCAACCTCTGTCAGGGGCCAATGCTCTGCTGTCTGGGGCCCCTCAGAACTGAACTATATTTAATGCTTATCCTCAGTGCCCTGTTGATGCACTCAAAGCAGTTGAGCCATGGCTGTGGGAAGGGACAAGAGAGAGAGAGAGGTGAGGGGGGAGAGAAGGGCAAGGGGAAGGGGTGGAGAAGCAGTTGGTCGCTTTTCCTGTGTGTTCTGACCAGGAATCAAACCTGGGACATCTACACACAGGGCTGATGCTCTACCAGTGAGCCAACTAGCCAGGGCCAGGAAGTCTTGTATTGAACAACCATGTATAATTTTATTTGATTCAGTGCTTCTTAAACCTATTTGACTATGGAACACTATTTTTTTTTTTTTTTATGAAACATCTGTTAGCATATCACAAATTACTAGTGCTCTATGAAACAAACTCATTGGGAAATGCTGATCCACATAGTTATATTATGAATGGAAATATACTTATTGACAAATACCCATGTGGCTATGTTGTGAATGTGTGAGGGTAAAACACTTCTTTATGGCTTAACTCTCCGAGGAACAGGAAATTAGGTACCTACTCATTTTAAATACTGTATGGAGAGTACCTGGTTGAGTGCTTTACTTTTACCAGATAATTTGTAAATGTTAACTATTGTGAAATCAGTAAATTTGCACTGAAAAATCAGTATCCTGTGATGCTGGTATAGATGAAATAGTACTCCTTGGTAATGGAACATAGGCCTGCTGGAGACTGATATTTTTGTCTGAGCATGAGAGGGCTGGACTCTTGAATCCTTATCTAGCAATTGTCCTTAATATATGCCCATGTTTTCCATAGTACCAGTAGTATCTCCATCAAATATTACTGGGATCACACTCCAGTGTCAGTCTCATTAATGTTCTCCTGCAGATATAGCATACTGTATGCAATAATGTTATCTATCTTTAGCCCCGCGACATTGTGTATACTTTTGGGGGTGGTGACTGCATTATGAGACATCTCTGATATCCCATCTAAGTGAAAATCCAGGAGCACAAACCTCTTGAACTTCTCATTTCCATTCAGTCTCCAAAACGTTGGCTGCCTCCCTGGCAGATGGGACCAGCCTCTTCGCGGCAGAGGATTGAAAAGATTTGCTGGTTTAAAAAACGCAGGATGACTAGGAACTGCACTCAGATACTGCTTCTTTCCCGAACACCTCAGCCCCAAAACGAAATGAAACAAAAAGCAGGCAGGAATAGAAGGGGTATTCTTAGCTGAGCCACCATGCTACGCATGCTGTATCACCAGCTGTGCACTGAGCCACAGCTGAGCTGATCTGCAGACTTCAAGCTGCCCTGCATTGTAAAGGGGGAAAATCCCTGAGAACTTCCTCGGCAGGAAGTCTCACTTACCCAAGCTGACTCTTTAGGAAAAGGAAACTCCCCTTCCTAGTCTTCAAAAAGTAGAAACCACTGAGACGCGGATGGTAAAAAAATATCCTTAGGCACATCAGAATAGCAATGAATTCTCCTATTTGTAGCATTTTTTGCATGTGTGCAGACTCCTTCCCTGTACATTCTACCACCTGGGACTCAGAGAACCCTGTGAAGATTATTTTGCAGATACAAAATTTAGACTCAGGGAAGCAAAGTGAGTTGACCCGAGTTTGACTACACATTCTAAGACTCCAAGTCCCAGATAAGCAAACAGGAGTCGATAAATAAGATTGTCAAACTCGATTGTTTTTCAGAAATTATCTGGGAAGCCTGTAATCATATTTTTTCAGGTTTTTGCTTTCCGTTCTCTACCCTCAAAGATGGGGATTCTGCAGGTTTGGGGATGAGGGGAATCAAATAATATGGAGGCTTATAAAGTATTTTATGGAAGTGCTTTCCAAATTTTAACATGCTGACAAGTAACCCAGGGACCTGGAGAGTGGCCTGAGATTGTGCGTGGCTAGGAAGGTCCCAGGTGATGGTTGGCAATGCTGCAGGGCTATTGTCCATTATTTGAGTCATGAGGCTCTAATTGATTGTGATGGTGATGAACCAGGATCTGTACATGTAGGAAAAGTATGTCAAGCATGGTGGCACAGTTTATATAGCATCCACCTGAAACGCTGAGGTTGCCAGTTGGAAACCCTGAGGTCGCTGGCTCTGAGTGCAGTCTCATCAGTGTGGGTAAATGTGGAGTCGCTGGACTGAGCATAGGATCATCCACACAATCCCAGTGCTCGCCAGCTTAAGTCCCAAGGTCACTGGTTTGAACAAAGGGGCACTGGCACAGCTCCCGTCAAGGCATTCACAGAAAGCTCAATGTACAACTACTGTGAAAACCACCACAAGGTGATGCTTCTCTCTCTCTCTTTCTCTCTCCCTTTCCATTCTTTCCGACTCTCTCTCTCTCTCTCTCAAAATAAAAAAAAAGAAAAAAGAATTTTTCAAACTGTCAATTATTTAGTAAGTTCAGTAATTGCAACAACACTTGGATCTCATATGTTTTTTAGGCTGAGAAAGATATTAAAAATGTAGAGTTATGGGCAAGTAGAGACAACTTTCAGAGAGGAAAATAACGATGGAAGCTTCATTTGGAATATGTTAATTTTCTTCTTTCAGGATTACTGGTTTTGCTTTATACATATCATGAAAATTGCATAGAAATCAAGAGTGGCAAAGCATGACAAAGATTATTGAGGGAAAGAGCAGGGCCGTGTGCAGTGGTAGTGGTAGTGTTTTCCCCCTAAAAAGGGAAAACATTGTCGATGAGCACATAATACTGGAATATAAGTTTCACAACAAATAACTTTATAAACTTGCATGTTTCCTGCTCTTGTGTCTGCTGAAAGTTTGCAGTATTCCCCTCCTTTGGGATGTTGGGATATTATTTGGGGACATTGGGATGTTTTATTGGTGCCCTGAGAGGACACAATGTGACCTTGGAGAATCCTTCCTCATAGTACGTCCAACCCTTCTTCTCAATGCAATTTCGTATCTTAGAAGGCAGTTGAGATATATACTTGACATACCACTATGTTTGTAATTTGAAATCTCAAGGAGTTTCTAGTGGAGGTGGGCAGCTTGCCACAAGTTAGAAAGCGCTTTGAGGAATATTTATGACGATAGTTGGACTTTATTATAATACATCTCTCTCCACTGCAATAGGGGAAAAAAGGATACTAGACCTGAATTTTGTCGCATCACAGTGGGTTTAGATTTTGATGAAGCAAAAGTGTTGAATTTTAAAACTCTTCCAGAGTATTGATCATATTGATTATGAGGATGCTGTTATAAGAAGGCTTTGTGTTTGTGTATGTGTATGCATGTATTATTGTATATTTTAATTTTTTCACTACTTCACTTTCAGAATTATAGTATAGCCTCTAAACCACTTGTTTTTCAAAACATTGATAGTCACAATATGCTTTTTTTTTTTTTTGTATTTTTCTGAAGCTGGAAACGGGGAGAGACAGTTAGACTCCCGCATGCACCCGAACGGGATCCACCTGGCACGCCCACCAGGGGGCGACCCTCTGCCCACCAGGGGGCAATGCTCTGCCCCTCCGGGGCGTCGCTCTGTTGCGACCAGAGCCACTCTAGCGCCTGGGGCAGAGACCAAGGAGCCATCCCAGCACCCGGGCCATCTTTGCTCCAATGGAGCCCCACTGCAGGAGGGGAAGAGAGAGACAGAGAGGAAGGAGAGGGGGAGGGGTGGAGAAGCAGATGGGCGCTTCTCCTGTGTGCCCTGGCTGGGAATCAAACCCGGGACTACTGCACGCCAGGCCGACGCTCTACCACTGAGCCAACCAGCCAGAGCAATAGCCACAATATGCTTTTAGTAAGTGAAATTAGGTCCTCTCTCGTGTTATTGTAGCCTAATGACAAGAGTACCCTCTCTCCTACTCCCGAAACTGTTGTTTTAATGCTTTTCTCCAAAACTTGTCAACTTCTTCTCTTGCTTATCTCCAGATTTTGTCCTCATGATTCACACTACAGTGTCAATGACTGATATATCATCTCTCCCATGGAAACTTTTATTTTGATATGTAAATAAAATCTTATGCTAATGTCTCTCTGTCTGATGTAGCATTTTGGACACAATACAGTCAGGGGAGTAGTTTGTCCCTTTTTTGAATAAAAGCAGAATCTTGAAATCATACCATAAATAGAGATTTATTGAATCAATCTTGTTTTTTTTATTTTTGAATATGGGTATTATTATTTACTGTTCTAATTATTTTTATCCCAAAGTTATCTAAGCTCCTGGAACAGCAAATAGAATCATGTATGCATAATGAACCATTTCAGCCTAACTTTTCCCGCTGGTTACTACCTTTTTGGCGGATGGTCCCTCTAGGGGAAATGAATCCTTTTTGCATTATTCTTCAAGCTTTCAGACTTCTGGACCCCACCACTAGATGTCCCTATAATTACATGTTGGACCATATCAGAGAGCATGGACCACCACAGAAACAAATATGGGCCCAAACTCCAAAGGCCTAGTCTTATTAAAGTGTCATGCTCTTAAGTAAACATAAGGTAGTGGCACTAAACAATGAGTTATTTGATTACCAGCATGTGTTTGTGTGACAATATAAACAGAACTTGGTCCATCAATTCTCAAGAGAAGAAGATGTAGGTGCAGTAGTAAAATCCTGTGTTTCAACTGGGCATGGTGTATGTGAGTGTTCATGTGAATGACTGCACACACACACACACACACACACACATAAACTCAGAAACATTCTGCAGATAGACGGAGAGACAAAATAACAATCTTATAGCTTTCCCATCATATGTTTATATAATATCATGTGCATTACTAGTTTCACTTTCAAAATGAAACAGATGATGACTGGGGAGTGAAATTGTCCTGAGATCTCCAAATACTGCTGCCCTCTCGTTAGAACTTTGTTGATAGACCCATCAGGCTCAGAGAGCCCCCTTCTTTCTTTCTGCCTCCCTTCCTTCTTCTTCCCTCCCTTTCCTCCCTCCAGTCCTCCTTCCCACTTCTCTCTCTTTCTCTGTTTCTTTCAAAATTAACTTTATATCAGAAAGTGTCCAAAATTATGAGACTATTAACTGTTTTCCCTTTGAACACGTTGACGAAGACAGTAAATGAATGCAAGATTCTGTCTTGGTCATTTTTTGACTTTAGTGTTTGAATAAAGCCTCACAGAGTAGATCCACAATAAATGGTCAGTGGTGAATGGGTGAGGAGGATAATGTTTTTCTGCAGTGGAAATGTGAAAATTCAGATTAGCTGTACAATAATATGAATAAGTATTTAAAATATATGCAATATATAAGTATATACCAACATTTTAATTTTTGGAAAAATATGATTTTAGTAAGTTTATTGAATAATTCAAATTTATCTGAGATGCATTCTCCGATTAATTAAAAGATGCAGTGCATCCATTCACTAAACTTTAAAAACGTTATGTATGAATGTACCAATGGGTATGCATATCCTGTGAAATCCATATATCATTTCTATAGTGGTATGGGAAAGAAAATTTGTACAATGAGGAACAACTAGCAAGTTAAGTACCCTTAATGACCTACTCTTACAAGTAAATCATTTATATACAAATATAGGTGCACTCAAAGTGTGTGTAAGCAATATCTTTGTAATTTACAGTAAAATTTTTTTCCTGGTAACTTATGAGCAAGTCCTTTTCTCCATAAAATCATAGAAAACAAATCAAGCCCTGTTTTTATCCCACATGAAGGATTAGAGATTCCACATGGAGACTTCGGAGGAGGATAAAACACCGCCTGTTTATCCACAGTCTATTATGATGGCCGTCCCCTGTGCGTTTGGTCAGTAGCTCAGTATGTCACCCTGCTTGCCTTTGAATTCCTGAAATATAGCTATTGCCTGGGAGCAAGTACAATAGTTGTCAGGGAACACAGCAGTCAGAGTTCATTCTTAAGCTACAGTTTCTTTTGACCAAACCAATGCCGTAGAAATGATGTTTTGAGACTTTCAAGCTCAATCTTAAAGAAGACTGGGAGCTTCTGCGGTCTCTTGGGTTGGATTATTAAATAATTAGAAACTCTGTGTCCCCTATTATGATGACAAACAAGCCACATGGATATTTCAGCCCCAGCAGAGCTTCCAGTGCACTCTGATCATATAAGTAACTCCAGTCAATATAATGGGAAGCAAAGAACTTCCTGGATGAGCTCTGTCAGAAATCCTGATTCAGATGTTGTTGTTTGAAGCCACCCCATTTCAGTGTGGTTTGTTATATGGTGGTAGCTAACTGAACTGTATAGCCAGTATAGATACAGAGCAGGAAGGGGTTAGGAACACATACATCAAGCCTCCATGCAGGGAATATAAGTCTTGCCTAGTCCCAGTGCACAGGGTGGGCTGCACAAACAACCGAAGGAAACATGAACATCTGTCAGTGTGCTGCACCGGCCCTAAATATAAAGCTACTTTGGGGATCCATCTGCATGATGATGTTTTAGCACAGAACTGAGCTGCCAGAATGAATTTCAGGTGTGGAGAGCATCAACTCCAGACAACAGCAGGCAAGTAATAGCTTTAGTTCTGAGTTTGAGTTCAGGATGTCAGTTCAAAAAAGAAGTCCAAGAAAGTCACCAGGAGACATGAGGCATCAAATTCTTTTATTATTATTATTATTATTATTATTATTATTTTAATAGGTAGGGAGATAGACGGAAACATCAAGTTGCACCTGTAAGTGTCCTGACCAGGGAATCGAACTGGCAACCTCTGCGCTCCGGAATGACGCTCCACAGCTATTGGGCCAGCACCTAACTTTTACTGATTTTTAGAGAGACAGAAGAAGGGAGAGAAAGGGAAGCATTTGTTGTTCTACTCAGTCATGCAATTTTTGGTTGCTTCCTGTGTGTGTCCTGACCAGGGATCAAACCAGCAACCTTGTTGTTTCGGTACAACGCTCTTAACTGACTGAGCTAACTGGGCAGGACCGAGGCATCAAATTCTATAATCTACATGAGACATCAAAGAACAAGAAGGAGAAAAAGAAGTCAAGGTAGTTAAGATGCAGAGATATGGCAGGTTCGATCCCTGGTCAGGACAAACACAAGGATCAATCAATGATTGCATGAATAAGTGGAACAACAAATTGATGTTTGTCTCTCTCCCTCCCTCTCTTCTACACTCTCTAAAATCAATCAATAAATAAAAATTAAAAAAAAAGAGGCTGCCATCTGGAAAGAAATCACTACTATGTTCTGATAGCATTCTGCATAGTACCGTCTTCACTGTGTGGTTCCCATCGTTGCCTCGAAGGAATCATGTGTAGCTCAGCCCTTGCTAAGTATTTCCCTCAAAGTGGGCCAGTTTCCCAAATTATTCTTTTCTAAGTTAGAGTAGGGGAGATAATGAGGCAGATGCCCACATGTGCCCTGACCAGGATCTACCTGGCAACCCTGACTAGGGCTGATGCTTGCATCAACCAAGCTATTTTTAGCACCTGAGGCTGCTGCTCTCAGACAAACGGAGCTATCCTCGGTGCCCAGGGTGCACTTGAACAAATCTAGCCACTGGCTGCAGAGGGGAAGAGGGAGAGGAAGGGGAGAGGAAAAGGGGGAGAAGCAGATGGTCGCTTCTCATGTGTGCCCTCAGGAATTAAACCCAGGACGTCCTTATTCCAGGCTAATTCTCTAGTCGCAGAGTCAACCAGCCAAGGCCCAGTTTCCTAACTTATTCAGTCACAGATTTATCAAGATATAGTTTAAAGCAATGTTCATTTTTAGACGTACTTTCAATTCAGAAGCTTTTAAAAAAATGTGATTGCATTCTGAAGGCTTCAAAGGGCAGAGAATGGAAGGAAATTGGGCTTCCACTGAAGGACCATCTCTCCCGTGCTCACCTCACTGATGACTCCACTCAGGAGAACAGCTACTTTAAATGCATTTACCATTCTTCCTAGATGGCCCTTCTTGACTTGAGCATGTCACCCACTCCTGACAGCTTAGCTCCCCATTTAAAAAACTGGAGTAGACATTTCTTCCTCATAATGCTAGAATGTAAATTAAATAATTAGTAATTTGTTGAACACTTTGAAAATGAAAATGCTAAGTATTGTTATTATTTCAAGGGCAATTTACTTCTTCTGATTCGTTTGTAATTATTTCATCAAAACATCATTCAGTAAGAGCTGTTTGACGTGTAAAATGCCTTATGGGTGTTCCCTATAAGACTTTGGTTATCAGAATTTGATGGATGCCTTGCCAGCTGGAACTCATTTTCACCCAAATGTTTTGCAGTAGTGTAAGTTTAAAATCACTCCCGTACTGGGCCAGAGGCTATTGGAGAGTAAAACCTGCAACAGTGACTCATCCCTGCATTTGTCTACAAGAGTCTCTTACCGGGAAAGAAAATGCGCACCTTGGCCAGGCCCAGGTAACACAGCTGGGATCCTGATCACCTTGGGCTTGCTCCCTTTTCCCTGACCTTTGCATCATTCTGCGAACTCCCGCTGCCTCAGTGTCAGGGGCCTTCCTTTATTTGTTCTGAGATTTACGTGCAGCTATAGGTCATATTGGAAAATTGATCTGATACACAGGTTTCCTTACTAATGTTAATCACGATGACTCCGGAACAATAACTTTTTTTCCCATGTTTTCAAAGGGGCCTGAAAAGGAAAGGGTCATCACCTGAATCAGCCAGTGGTAAATGTGACACCTCCTTGAAGTCTAGCTTTCTATCTTAGAGAAGTCAAGGAAATGCTGCCTTTTCTCTACATTTTTATTTATTTCAGTTTAAAATTAATGTTTAAAATTCTGTGTTCATCAGATTACATGATTTCTTTGCATTTCCACCCTTAATTACTGGCTTTAGAATATCTGTCATATTTAGCTTAGTATCTTTATAAGTCTCCAAACACACTCCCAGGAATATCAACCACCCCAGATGGGGATGTATGACGTTCAAGAATCACCAGTCTGAAAGGCCTCTTGACGATGGATGATTACCTTTGTTCAGGAATGTAGACTGATTAAAAAGAATGTCTATTGCATTACCACCAGGCGATCCTGCAAGCACCTAAAATAAGGACATCCAAAACCCGAATTGGACATTCTCTCGTCTCCTGTTTGGTTTTGCTTCTACAACCACATCCTGATACAGGGTCATTACCCCAACTAGGCCACAAACTAGCAGGGAGTCATCCTGAACTCTGCCCTTACCCTCCTGTCAAATTAAGTCAGTGCTGTGGACCTATTGATTTTTACCTTATTTTAAATCCAGTCTTTAAAAAAATATTCCTTACTATCCTATATTATTTAAAGTACTTTCAGCTGTAAGAAAGAGAAAGTGCAACCCAGAGCACACTAAATACTATGTTAATGGAAGCGTAGTGATTCAAATAAATGAACAATCTGGAGGTGGTAAGGGTTTCGAACGAGATTTCTTATACCAGCTTCATGATACGGTCAAAACGCAGCATATTTATGTCTCTGCTTTCTCTCCATAACACTATTTTCTGCCTGTCACCCTTCTTAGTTACGAGATGGCCTGCTTCAGCATCTGGGGCTGTCTGGTTCCGGGTTTTCATCCTGCAGGGAGGACATTGCTTCTCATCATAAACTGAATAAAATGATAGATAGATGTCTTCTTCCTTCCAAAAAGTCCTTCCAGCCCAATTTGTATTACACAACAGTTCCCAAACCAATCACTTTGGGGGATAAGATTTTCTGATTGGCTTCGGTTAATCAGATCCTACCTGGAACTGACATTGGCGCTCTCACTGTCCCCCACCACATTTTTGACATATGCTCACCATACAGGATGGGGAATGGAAATTGGGTAGCAGCGCATGTGTTGATTCACTGCCGCTGCCTTACTTTGGGCATTTGATCTCTCCTGCATGATGTATGTGAGACTTTTGGGAATTATTTTACTACCCAGTACCTATGTCTCTTCTTCTTAGCTGAACTCCCTGCCTCTGATTCCTTTCCCCAACTTCCTATCTTCTATGATGTACCCACATTACTCTTTCTGAGGTATCATTATTGTTATGGGACTTCTACAGTTACAACCATCAGGCGGCATCCTGTTACCCCACAAAGAGTGACGTTTAAAGTGAGCTTGGTGGGTTCTACTAGAAAACTCTCTTATTATCTGCTTTAGTATTTTAGATTCCATTTTGAAGGAAAAAAGTTAAAGACCAAAGCTGAGAAAGCCAATGATCTATAGAAGTTCAAGTTCTCTCATGAGCACACCTGCCTCCTCTGTCACTCAGTAGCCATTAACCCACCATTCGTGCTTCATACACCAGGAAGAGCTAATCACCTGTGGGTTTCAAAATACTTCATTCTCTCTCCCTAGATTTCCTTAACTCCATCTGCCCTATCTCACCTCTCTAAAATCTCCATGTTCTTTTATTAAAATCCATCTCAGCCATTACTACTTAAAGTCCCAAACAGTGTTGATCGCTACTTGTACGTACTCTGACACTATATTATTAACAGACAGGGATTATTATTATTTTTTATAATTTTGGCACCTCTAGCAGTTAGTATATTTTTTGGCATCCAAAAGGTGCTAAGCTGAATAAAATAGGCATGAATATATTTTCAGTGATGAAACTGTAGAGCATAGAGGGCAACAGGCTTTTTCATCACTCACTCATGGGCATTCATTCCAGCGGTGCTTATGATGTGATGGGTCACAGGTTGTTTGCTTTCTTGGAGCCTCAGGTTTGTTGTTTGGAAAGGGAAAAATACCTACCTGAGAAAGTTGCTGTAAATATACTTTTAAAAAATAGCCTACATTAGCCTGAGCAGGCAGTGGTGCTGTGCATAGGGCATCAGCCTGGGACACAGAGGACCCAAGTTTAAAACCCTGAGGTCGCCGGCTTGAGCACGGGGTCACTGATTTGAATGCGGGATCTCTTGCTTGAACATGGGGTCACCAGCTTGAGCATGGGATCATAGACATGACCCCATGGTCGCTAGCTTGAGCCCAAAGGATGCTGGCTTGAAGCCAAAAGTTGCTGGTTTGAGCCCAAGGTCACTGGCTTGAGAAAAGGGTTACTTGGTCTGCTGTAGTGCCCTATTCAAGGCACATATGAGAAGCAATCAATAAACAACTAAGGAACTGCAACAAAAAATTGATGCTTCTCATCTCTATCGTTTCTGTCTGTACCTGTCTGTCCCTCTCTCTGTCCCCCCCCTCTCTCACTAAAAATAATTAAATAAATAAATAACATAGATTATTTTTATATTGAGCAGAATATTGCCTAAAATGATTTACCTGTGAATAACAGAAAACTGACTAAAGTTGCTTTCAAATGAAAAATTATTGTATCAGATAATGAGATGGTCAGAGGTAGGCTTAGTTGTAGGTTTTTGATGCAGGGAACAAAAGATATTATCAAAGATTCAGGTCTTTCTCTCTGTGTCCTGTCAACTTTAGCACTTTGACTTTTGATCCAAACTATGTGCTTCCGTGGCCACAAGATGACTTTAGTGAATTGTGAGCCTTACCTCCCAATACAGTGATTTTCCCACCTGTCTCTCTTCTGAGCAGTCAGGAAACCTTTAGTAGGTGTGCCCCTGGCAAATCTCCGTGTAGGTCCTCTGGATAATAACTGGGTCACAAAGCCTTTCTTAAACCACCACTAGTAAAAGGTCAGGACTATCGTAATGGGTTTAGGTTTAGGTCAATCATGATTTTCCTGTGGAACTTGGAAGAGCATAGCCTCCTAAAGACAACGGCTGTCAGATCGCTGGGCAAACTGGGAATCTGATTACTGTGGGAGAAGCAGGGCAATGGCAATAGTGTGGAGGGCTAAGAACGACCTTTTCTTCCATTTTAGTTATTTCCCTAATCGACTAGGAAACAGTACCTTCTCCTCAAGGTCATTTTCTTCTTTTCACTGACTCCTGAGGTCATTTTTTTCTTTTCACTGACTCACCACATTTAATTACTTGTTGATTTCATCATCTTCGTTTATGTATCTTTATGAGGTTATATTTTTTGGAATGTTTATTTCATGGATAATGTGAAACTCAGATACCAAGAGGGATAAGAAGGTTTTGCATAGTGGACCAGGTATCAGTCTCACTCCACTTCTGAACGCCCTGGAAGCCTTCCCTCATTACTTACAACTGCAGGAGGACCTCATCAGTTCCATCAGTTCAGATTCCCAGCTCAACCATGGTGCCCGTTCCAGATTTATAATTCATCCTCCCCAGTGTTAAGAGTGGAGACTTGACTGCTTAGGGCTTCTTGCAGGATTATTGTCAATGTGTGAATTGCTAGAACAATGGGCAGCCATGCAATGTCTTTTTGATCTACATAAATGTGGGATGTGAAAGAAGAAAAGAAACATTTTTTTCTTTTTCCTCCAGAAATCTCACTTGACATTTAGCAAGAGACATTTGTTAGAATGTCAGTTTGATAAAAACTGATTGCAGGAGTCACCCAGCATTTGCTACTGAGCTATAACAATTGTTAAGAGAAGTAATTACTCGGGGCAAGTTTAGAGAAAAAAAATGTTAGCAGAACATCTGAGCAAAATATCTCCAAGCAAGTAGCCATGCTTCCTTTAGCATCCCGTTCAATTACAGTTTTCCTGAGACACTCCCACTAAATCTGAGCTCCGGATTAGGAGCAGTTTCCAACTATTGTCAAAGCAGATGGGAGTGTAGTAGTGTATATCAGGGGGATAAAAGCTATGGACTGCAGAGATGTCTTCAAATATAGAAGACAAAAAGCCTATAGGAGTGGGACTTTATATTTGGGTATCATTACAGTAAGTATAAATAATAATGATTGATAATAGCAAATATTTATATTGAACTTACTATAAACTACTAACTAGTCTAAGAGCTTTACAGATGGGAGCTCATATTATAATTTTAATCCTATGGGACAGGGAGTATTATTATCTCTAGGTTACTCATGCAGAAATTGTGGCACAGACCGGTAAAGAAAACTGCCCAAAGTCATACTGGAATTTGAACAAAATACATTCTGGAACCTTACTCTTAACTATTATCTCCTGATATAGCTTATATAAGGTCTACCGGAAAGTTCTGTCCATTTTTGGAATAAAACAAAATACAAATTTTTCTTACCGTCAGTAAACTTTATTAAATAATATAATTGCCATTATTATTAATGATTTCTTGCCAGCGTGAGGGCAATTTGTATATCCCACTTTTGAAAAATGTTTTATCTTTTGATGTGAAAAATTGAACCAGTGCTTGTTTGATATCTTCTTCATTTTTGAATTTTTTGCCCTTCAAAAAATTTTGTAAGGACAAAAACAAGTGATAGTTGGAGGGTGCTAAGTCCAGGGAATATGGTGGATGCGACAGACATGCTTCTGTAGCATTTCTTCCTTGTTGAAATTCATAAAAATTACAGTGGCGTAAATGAACTTTATCAGTAGCCATGGGTACACTATGGCTTCACACATAAGACTAATGTGAATCAACTTTGTTCTAGTTAATTTGCTACATTAGTATGTATACATTAAGTGATAAAAATAGAGAGGCACACATGCACCAAATAAACATGTGCTTACGTGTCGAAGCTTGTGATAGAAATGGACAGAACTTTCCGATAGACCTTATATATTTATGTACTTTGTGCTGTCACTGTGAAGAGGGCTATCTTCCATTTCCTTATCTATTGAATAGTTATAAGAAAAAGGCTAATATTTATGGAGAACTTAGTATGTGTTGGCACTATTAGGGGCTCATTATTGTCTCAATTAATCCTCCTAGTGGCCCTATGTGGCAGCTATAATTATTAAGTTTTTACAGGATCTCTTAAACTAGGAAACTGAGGAAGAGGAATTTAGAAAAAAGTGTAATTAGAAGGCCAAGATAAAAAAAAAAAACCCGTGAAAACTGGCTCTAGAACCTGTATTCGAATTATAAAAATAACATGAATAAATTTTATATATGTAAGGTGTATGTATATATATATATATACATTCATTTTTATAAGTAAAATTACCAACCAAATTTAACAGTTTATATTTCTGTTTAGGAAGGCAAATACCACCAGCAATATACTTTGTTCTTTCCTATGTTTGTTCTCTCATTTATCGAAAACCATTTTTAAAAGGAAGTTTTTCATGTTCAGCAACTTCACTGAGCACTGTTTACAGAACGGTTAAAATTTCCATAGTCCTTTCTGTCTGAAAGCCTTACAGTCGAGAGGAGAAAAAGTCAGAGAATCACAGAGCTTATGATGTAGACCTGCTGAGTGAGCATCATGTATTTATCATTGCAGAAATTTGGGGCAAACTACCCTGAGTCCTGTTCTGCCTCTGTTTGTGGCATGGTGAGGGGGGTGGGGGAGTGGCTGGGTTGCCCCTAGATCTCTTTGGAGAGATGATGGGGACATTTACGAAAGGATGTGTGTAGAGCACTTGGAAGGTTTTAAGAAAAGTTGCTTCACTCCTCTTTCAAGGTATTGTTATCCCAAAATGCCTCCTCAAAGACTATCAAAAGCTGATCTTCAGAAACCCAGTCCTGTGCACAGAGCAGGACGTTCCTGGGTTGGAGAAAGCCTCGGAGGCCTGCAGAGTACTGACTCCCCTCTCTGTCAGAAGCTGAGTCCCAGTCAGGTCCAAGGTTCTGTGTTTGTTTAGTTTATTTCTTGTGGCCTGCTGGGAAGTTCACTTTAGATCACTCAAAAGCAGAGGGGTTTTTATTTTATTTCTTTTGTGACAGAGACAGAGAGAGAGAGACAGACAGGACAGACAGATAGGAAGGGAGAGAAATGAGAAGCATCAATTCTTTGTTATGGCACCTTAGTTGTTCATTCATTGCTTTTTTCATGTGTGCCTTGTTGGGGGGCGGGGCTACAGCAGACCAAGTGACCCCTTGCGCAAGCCAGCACCTTGGGCTCAAGCTGGTGAGCTTTGCTCAAAACAAATGATCCAGCGCTCAAGCTGCCGACTTCAGGGTTTCGATCCTGGGTCCTTTGTGTCCCAGTCTGACGCTCTATCACCATGCCACCACCTGGTCAGGAAGCAGAGGGGTTTTTATGAGGGCACAAAAGGACTGGGACCTCAGGAGAGGATGACAGGAATGCAGACTCAGAAGTAGAAGGCTTGGGTTTGAATCCCAGCTCCAGCAACCCTGGAAACTCGCAAAAATTACTTTATATCTTTGGTCTCAGTTTTCTCTTGTGTTACATGAGAAAAATAACAGACATGGGATCACGGAGAGATTCCTGATGTCTTAGAAGAGTGACTAGCACCAAGTCAGTGCTCAAGAGGGGGGAGCTTTTATTATTGTATCAGGAATTTGAAGCTGTTGGTATTAGTGACAGTGTCCGGCTCCCACCTAGACACTGTCATGGTATTTCTGATTTTTCCTGGGTATCTCTGCTTAACCATTTGTCTCATGTTTCAAAATTTCAATTTTGAAAATTACAGACTTGGCCCTTCCCACCCAGACTCAATCCTCTCTTGTGCATCCTCCCATCTGAAGGAGTCATTGCCAGTTATACCAATCTCTCCTTGTTTTCTAGTTCTTTTTCCAGGACAGAGATTCTCCTGGTCAGCTCACTTTCTTAAGAAAGGGCCTTTAGCTTTTCATATAGCAAGTACTGTGGATCTGGTGTCTTTGCCTGGTCCATTTGGCTGTGTCATGGGTTGATATCTCAGTCTGTTTGGGCTGCTTTCATTAAGTACCACAGATGGTGAGGCCTATTAAACCACAGAAATCTGTTTCTCACAGTTCTGAATGCTTGGAGTCTAAGACCAGCGTGCCAACCTGGTTGGATTTTAGTGAAGGCCCTCTTCCCAGTTGCAGACTGAGAACTTCATATTATGTCCTCACAGGGTGGAAGGGGCTATGGAAGTCCATAGGTGGTCTTTTGTGAAAACATGGCTCTCACTCATAAGGGCTCCAGCATCATAACCTAAGCACCTCCCAGAGGCCCACCTCCTCATCCCATCACATTGGAGGTTAGGGTTTGAACATACAAATTTGATGGGACAGACCATTCAGACCATAGCTGTTGGAGTTATTTAGGCTTGTTTGTTTGTTCATCAGGGTTTCTGTGGGTCACTTCCCTAGAAGAGCACATTTTGAGGCATGACCTCTCTAATTCAAATATAGTCAAGTGGAAGAGCAGAGAGTATAGGGCCAGGAAGTGTGTGATTAGTAAAGTTATACCATGAATTGCCATTTCCTCTATATGTTCCTCATTTCTTTATTACAACCTCTCAATTCTGCCTGTAGGCTAGGTCTGGGTCATCTTTGTAACTCCTGAAACAAGAATAACACTGGATTTATTAGGTGTTTAAACATCTATTATGCATTTAATAAATACTTAGTAAATGAATAAAAGAATAAATATCAGGTTTATCTCTCTATTTTAGTTTGTAAAGGTAATGTTTAAAATTAATACACTACTTAAAACTAAATCATTCAAATAATTTGACTGTAGACTTTATGTTATGATCTTAAATATGCTATATAATTTTCATTAGTAATCCCATGAGATAGAATTTATTGTCCCCATTTAACATATGAGAAAACTGAGCCTTCGAAACAATTTAGCTGAACCTACATGAGTAGTCAGCAGTAAAGCAGACATTTAAACTCATGTTTTTTTTTATTTCAGAACTTATATTTTTTATACTATATTATTGTATGGTGGTAGTTTACGTTGTTGATTTTCAACTTACTCCTATAGCTGTCAGGTTCTTATCAAGGTCCCTTTGAATATTTATTCTAACATTTACCATGTTATCTATCTTCCTACCTCTTTGTCATGGACAAATTTACAGGATACATATTCTGTTTGATATTACAAGGTCAAGTGTAGAAACCAATGACTCAGGTGTGGAGCCCTTCTTACAGATTGGGGCCAAAGCCCTTCTTACAGATTGGGTGCAGTGTTCAGAGAGTTACCTTTCCACTTACTGGCACTGTCAATCAGCTCACCATCCTCCCTCGTAAGCTGAAGAAGGTCATGTGAGATTCTGTTTATGCCATGGAGAAATGAATTTACACTCGTACATCCACCTCCCCATAATCGTCTTCTAGCTAGTACTTGCCTGTATGGTACATCTATTCTTCATCACCTTGCTCTAGGTGAAGGTTCATTATTTCTTTCAAATAGCTGATTTCACAAGGAGGACAGTAATAGAAAAGCTCTGTCTTTTAAAAAAATTATTTTTGGAAATTCTGCATCCTCTTACTGACTCTGAGCATCGTATTTATTCATTGAGAGCTCCCACTCTTATCAGAGAAAGAGGTTCGAACTGTACATTCATGCCCAGCTCTGAGGGCATATACGTGAGGTTCTTCTGTGTAACCGTCTGAAAAGCACTAGACTCATTGGACCAGGCTCTAACTCATACGACAGTAAGACAAGACTAAGGAAAGAGCGTTCTCACTTTGGTTTCTGAGTCTTTTCTTTTTTACTACAGAAGTGGGAAACATGAACGCCAGGTTTGTAAAACAATATTATTTATCATGCATCATTGGGAGGAGCACATTTTCTTCTGTTTAACTCCCTCTTACCTTTAGAAAGAAGATTATAGGTTAGAGTAATACGTGGAGTCAGAATAATTGTGTCATTTTACAGACTAAAGACTGAATGGTCATAAGTTAAATCATAGATGGTTTATTAGTGGTTAGTAACCTTTTAGGAAGTCATGATGACATCATAACAACTGAGAATACAGTCAGTAACACTCCCCAGAAATTTTTCATAAATACGACAGATACACACACACTCACAAATAACGTATGTAATTTCAAGTTGTTCAAAAGCTAGTGAAGCCTACTCTTAGATCAAAAGCCAATCCAAGTCGAAGACCCCTAGGTTAAATAGTATTTAAGAAGAGGTATAAGTTGAATTTCTTCTTGAAGTTGGTAAGATTAACTAAATTATAAAACTGTAATAAAAGTAGGTATTATAGAATTCTTAGTTGATTTGGTTGTCTCTGGGAATCATTGTGTATTTTCAAAACAGCTATAACATGTGTGTGTGTGGTTTCATATTTTGTTGCTAAACAATAGGCTTAAAAGATTCCCATGCTTCCCCACACTTCTGAAGAAGTTAATAAGTGTGTCTCAGGGGCAAACAGGTCAGCTTTCAGATGTGTCTACGTAAATCTGCTAATCTTGGGGAAAGGTGCCTTCTCTAACATGTAGCATTAGATTTCACCTAGGAGAGGGCAAGGAATGAAGCTAGATAGAATTAATTAGGGAAGAACTTTTGAACTAGCCAGATAACTCTCTGAGAATATACGACATAAAATAATGAATACGTACGGTTCTTCTTGAGAAAAGAAATATTAGATAGAGCAGCCACAGCAATGGAGAGGAAAAGGCCAGGATTAAGCAATATTAATATATACAATCTGTATAAAATGGGCCTTTGGGACATGTTCTTTTAGGCAAATAAAATATTTAGTTTATTTGGAGGGGTGAGGGGTGAGAGAAATGGGTAAAGACAGTCAAAAGGTAAAACAATCCAGTTATACTAAATAAGTTTGGAGGATCAAGGTATAGCATGGTACATAACATATAGATACAGATAACAGGACAGCAAATCCCAGGGGGGAGGGGGAAAGGGACTCAAAGGGAGGGGTAATGGGGTAAAATGGGGGGCACATAGGTGGGGGTAAGGGTCTTATATTGAGTAGGACACTTGAATCATGTTAACACAATAAATTAAAATTTTTAATTAAAAAAAATTTTAAGGTGCAGCATGGTGACTATAGTTAACACTATGGTATTGTATATTTGAAAGTGGCTAAGAAAGTAGAGGGTTAAAAGTTCTCACCACAAGAAAAGAAATTGCAACTATATGAAGTGACTGATGATAATTAAACTTATTGTGGTGATTATTTTGTAAATATGTACAAATATCAAATCATTATTTCTGTGAGCTCCTGCAATATTATATGTCAATTATATTTCAATGAAACTACAGAAGCAAAAACAAATCTAGTACTGACTTGCCTAAGTGGAGATGGCATTTGATAGGAAAGCTAGGTCATTAGAGAGTGAGAGATCTAGAAGTTGGTAAAAGCCAAACAATGGGTTCCATCTGGAAAAAAAATGGAAGCCTTTTAGGGCTGGGAATATAAACTTCAAATCCGTACCCAGAGGGCCTGTGCGGATTAGCTGATCTCCATTATTGCCAGGGACAACTGAGGAAGTAAGTTTAGGCATAGGCCAAAATCTTGGGTATTGTTTTCTAGTAAGAAACCTGCCCTTTCAAGAGTTACTAGATGTCTTCTGAGACTTAGGAGACATCACCATATCCTGCATTCAGTCACCTCACTGCTTTTGAGCCTAGGCTCATAATAGAAAGGGAGATGTTTATTTTAATCAGTAGTTGACTTTTGCCTGGGTGAGCCAGTTTAAACTCATGTCCTTCGTTAACTCTCACAGCTATATGGCTGATTGTTAGTTTTTGGGGTTTTTTTTTCTAGTCACTATTGGAACCTTCTCTAATATTCTGCAGCTATAACTTACTATTTCACTTTTATATCCTGCATATGGGCATTAAGGGTTGTTACTGAATAGTTCCTGTGATTGTTGACTTTGCAAAAAAGTCAATAGTATTGGCGGCTTTTCCTCACAATTTCCCAGATAATTGTGCTATTTTAATTAGAGTGCGGATAGACCTATAAATGAGTTGCTAGACTTTTACTCAGTAAGAAGCATCTATTGCTATTTTAATTCACTACTGATATGCTCTAAGGAAATGCCAAAAAGCTTTCCATCTGGAATTAGGAATCCGTTGTTTTCATTGGGGAAATCTGTGCTCCTGGAAAACTCGTTACTGTGGCCCATTACTCAGTTGCCATGCCCTAAAAGATGGAGAAAACCTTAGAAAGGGAAACATCTTCAATAACACTAGCCTAGTAGGTAGAGCAGTTTAAAGTAATTTTGTTGTGTGTTCCCACAAATAATATGTTAAAGTCATATAATAGTGTTATAAAGTAGTTGAGTAGGTATTAATACTCATACTCTTGTAAATAAGAAAAAAAAGCTTTTAGAGACATCATAGTTTTGACTGTGACTTTCATGAAGTCATTTGACATGTTAATTTGAGAGACAGGTGCCCTGACTTCAAACCTACACTCCTTCCATTGGTTACTCTGTCGCCCAGCTGTGAGTTTCTGCAGAAAAAGAGTTAAGTGAACAGCCAGTCCAGAAAGCAAGACTTATTTCCCTTGATTTTATGCAACTTAAATTGAAAAGCAGTTTGGGGATGGAGAAAGTTGGGAGTTCAATTCATCCAGCCCGATCTTTTGTTTTTGCCTTCAGCACCCGGACTTTGGGGTGCTGTGCACTTACCCTTTCTGTCTCAGCCTCCCTGTTTGCAATGCAGATCAGTCGTACCCTTTCGGGGGATTCCTGACATGTTCTATTAACAGACCAGTTTTCTGGAGTGTAGTGTCAAGAGGGTCCCCTAAAGCAGCCTGGATTCCAGAAAAAAAATGGGGACACTGCTAGCAGTGGGGGGGGGATTATTTACCCAGATTCTTGCATTTATTCCTCTACTCCTTCAGGGCCCTAGGTCAGAGAGTGGGCGTACTCAGAAATCAGAGAAATGATACTAACAGCTTTATATAAGTCTCTCTGAAAATGGCCAGACGGGAGGATATAATGGAGCTCCCTGTTCCTCCCCAAATCTACATTTTGAGGCCAAGGTGATCAGAATCACTCAGCTGTGGGCAGGGAGAGAACCTGGAACCAAGCACAGAGACCTGTTTGGGGCCTCTGTTCACACCTGCTAGCCTAGACAAATCAAAGAAAAATAACCCTCCTTACCCCTCATTTGCAGTGCAATAGAGAACTCATGTTTTTTATCTCGTTCTCTGATCCTAGCAGGTTAAGGTAATTAACGAAAGTTTTCATTGAAATACATCCTATTTGTAACAGGGGATGGAAACTTTCATAGCATCACAGAATATCACAGTTGCACGAGAATTTGGGGATCATCCACTCCAGTGATTTTCTTACTTAATTAAACATGGAACTGCCCTCGGCTCATCAAAATCCAACATCTGAATGAATTAAAATGTTGCGGCTCTTCCTGAACCAGAGAAGCTCAGAGCTTTTACTGACCGTCACTGGGGACCCACAGTACCTCCAGAACATACACTGAAAACCATGGCTCTAATCCAACAGTTCATTTCACGTTTGGAGACCAAACCCTAAAGAGATAAAATGATTTTCTTTTTTTTTTTTTGCATTTTTCTGAAGCTGGAAACAGGGAGAGACAGTCAGACAGACTCCCGCATGCGCCCGACCGGGATCCACCCGGCATGCCCACCAGGGGCGATGCTCTGTCCACCAGGGGGCGATGCTCTGCCCATCCTGGGCGTCGCCATGTTGCGACCCTCCTGGGCGTCGCCATGTTGCGACCAGAGCCACTCTAGCGCCTAGGGCAGAGGCCACAGAGCCATCCCCAGCGCCCGGGCCATCTTTGCTCCAATGGAGCCTCGGCTGCGGGAGGGGAAGAGAGAGACAGAGAGGAAGGCGCGGCGGAGGGGTGGAGAAGCAAATGGGCGCTTCTCCTATGTGCCCTGGCCGGGAATCGAACCCGGGTCCTCCGCACGCTAGGCCGACGCTCTACTGCTGAGCCAACCGGCCAGGGCCTATAAAATGATTTTCCCAAGTCACATTGTGAATTAGTGTTTCAACATGAACGAGGACTTAAATCTTCCTTCCAATTTAAAACACTTTCTAATTCATTCCACCATGCCCCTCTGCGCAGTTCCTCTAGGATGCCTCTTTGGGCATTAGTGTACAATGCAGAGGCATACCTTGGGTCTGCTGCCCATTCGTTCCCCAGAGTCTTCATCCTTGTTGTCTGCTGATTTCATCCTCCATAACTGTCTGGCACTCACAGGAGGTGTTTACCTACCCAGGCCGTGTGGTAGGGAATCTCTGGGGAGAATCAAGATGTGGAAAATATAACTTTTGATTTGTCTGCCTTAAATGCTTCTAGACCCAGATCCTTCTAAAATTCATCCCCGCTGGTTATTTATGGGTGTCTTGTTTCCCTGTGAGCATCTTCTGCATTGAAAACAAGGCGAGAGTCATTTCCAGCAGATGCACTGTATGTGAAAAGAAGATTGCGTCTAAATAGGCTACTTTTTCAAGTTTTAATTGGCCTAATTACTTCATGTTTTTAAAGTGCTTTGAAGAAGAAAGGTGCTATATTAGCGTTGCGTGTTATCATTTTCCTTCCCCCAGCAGCATTCGCTGGTTTCTTAAATTGCCTCCCCTGAAGTGACCTAATAATCAAATTGCTAGGGAAGTTTGTTTTGTTTTTTTTTAATTAAAATTTTTTTCTTTTTCTTTCTTTTTTACTTTCAATTCTTTTTTTAAATTATTATTCATTTTAGAGAGGAGAGGGAGAGAGAGAGAGAGAGAGAGAGAGAGAGAGAGAGAGAGAGAGAGAGAGAGATGAAAGACAGAGAGAAGGGGGGAGGAGCTGGAAGCATCAACTCCCATATGTGCCTTGACCAGGCAAGCCCAGGGTTTTGAACCGGCGACCTCAGCATTTCCAGGTCGACGCTTTATCCACTGCGCCACCACAGGTCAGGCTCTTTTTTACTTAAATTTTTTTTTTTTTTTTTTTTTTAGAACACCGTTGGCCAAACATAAGGAACGTTGGGAGACTATGGACAGATGCACAATCTTCTCTTTTGATTAATTTGATGTTCCTAGTATCTCTCTAGAGGTGGGTGGGGTAGGAACTGGACCTTTTATCCCCTGCCTTTCTATCTCTGGAAGTGTTAAACTTGCTTTTCCAGAGGTCAGCAAAGTGTTCTGCTGGGAACCTCCCTAGAGACCAGGGCAGGGCTCCTAGGAAACGGAAAAGCACTGCAGCGCTCACGAGCTGGGGCAAGGAGGGGGACGAGCCGCTCTTGGTCCCAGCTCGAGTGGCTGCAGGAAGCCTTCCGCACTGGTCCACGCCGCCGTCTGTGAAGACAGGTACTATAGGGGTATTTCCTCCCTTTGACCTCAGACTCTTTTCCTCCACCCATAAAATAAAGCTTTCTTGCGTTCACCTGGGGTAAGGCAAAGAAATAATTAAATATTTTAGAAAACAGTCTTGATTTCTAAATTGGGTGAGAGAATAGCTTGTTTGTGTGGTGGGAGGAGTCTTGCCATTTCTTTTCCCCAAATGTGATACAGTCAGTCCAGCCTCAGAAGCATAGGGAAGTAACACACTGATCAATAGCTGTCATGCAGTGAGAGTTTTCTAAACTCCAAGCGCTGCCATAGGCATTTCCCAACAAACTTGGGCTTTTTACAAGGGAGGACGCAGCAGGTCAGAGAACAGGGGCACCTGCCTGAATCATATGGGAAGAGAAAGAGCCAGGCTTGGAATCCAGATGTGTCTGACTGCCCAGCACCGGAGCAAACTTCTTTAGGGATAAGCCCTGAACATGTAGCAGGCATGGCTAGGAGGTCTTAAGTCAGAAATCTCATTTAACTATCACCGTAGCTTTATATATGATCTTTGTAAGTTTCTCATAAGTCTTGGTCTAGGCAACAAACTCAAAGATATCTGGTAGCATTGTTCAAGTAATATATCTAACAAGTGGCAGCACCTCACATTTAATGTCTGTCTTATTGATTAAATGACCAAAGCTTTCTAGATTCAAATACTTTGGAAGTAAATATCAGAGTTATTTATCATCACATTGTTTTATTGAGAATAGATATATATATATTTAAAATTTTTATATACTTTATTTTTATTGACTTTTTGGAGTGACTTTGGTGAATTAATTTATATAGTTTTGAGGTATACAATTCTATAACATATCACTTGTAGTGGTATTGTATATTCACCACCTCAAGTCTCTTTCCATCACCATTTGTAATAGTAGTAATAATAATAATAATAACTACATCAATAATAATTTATAATACTAATAATAACCACTAGCTAGCAATTAACAAGTGCTTACTATGTGCTGTTCCAAGCACTTTTCATGAATTAACTAATGTAATCCTCAGAATAACTCCTATTGCTGGTATCAACATTAACCCTACTTTACCAAAAAGAAGCATCGTCAATTTCAAATTCACACTTTTATTTTTATTAATTTTATTTATTCATTTTTAGAGAGGAGAGAGAGACAGAGAGAGAGAAGGGGGGAGGAGCTGGAAGCATCAACTCCCATATGTGCCTTGACCAGGCAAGCCCAGGGTTTCGAACCGGCAACCTCAGCATTTCCAGGTCGACGCTTTATTCACTGCGCCACCACAAGTCAGGCCAGCATCGTCAATTTCAATGAGTGGAATAAAACTGAGTCTAAAGAGAAAACAGAATTTGGGGCAATAGTGTTTGTGGAAAAAAAAAATATATATATTGAGAATGTCCAGGTTTTCTTTCCAGAATCTTATATAAACTATTGTATTTGATGATTTGAGGTCTGGTAGTGAATCAAACAATCCCTGTTCCCTTCATTCTGTACTACTTTTGCCCTAATTAAGTGGGTGAAACTGAGTATCAGTAATAACAATAAAAAAGAAAAAAAAAAGGAAATTCTCATAGTGTCTCCAGATCAGGTTCTATGCTGATGGCTGGCCAGAGAAACCCAGGTTCTTGACTCCAGCAGCAAATAGTTTAAGAGTGAGTCAGAATGAGAACTAAGCAAGTTTTATTTAGTCAGAGAAAAAGAGGCCAGGACACGGGTGCTGCTGTCACTCAATGTGAAAGAAAAAAGGTAAGCACACATCTGAATGGCCCTTGGTGAGTTGCACATACGCACAGTCAGTCAGTTCTTGGATTTTATATCTTCCTAAAGATGGGTTTTCTAAGCTTTGTGGCACCAAATTCTGACTCTGCCTTCTGGTTGGGAGGGAGCCTTGTTCCTAATATGGTCTGTTCTGGAAGCATCATGGGGTTTGCTCTTGGGGGTGGGCATGGCCCTTCTACTTGTGTTGGTTTTCATAGTAATGACACAGTATAGTAAGCTCTGGGGTTTTCTCTGGTCAGTTTTTCCTCCATCTTGGATTGATATGGTTTGAGCTAGGTCTTGTCTTTGACTTCTGCGATCACAGCAGGGGTTTCCTGCCATAAACTGTTTCCCTCTGATCATGCATGGAGAGAGAACTCAGTGGTTTATTGACCTGTGATGTTGGCTCCTACTTCCTCATTCCACTTGTCAAGATTTTTCTCTAATTCTTTTCTGCCCTGCCTCAATAGAATGGAGCAAGGACAAAATCTGAAGGATGAGATGCACAAGGTGGGACAGGCTGGAGGAAGAGGAGGAAGAGGGCTATCGGAGGAAATTGTACAGATCTGCGAAGAATCTTCTATCTCTTTGAGAATTAGTTCCTTCTTGAGAGTTAAGTGCCTGACCACCTTCCCATCTTCAATCCTTTTGTCTCTGAGTCTATGTTTAATTTTCCTGTCACCATGTAAGTTTTGGGTTTATAGTATAAAGACTGAGTTTATACAACTAACCAGACTAATCTGTTAGTCTCTCCGGCTGACTCAGGAAGGCAAGTAGCCTGAGGTTGTTTTCTAATACAAGTAAGCTGCTCCCATGTCTTTTGTTGATTTGTGAGTAAGTCACAGAATATGTTTAACAGTTTAATGAGAAGAGGGAAAACGATGATGCTTTTAGTTTATTTAATGCTTCCCAGTTAACTATCATCTATTTTAGGGTAGCAGATAATTATAAGAGAACACTGCACTTCAATGTATACATTGTATTTTATTGAAAAGTTCTGTGCAAATGAAGTTATGAAAATGGAATCTTGTTTTCATATGGATTTAAAGTTTAAGTCCACTTTTTTCTCTTTTTCGTTTCTAAAATGATGTTCTTTATTTCAAGATGATTCCCATTGGTTTTTGTCTCTCAACTCTTTTCCCAAAGACAGAACTGCTCAACTATAGTCTATAAACAAATACAGAGATAGTTTCTGTGAAGAAAGCATTTATGTAGTTAAAGATCTCTGGTCTTTTGGCACACATGATTGATCATTGGTGCTCTCTGCTTCCTGCAGGAGGCATCTGATTTTTCTCCTGTGAGGACATTAAGATTGATCAGTGGGATTAGATGGTCCTGAGGAAGAACCATCTGTTATATAATTCCCATCAGCGATTCATCTAACAGATTTAAGGTGATCATTGTCTAAATCTATTACTGCTTTAAAATTTAAAAAAATATATATATGATTTTTCTAATTCTGTAATTATTTAACATTGATTAGCTGATATTATTCTATAAAGAGAAACTTTCCTAGCAAAGGGACTGAGAAATATATACTTTTTCTCACTTTACTGATAAGAAAATCCGAGTGCTACAAGGATTTCAGAAGAAATGGGACTAGCTGAAAGCCACACAGATATCTGCCCTTTGGCCAAAACCAGGATCTGGCACATCAGAGCATAGTAAGAGGCTCATTCTAGACTGGATCAGCCATCTCCAGCTCCACTGTCTACAGGGGCCAGGTAGACTCCAAATGAGTAAATCAGAGCTGTGTAATACAGTGGGTGTGGTGAGGCTGCTGGCCAAAGGAGGGCTCTAGCGGAAGCCTTTAATTCTCAAACTTTAAAACAGTGTGCTGGACAGAAATACACGTCGAGTACAAATTTTGCATAGACATTTAGACTGTTTTCTCAGACAGGACAAATGTACACATTTCTCACTTTAGAGTGCTAAAGAGACAAAAGCCCATGGCTTCATGGTCAAAGGAACACATAAAGGGAGCTGTGTGGTCTGGGAAGGCAGTCATCATAATACACAAGAAAAATCTGTTTGTTTTTTCCTCAATTTCTAAAGTTATTAAAGGGCTTAGTCACATCTACCAAAATCAACTTTTATAAATATATATATTATAATCATGATAAGAATAATATTAGTTTTACAGACCATAATAAAAGGTACAGTTTGGAGTTGCTTTTTATCATTTTTTTGCTACTTTTCTAAAGTGCTTTTTCCCCTCTTGGTATATACAGTTCCTCAACTTTAACCTTCTATTCATGTGACACATACACACTTGCTGCTTTAGGAATCATTTATTCCAAATCTTGGAAAAAACTTTTCTAAGAGTTGAATACTTTGTTACTTGGTCAGTCTTATTTTTTTTTTTGTAGTTATCTCAAGGGTAAACCACAACTTTACAGAGATGATTTCTAACTGGAAAAGCAGCATGAATCCCCACAGTGCAGACAGGTCACCCCTGAACATATCCAAGGAAGTGACTAAGCGCAGAGGGAGGAGCAGGGATCACTGGCCCAAAGAGAGGGCAGGAGACTCCTGCAGTGCTCAGGTGTGACCCGGGACCCTGAACCAGCTGTTTACCCTGTTCTGCTGGCTGCCAAACAGGATGCTGCATTGCTTTTTGTTATGCTCAATTTACCTGTGACGATGGGGGTCAGGCTACTGAAGAAAGCTTCCCGGACCTTTCAAATTCCTTCAGGCTCATGTGCATATGCGCACGTGCACACATACTCGCACACGCACACACAGTACTTGCTGATTGATTTTAGGAAAATACTGCTATTTAAAAATAACTTTGTCATACTGTGATAGTAGGCTCGCTTTTTTATAAAAATTTTTCTTATAATTTTTTTCTAAAAGGAGAGCAAGGTAGGCAGAGAAACAGATTCCCACATGTGCTTGGACCCCACAAGCTCCCTACCAGGCGATGCTCTGCCCATCTAGGGCTGCTGCTCCACTGCTCAGCAACTGAGCTATTCTAGCACCTGGGATGAGGCCATGGAGCCATTCTCAGTGCCTGGGGCCAACTTGGCTTGAGCCATTTAAGCCATAGTTGTTGGAGGGGAAGAGAGAAGGGGGAAGGGGAGGTGTGAAGAAGCAGTTGGTCACTTCTTCTGTGTGCCCTGACCAGGAATGGAACCCTTGGACTTCTACATGCTGTGCCAATGCTCTACTGCTGAGCCAATTGGCCAGGGCCTTACAATATTTTTTTTTACATGCTACCAACAAATTAACAGCTACTGCTATATTAAATGCCTGGCTTATTTTGTTTAATAAAGTGTGCAAGTGTGTGTATGGTGAAGGTGGGGAAGGGAGGAAAGATGAATGCTTTTGTGGTAAGGGGAAGGTATGCTTGATTTGATCCTAGCAACACTGTCGGGCAAATGAGTTTGTAAAATTTGTATTTTTTGAGTTTGCTCAATTTTAGTGTTAAAAAATGGCACTGGGCAGTTCCAGGTGTGTAATATGTGAAATTGCAAATTATCCTCCTGCTTGGAAAGGACCATTGTCTTACAAATGTTTGCTGGAGGAGAAGTTTTCACGTCAGAAAGTTTGTGAAGAGAGAGAGAGGTCATGTTTGCAGAGTGAGAGAAGAGAGGAGGAACCAGATGGGGAACCAGAGAAGTGAGGGGCTTTTTTGAGCTCCGCTGAGACTGGTGGGCCCTTTGATTCTAGGAGAAACTGAAGAAGATTCTCCTGATTGTGGAACCGGAGAATGTGTCAGTGGCTTTGGGAGCCCTGAGTGAAAGGGAAGTGTGTTTTCCCTGTGTGTTTGCTCACCGGCTAGTGCGACAGTTGAATAAAGGAACAACCCACCGTTTTTTGGCTCCACTGTTTCTTTACCGCCTGCCTGAATCAATGAGAACCAGCATGTGCATGGCCACGACAGCGGCAACTACTGGCCATACAAACACCAAGCAATCTGAGATACCTGGACTCTTCCAGATCCAGAGGAGTATCAACAGGAGGTGGAACATATGTGGAGTGATAGGAAGACACAGAATTCCTTCTGAGTGTAAATTCTCTAAGTACAAGACTCAGCATTAGTCGTTCAGGCTGTATAACAGAAAACCACACACTGGATGGCTTATTAACAACAGAAATTCACTTCCATAGTTCTGTAGGCTGAAAGTACAAAATCAAGTCACCTGAAGATTCTGTGTCTGGTGGGAGCCTCCTTCCTGGTAGACAGCCATTTTCTTATGGCTATAACTGAAAATGGAAGAAGGAAGAGAGTGCTCTTTGAGGCCCATCTTATAAGGGCACTGATCTCATTCAGGAGGATCTCATACCACCCTCATGACCTAAGCACCTCCCAAAGACCCTGTTTCCTAACACCACTGCATAGGGCATTAGGTTTCAACATTAGAATTTTGTAGGAACACAAACATGCAATCTGTAGCAGGCTTCTATCTTACTTTGACCTAACACTAGTCTCAGCACCTAGCACAATCATGATCCTAAAGCAATGCCTGGGGAACTGAATTGAAAATAAACTTTGTATTTCCTAGAGTCAAGCGAGGAGAGAAAAGGACCTAAAATCAAATGACCCAAGAGATGCAATTCTACCCTTTCTAGAAAATCAATTATTTCATGCTATAGTTTACACCTGCTATTACATTTTTACCCTTGATTTATACCAAAATGTTTACCTTTTCAAATTCTGCTTAAGCATCCTACATTATTCCTTTGATATCTATACCATAAAAATATTGAGAGTATGTCCTCACTTAGACAAATAATACTACATATTTGTCTTCTTTAATCTTACCTCAGAAGTCTGCCTCTGCCTCCATCATTTTTGCTGCTCTTTTCTGGGCCATTTCCAGCTTCCCTGCATTAAGTCATTATAAAAGCTGCCAAAACAAAGTTTCAGCTTCCTAAGCTGTGGGCCAGCTGCCCTGTGAAAGAGATACAGTGTATCTGTTTGTGTTCATAAAACAGCAATTAGAGCATTATAGTCTTAGTTTTCCTTTTATATTTACATATTTATATATTTATATCATTAGACTGAGCACCTTTTCATGACAGGATCAAGATGCATTTATATATTTTCAATTCTTAACCTGGTTGAAGTATAATAGATGCTAAATAAATAATAACTAAGTAAGGACAGTGATATAAAGTATTGCTGTCTCCCCCACCTTCTGCCAATGTTACCTTTAATAAGAGTGATTTGATTTGGTCCTGGCATGGATTCTACTTTTTTCTTGTTTCTGTCATTGTCCATGATTTTATTTTATTTTATTTATTTATTTATTTATTTATTTATTTATTTATTTATTTATTTTTACAGGAACAGAGAGAGAGAGTCAGAGAGAGGGATAGACAGGGACAGACAGGAACAGAGAGAGATGAGAAGCATCAATCATAGTTTTTCAATTGTGACACCTTAGTTGTTCATTGATTGCTTTCTCATGTGTGCCTTGACTGTGGGGCTACAGCAGACCAAGTAACCCCTTGCTTGAGCCAGTGACCTTGGGTCCAAGCTGGTGAGCTTTGCTCAAACCAGATGAGCCCGCACTCAAGCTGGCGACCTCGGGGTCTCAAACCTGGGTTCTCCACATCCCAGTCTGACGCTCTGTCCACTGTGCCACTGACTGGTCAGGCCCTTGTCCATGATTTAAAATAGGCCAAGCTCAGGGCATGCAGTGAAGATATACAGTACCCCTCTAGAGAAAGGTATACTTTTCTTTTGCATTTTTAAATTTCTTCTCTTTGCTATCAAATATTTAAGTTATTTAGATGGCACTTGGATTTCATATGGTTCTTGTTTACCTCTATTTTTCAACAGTACAGCAGAGCCTGAAGAAATTAATATAGTAAACTAGAAAGGTACAATAGTCATTATCTATTTATACTTTTGTACCTGTTATTTTGTATTCTTTGGTTTTTCTTGGTATTAGAGAGAAAACATTCTGGACATCATTAAAACAAGAAAATTAGATGAGAATATTTATTCTAGTTATTTTTGAATTTTATTATCATTGTTTTGAAAATATTCCACATATGTATAAATTTACATTCTGAGATTTATATCAAGACTTGCAAAAGCAATGATAGAATATTTTATGTGACTCCTTCCTGGATTTAAGCCCCTGAAAATATTTATTATATGTTTATTCAGATATAATTTTATTTTGTTAGAAAACATCATTAGCTTTTCAAAAGAGTTTAAATAACATGTTTTTAATTTAATATTTTAGGTAATAGTAAAGCAGATATTGCTGGAGACACACTGGAGATTTAAATATCATCTAATGAAATGGTAGCAGGTCCTGAGTAAAGAAATATATGCCTTCTATATTATCTGAATGTATATTCTGCAGTGACAATGAGAATATCCTCCACATATTTTAAATAATAATGAACCTGCCAGTTTTATGTTTGTGTTCTTAAATCATGATGACTTCCATCTTACATTGCTTGTATGTCTTTTGCCTAATTGGTGGTTTGAAACGTCCTAAGAATCCAACTCGGACTTAAGTGTGAAAAGCACACACGTTTTTCTTCTCTAGTACATTTCTCCAGCTGGTGTCTGCATTAAGAAAATTGCTGTCATCACTGCCATTAAAACCACACCCTTGTCATTGTGGTGACAGGAGTCCTGATTTTGTTTTAAAAGAATCCTGGGGATGAATGCATATCTAGTAATTATAGCACAGTGTTCCCTTGAGCTCCTTATATACTTGCCTTATGTTATCAGAGACATCTCCCATGCTGCCTAAACTGACTCCAGAGAGACTCTGGTCTCATCTCCCCATTTGATAATTAGTCACATTTGAACGGCATTTGGTTTGGGTGACAGCTTGTTAGAAAACAACCATGACCTTTATAGATCACCACTCCATTTAGTAAAATTTATAAGAAGCTCTTGCCTAAGGCTGACTTCTTTGCTTGAAGATATTTGAGGATTTTGTCAGAAAGGGATTGAAGATGATAGGATGCCAGGGAAGGAGAGAAAGGTTGGCATCAATCAATCAGCAGCCTAAGTGAGTGATGGGGGCGGGCTCCCTTTCACTTTCCAGTTGTCAGATATTGAAATAAATGACTGTGCCACTATTGGCATCACCAAAACATATCTTCCAATACCTCTGGCAATTTACTTCTCAATGATGTTCCATTCATCATTTTCAGCCTACACTGGGGATCTCTTATTTTTGTTGCAGGGTTATTTCCAATGCATGAATGTGTATCGTGTTTATCTCCACGATGCACGTGTTTGTATGTGTGTGTGGCTCTTGGTCTTTTTAAATGACAAGTTCCACAATCGGAACAGAGAACAAATGCTTCTCACTTCTCTTTTGGAGGTCTTAATTTAACGTGAACAGAATAGATGACGAGGAGGGTAAGAATGTAATCAACAGCAAGCGACAGTGATGCTGGCCTCAAAGGAGGAGAGCAGGGAAGAGGACAAAAATCAATCCTCTTGCTATGTGTTCATTTCCATGTTGCAGAAATACAATTATATGTCCTGGCAATGCCATCCTCGAGACAGAGCCAAGTTTTGGTCGGCATCCTAAGCTGGCAAATTTGATCTTAATCAGTAGTTTGTCACTGCCTGGCATGGCAGCATAAATAGATATCATCCATTTATTTCCTTTTGTTGGGACCCTCTTGTGGCACCTGAATTTCATAAAAGGAGGTTCTTTGTCCTAGGCTTTAGGCTCATGAGTTTGGTGGGGAATTAGAACATGGCATTTCCATTTAAACATAAATACATATACATATGTGCCATTATTTGAATTTAGTCATTGGTTTTTCCGTTTCTTCCTCTATCTTTGTTAGATTTGTGCTATAGGCTCAGAAAATTGTGAAGAGTAATGCTAGGTATTGTGTTTCATTATTCCAAATCTCATAAATTAAACTAGTGAAACATAACTAAGTTAAATTCAGTATATGCTTGCCTGACCAGGCGGTGGCGCAGTGGATAGAGCATCGGACTGGGATGTGGAGGACCCAGGTTCGAGACCCCAAGGTTGCCAGTTTGAGTGCAAGCTCATCTGGTTTGAGCAAGGCTCACCAGCTAGGACCCAAGGTCACTGGCTCGAGCAAGTGGCTACTCGGTCTGAAGGCCCACGGTCAAGGCACATATGAGAAATCAATCAATGAACAACTAAGGAACCGCAATTAAGAATTGATGTGTCTCATGTCTCTCCCTTCCTGTCTGTCTGTCCCTATCTGTCCCTCTCTTTGACTCTCTCTGTCTTTCCCACAAGAAAAATAATAATAAATGCAGTATATGCTTACATATTTTTTCGTGTGTTTAATTTCTTTGGAAATTTTTTTTTGTAGTATTTAGACAGATTAAGCTTTTTTTTTGCTCATCTTTCAAGACCCTCAATAATGTGACAAAGTAGACTTTCTAATAACATATTTTAGTGCTCCCATTTAGAGGACCAGCTAGACTGTCTGCATTACTGATACCTCTGTGAAAAGTCTTTGATATCACAGTGTATTGAGTTCGAATCCTAGCTTAAACATGTATTATCTTTGTGACCTCCGGTAACGTTTCTCTTCAAAATTTCTAACCCATGAATTTGTCATCTTTAAAATGGTATAATAATATACCAAAGTGTTATGGTAAAAATGGAATAAAGCATTATGTTTGAGATACGGTGCTTAGCATCAGGCTCATGGTACCTAACCAGTGAAGCACCAGCCAGATCCTCTATTTCCCTTTAGAGCTTTTATTCTTGCTATTTACCCTTGGAGATATTCTCCGGTTTTTCAGGTCTAAATCCTATCATCATAGTTCACCAGAAATTCTACCTGCTCTAGAAAGCATGTTGATTATTTTCTTTTGATTTCTTTTTTTTTAAAATAAATTTTTATTAATGTTAATGGGATGACATTAATAAATCAGGGTACATATATTCAAAGGAAACATGTCTAGGTTATCTTGTCATTAAATTATGTTGCATACCCCTCGCCCATAGTCAGATTGTCCTCCGTCACCCTCTATCTAGTTCTCTGTGCCCCTCCCCCTCCCCCTAACTCTCTCCCTCCCTCCCTCCTATGTCCTCCCTTCCCCCACCCCTGGTAACCACCACGCTCTTGTCCATGTCTTAGTCTCGTTTTTATGTTCCACCAATGTATGGTCATCTTAAAACATATTGGCGACTATCTCTATAGCCACAAATATTAAAATGTATTTTCATAGATTATAAGCTCACAGAGGGCAAAGAGCATGCCATACACATTGCTATACTCTTTCTAGCCCTTAACATAATGCTCTTACTGAGTAGCTGTTCAACAGATGTTTGTTGAAGGAAAGCTTTTCTTTGATAGCTATCATTCATTGATTTACAGATAGATTGCTTTGGGTGGAGTCTGATCAACTGCACACTTTGAAAGCCTTAGTGTACAATTGACTGTGAATTCTCATCTCATCTCCCCAAAGCTTCTCATTTGCTCATGATGGTTGAATTGCCATTTGTTGGATCATAATTAAGCATGTCTTTATATAAACTGTACAAAGCTTTTATCATTGTTTGAAGACATGTAATCAATGAAATGCACAATTTTATGGACAAATAATGGGACAAACATTCTTCTTTGAACAATAGTTAGATATTCCCTTTTTTAAAAATCCCACAGACTCTGTTGTCCACACTATCACATCACATACTAATATTTTTGTATTTTAGTCTATATCAGTGGCTTTTTAAGGACAAAGTCCATGATATTTCAATTCATGTCTTTAATGCCTATTACATAGCAAGTGTTCACTAATGTCTGTGAATTGATTGGACGAATAAATAAGTGAGGTGGTTCTGATAACAAAGAGAATGCCTTTTGGATATAATCAGCATGAAATAAATGATAGAAAACAATAACATTCTTTTAGTGAAAAATGAGATGGATCCAATGGGTTATATTTTAAGCAGAATTACAATGCCTCCAGATATTCCTAACCCTGTATAACACACATGAAAAAGTTTGTAAAATAATTGTTGAAAATTCAAGGCAAGAAGGAATTAAAAACTAAATGAGCTATTGAATAATGAACTAAGGTATAAGAAACTGAAGTAACCTGTCCAAAACTGCATGGTGAATAAAAGCCTCAGCAGGGTTTCAAAAACAGGTTCCTTCCCAGTTAAACATTATCACTCCCTTCTCACTGTTTCCATAGTCCTTTGTATATCCAGTGATTGTATCATTGCATTACTAAAATTTGCTTTTTTTTTTTTTTAATAAGTAGAAGTAGGAGCGTGTATGGCCAGTAGTTGCCACCGTCACGGCCATGCACATGCAGGTTCCCATTAGATTTGGGCAGACGGTAAAGAAAGAATGGAGCCAAAAAATGGTGGGCCATCCTTTATTCAAATCTCGCACCGGCTGACAAACAACACACAGAGAAAACACTTCCCTCTTCATTCACTCAGAGCTCACAAAGCCACTGACACATTCTCCAGTCCCACAACCAAGAGGATCTTCCTCGATTTCTCCTAGAATATCTCAGAGGCCCCACCAGTCTTAGCAGAGCTCACAAAAGCTCCTCATCTCTGGTTCCCATCGGCACACCTTCATTCTCTCTGCACAAACTAGCTTCTTCTATAGCACTCTGCATTCTCTCTGCTCTCACTCTGCAAACATGGCTTCCTTCTCTCTGCCAAACTTTCTGGCGCAAAAACCTCTCCTCCAGCAAACATGAGCAATACAATGACCCTTCCCAAGCAGAAAGGTAATTTGCAATTTCAAAGGCATATACCTGGCGTTGCCCAGCCCCCACTGCAAACTATAAGTAAGCAAACATAAAAATCACATTTTACAAACTTAATTGATCAACAGGGAGATACAGAGATATACTCCTGAATGTGCCCCAACCAGGATCCACCTAACAACCCCTATTTGGGCCTTGCTCGCAACTGAGCTCTTTTTAGTGTCTGAGGCAGAGGCTCCATGGGGCTATCCTGAGCACCCAGGCCCAACATGCTCTAATCAATCAAGCCATGGCTGTGGGAGGAGAAGCTGGGGCAGAGGTGTTGAGGGGAGAAGCAGATGGTTGCCTCTCCTGTGTGCCCTGACTGGGAATTGGACCCTAAACTTCCACACACCAGGTCAACGCTCTGCCACTGGGTCAATGCTCTATCTACCATTGAGCCAATCGGCCAGGGTCAAATTTGCTTATTTTTGTCCATTTATCCAACTAATCTGAAAGTCCATGAGAGCTAGAACCTTGTTGTAGTCATCCCTGTATACCTAATATTCAAAAGAATCAATGGAATTTATTGGTCTCTGGAAAAAACAAGTAGGAAATTTCTTCTTTATTCCTGTCAATGCCAACAGAACCTTCTGCATTGACAGTTGTAGTATATAATCAACACAGTGAAACTTGCTTCACTTCTTCTAGAACTATTTCTGTCTTTATCATATTATAATGTTTAACTTTTCTTCTTATTCCCAGCATAATGCCTAATGGTCTCAAACTCTACAGCGTTTCTTTATTCTCAGATTGACTCCGTTAGAGGCCATGTTTTCCGTAACTGCTTCCTGTTTCTTTTCTATCCTTTTGTGGTTTCCTGGAGTCCTTCTCCCTCTGACTCCCAATACTCCTATGCCTGAAACTGGGAGTCGGGTCACAGAAAGATGACCAAAAAGAATCATCCTCAAAAGCAGTGTTTCTAATTAGACAGGTAATAACAAAGGGTGTACAAATGTACAAATTGTTTAGCTTTCTCAGACTCTAGGAAAAAAGAAACTGTTAAGAAGAAAAGTAAGAATGTGGTGAGTTCTTATATCAAATATTTAACAAATGAGTGTTTACTAAATATCAGGCCCTGAGCTCAACACATTATATGCACTTTTAAATTTAATGCTTATAATAGCATTTTTCACAAGATTTATTCCTACTGGCATTTAACCTTTACTAACACTAATGCCCAAATGACAACTTCAAATTATCCAGAGGGCAAAAAGCTGTCCAAAGCTTTGAACCAAGGTCTGCTTGCCTCATCTCTTAAAATATTGACTTTTTGTCATTCTCGCATGAGACTTTCCTCAAAATTGACATTGAGTAATGAGTACGGGGTTCCTCAAAGCCCCCATTTTCTCTAGGATTTTCCTGATTTGATTTTTAAGTCCTCATCCTTCTTATCCTTGTAGACCCTTTTGAATCTACCCTCTGTTGTTTGGCAGCACAAACTCTTGCTTTTTCCTATTGAGAGCATCGTCCAACTTCATTAGAAAGGAACACTGGTGTTCTTGAAGTTTGCATCAAATAACAAATCTGTGGTTGATGCAAAAAATTAGTCATTGCAAATTAGCCATCTGCTTCTCTAATCTCCTTAAAGTGCCCTATCAAACTGGCAGATACTCTTAAAATTTTAAGAAAAAAATTTTTTAGTGTGAAAAAGCAACATTAAAGGTTTATGTCCTATTTTTACAGCCTCATAAATAATATTACTGGCTAAGCATGCAAAGGATTAATAGGTCCTTTCTGTAAAGTTTCAGTTATAGCAATCCTGAGGAATTCTACAGGCTAAAATATGAGCCCTATAGTACCTTCACAGGAATAAATTATTTGGTCTTTCTTTCCTTTCAAGGAGAGCCTGTCACCCTAAAGGCAATATTTTTTCTCTCTGATTCTTTGTCCTATAATTTCATGTCCTCGTTGCAATAAAGTGTATTCACCTCTCTACCCTTAGCCTTGCAAGCCATCTCTTCCCACCAGCCAGTCCACAAAAAATGAACATACTTCTAAGAGAGTTTTTTTTTTTCTTTTTTGTGTGTTCAAGATATGTTCAGAAACATTATATGAAATGTGGGACAGTCAAGGCAGTACTTAAATGAAGAAGTTTTATAAGTGTAAGTGCTTTTAAACTCAGTCTATTGTAGGAATGTTAGCAGTTGCTGATCCAGTTTTCTACTTTCCAAATAGACTGAGAACCAGACTCCCAAGGAAACACAACTAGTAATGGCAGTTTAAATTAACCAATTTCAGATGCTTCAGTGTTGTTGTTATTTTTCTAGAGTGTTTTAGATTGTCTATCCAGAGATCTTTAGTATCTGCCCCTGGATAGATCAGAAAGTTTTTATTTTATTTTATTTATATATTTATTTTTCTAATTTAAGAGAGAAAGAAAAGGAGAAAGAGACAGAAACACTGTTTCTGTACATGTCCTGACTGAGGATCGAACCAACAATCTTTGCATTTCAGGATGATGCTCCAAACAACTTAACTATATGGCCAGGGTATAAGAATAGGTTTGTTTGTTTGTTTTTTTTGTAGTCATTAAGCTTTATTCAGTAAATAGACAAAATTACAGCTGATATTTTTGGGGAGGGCCCAGTATGGGTCTTCCATACAACTTCTGTATAGAACTATCCAGATCTTCTAAACATTACTTTTAGAAATGCAATCATTTAAAGCCTGAGAAGGTACTGTTACCCTAGGAGAGTCAGGTTCTGTGTTGTTGCTGTTGCTATTGTTATTATTTTTATATAAACAACACCTTCATAAACATTATTATTGGTAAGTTATTTACTATCTTTAAATCTCAATTTTCTTTTTTTCCCCTCAGTATGGCCATGGTGAAATTATATCAATATTATATAAATATTAAGCTTACTCATATAAAATGTCTAGCACAGGTGAAACATGTAGTGATCACCTTCCCACAAAGGAAAGACATTATGGTTTTCATTCCTGGAAATGAATGGACTATCTGCTAGGACAGAAATGGAATTTTAAAATGCATTCATTCTTGGTTCTCTGTTTTGAGAAAAGGGTTCAACCAATGAAATACATAAATTACAATAAAGGTGCAGAAACCATATCTGAAGAAGAAGATTAGGAATTGTTCAGAGAAAACATATAAATTAGTAAAGCATGTTAGAGGACTTCCACTTCAGTCACAGATGCAGTTGGGACGTCATTTACACACTCTAAGGTAGAACAATGTGAGTAAATAGAAATGAAGAATTTCTGTGAAACACCCCTTGGTTGGCTTTGATGACCTGGACCAATGGTTTTTCACCAAGTACAGTTCCACCCTTGGGGAAAATTGGGGAATTGTGGAGACATTTGTGGTTGTTATTTGGCATTTGGTACCAACACCAGAAATTTGAAAGCTTTTATATTGCATGAGACAATCCTACACATTAAAAAATAATTCAGTCATAAATATCAAAAGTGCATCCCCACTGAACATAATGTGGTGGTGAAGGGAAGGAAGAGGCAAGAAGAATTGAGGCTGGTTGAACAACTAGACTGGGCTGAGAACGGGATCCTTTTCTAAGGCACGCAAATAAATACAAAGTTAGAATGAAGCATAAGCTATAAGGTCATTTATATATGGGAAACATAATTTCAACCTACTGACTCGCTTTGGACTGCTACCCTATCATGAGCATATCACTGCCTCTCCATATCCAGCTAGGCATACAAGTTATTCATTATTAGCAAAATACACTGAATTCTCCTTCCTTCTGATCTTGTAACACCAGAAAATACAAAACTTGAAATTGTTATAGATGGACAATTAAAGAAGCTTAAACTTATAACCGCTATTTAATAATTTCTGTTGCCATTTATATATGGTCCAAAACAGCTTAGCACAGTGGTTGATTCTGGGCTCTGGAAGGAGACAGACTCAATTTGTATCCAGTATCATTATTTGTTTCTAAGATTCTGACAACTTGTTTATTTTTCATGTGCCTTAATTGTTTTCAGTTTTGAAAGAATATTATATATATATATATATATATATATATATATATATATATATATATCTTCAAAAGGTCATTGAGAGAACTAAGTACATTAGTTCATACGAAGTGTCAATAACAGTCCTTAGCATACAGTTGAATATTTAACACATGTTACTATTTGTTATTGTCAATTAGTGTTTTAAGTGAGCATACTATTAAGAAAATTTGAGGACCATCTGCCAGATGATATCACAAAGACAAGGATATGGAGGCAATAACCCAAAGAGAAAACAAAAGACTTGACATCTAAGTCAAGGACTTAGACTCCATCTAATCTCAAAATTACAGTTTCAAATTCATGTTTAATCAGTAATGAAAATTAATCAGGTTAAAGTCTAGAGTTTCTTCTAAGATCTGTTTTAATTTCAAAACTTGGCCATAACAAATTCTAAAAGTGGCTTCACGACTTCTCTCTTGCAGTGGTTTTAGACCTTTGCTCTTTTCTCATTTTTTCTTCCCTGCTTTTTCCTGCCAATATTACCTTGCTGCCTTTGTTACTATCTCTCAGTGATCTTAACATTCATTATAAACTGACGTCTATATAAGACTGTTTCTGAAAATTAAGAAACAAAGAAAAATGTAACTACTTTTTGTCTACTCTCTGAAGCTCAAAAAATTGTGCAGTGTTTTTGGTTAGAAGTTTGCTACTGAGTGTGTGTATGTTTTTTGAAGGGTATGGGGAGTGAAAGACAGGGATGGACAGATTGGAACGGAATGGAAACATTTAGATTCCACTGGACCAGAGGCCGCCCACGTGGTCAGAGGGCCTTGGTTTCAGGAGCACACTGAGAGATGGCAACCTCCAGGAAAGTCCGCAGGGCGCCACCTTGCCTTCAGTCCCTCTGAGAGCGCAGCTGCTCCCTGTTCTCAGCAGAAACGAAGAGGAGACCTCCAGAGAGTACAGAATGAGCTCGAAAGGCATCCCCACCCAGGTGCCATATGCTGTGATATCACCTCCACTTTTATTTCTTTCTTTTTCTCCACTAAGCAAATGAACACCATTTAAAGATGTCCTCACTCTTGTGCAAATCATTTATGCAAATGGAAAGTCACAGTTCTCTTTGGTTGATGCCAATGCAACAGCAATAAAAATAAAATGGCAGAAGCAGTAGTAATAATATTGGTGGTAGCTTGGCTTAGTGGTAGAGCGTCGGCCTGGCGTGCAGGAGTCCCAGGTTCGATTCCCGGCCAGGGCACACAGGAGAGGCGCCCATCTGCTTCTCCACCCCTCCCCCTCTCCTTCCTCTCTGTCTCTCTCTTCCCCTCCCACAGCCAGGGCTCCATTGGAGCAAAATTGGCCTGGGCGCTGAGGATGGCTCTGTGGCCTCTGCCTCAGGCACTAGAATGGCTCTGGTTGCAGCAGAGCAACGGCCCAGATGGGCGGAGCATCGCCCCCAGGTGGACATGCCAGGTGGATCCGGTCGGGCGCATGCGGGAGTCTGTCTGACAGCCTCCCAGTTTCCAACTTCAGAAAAATACAAAAAAAAAAAAAAAAAAAGGAAAAAAAATAATGTTGGTGGTAGTAATATCAATAAGAAAAATAGTTGTCATGATAATAACTGATAGTCCATTGATGATCATGCACTCATCATTCTCCCAAGCTTTGTATTTCTTATCTTAGCGTTCAGTTCTCACAACTCATCTTTGAGGCCCATCTTTTTGTCTCTTAATGATTTTTGTTGTTGTTGTTTGGATTATTTTGCAAGAATTAAGTAACTTTTTCCCCTCACTTTTTATCTGACATAGCTTGGCTCATTGGTAGGCTTCTTTCGATATCTCATATGAATTAGAAAGATGTGTGCCCTCAGTGCTTTGTCCAACTAGCCAGCTTCAAGCCTTTCCCAAAAAATGATCATAGCCCAGGCTATCTGGAGTGCCCTGTTCGCAGGGAGGCAGGTCTGAAAATGGAGCGAGGGAGGGGCTGATGGTCATATTCAGTACCTGCTCCCAAATACACCAATTAGATCAAATTTCTCTTCTCTAAGAGGTAGAATGAATGAAAGTGTGGTAACAAGCTGGAAGGGTTTCATCCAAAATTTTCTATCCTGAAAGTGGACCACAAATTTATTTTTCACTGTGGCAACATAAGCAAGTGAAGTCAGTGCCATCACCCCTCCACATCGAAGCCACTATCACGACATCCCCTTTACAGATAAGAAAACAAAGACTTTAAAACTGAATCCAACCTCAAAGCTCACTCACACAGAGGAAAAGTGAAAGACTGAGGCTTGAACCCAGGTCATCCTAACCCCAGCATCTCTACTCTTAACACTCTCTGTACATATATTTGAATGGAGGCAAGTGAGTGAAGGAATTTTGGCTGATATCTGGACTTCTAAGAATTACGTATTTTTGAAATAATAGCTGAATTAACCACACTCTAATTAATATGCCTGTGGACTAATTGGTGAGGAGGAAATATATGCAGGGGAAAGGATGTGATGAAATTCACTTGCACGTGCTCAAAGCACTAATACAATCAGAAACATGCTCTGATACTGTTACAAATGTGTGATACAGAATTTCTTGAATACGGAATGTGGTAGGATGCTCTGTGGGAGAATCAAGTATCAACGTGGCAGTCTTATTTGCAGAGATTTTGGCAAGTCCTCAGTATTTCTTCTTCAAGTTCATTGCCTCTAACTGCAAAGAGTAACCACCCATAAGTTACACATAAACTGTACTGAAACCCTTCCTGGGAACTTTTATGTTTTTATATTTAGCATGACCATAGATTGCAAAATTATGATCCCCCTGCAAACAGCGGTGATCTGATCCTGGAAAGAGAGAAGATCTGAAGGAAGAGGGACAGGTTGCTGCTTCTCAACACACACATCCGCGCAAGCACACTTTCCTCATTGAGATGTTGTGTGTAGGTCATTCCTTCTTCAATGTCACACAGCTTTGGGAACCTTCTCTAAAAGTATTTTTGCAAAATGCGTCCATAGCAATACCCAGAACATTCTCTTTTCTCCAGCCTTAAAGTCAAAGGGCATCTCTCTTGTCATGAATACTTTGAATAATCCTAGCAATCAAGGAGACACACTTTGGAAACTCTTTTCATATCTTCTCACAACTCCCATAGATGCATCCCATAGACAATATGAGTGACACTGATTTTGGCATTTGTGTTTGGCTAATGGAAAGTTGCATCTGAAAAACCTTGGAAATTTTCACAGTTCTTCTTTACAAACTCCTAACTATGAAAATTAGGTTGCACTCTATAAAGGAGTCACTAGTTTCAGTGACTATGCTGTTATATGTCCCCATTACTGAAAATCATGCCAGAGGAAGTTCTGTTGGGCAGTTTAAAAAAGCATGATACTATAGGTCCATTGTTATAATGACTTATGCCAGAGGTTTAGCTGATAAAATCCTGTTTTAGTTTCCTACGGTTGCATGATAAATTATTACGAATTGTGCTGTTTTAAAGATTAGAAATGAAATGAATTATCTTTTAGCTCTGAAGTCTAGAAGTCTAAAATAAAGGTGTCAGCAAGATCTTTCTCCTCCTTTCCCCTAAGACACCAGAAAAAAATCCTTCCTTGCGTCTCTCTGGCTCCTGGTGACCCCTGGCAATGCTCGGCTTTTCTTGGCTTGTAACAGCATCATTCCAGCCTCTGTGTCCATCATCACATGCCCTTTTCTCTTTGTCGACCTTCACACAGCCTTTTTATAAGGACACCAGTCCTCAGATTTAGGGCTCACTGTCATGCTGTATAACCTCAGTTTAACTAATTGCATCTACAAAGACTCTATATCCAAATAAGGTCACTTTCTAAGATTCCAGATGAACATGAATTTTGGGAAGGACACTATTCAACCCAGCACAAATCCTAAATGCAGTAAATATTAAACAAGGCTTGTTGATAACTACTTGGCCGCTCCCCAATGGTAGTACTTAGCAAAGGAAAACTGCTATAGCACTCAACTATGTCGAGCCAAGTGGAGGGCTGTCTCTGCTGAATATCTGTGAGAATAAGCCCTTGTTGAACATTTACTTGCCCAAGAATGGGAGAGGTAGATGGGTATTTGAGACACAAAAGGAGAAAGTGTCTCGAGAAAAAAATTCAGTACATGGCTTTCATTAACAAGGGACATAGACACTTAAGTGTCTAAAGCCCCTTTGCAAGTCTTTTACTAGTAGAAACGATCATAAATAAAACAATCTCATCTCAAATTTCATAATAAATGTATTGTCATGCCCACACTTTTTTTTGTATTTTTCTGTTTCAAATGGTTTCCTCTACTCTGTTTTTCTATAGTTTCTCTTATTGGCTACTGCTTCATATTGAAGCTATTTATATACATTTATTTTTCCCTTTTATCTTATTAGCTAGATTGTTTTTTTATAATTCTCATGTAATTTAATAATCAATAAAAATATTACCTTAGTGCTTATAATAATAATTCCTATGCTTAAAATCACATTGCATATAACAATAATAAAAATTAGTAAGCATGTGTCAGAAGATGATGGTGTCATATACGAAAATGCCAAGGGACAGCAGCTGTCAATCTGGAATGCAGTCTCTTTAAAGAGTAAAGATAAAAGAAATACATTTTAAAACATAGAAAAGTCAAAATTCTTTACTACTCCTTAGTGAAAGAAAACTATCAAATCTATCCTTTAGCAAGAACCTCAAGGGAGTGCAAGAAACAAGGGTGAGGACAGAAATTCTTAATAAGTGTCTGATTGTGCCAGTATTAAAATATATTTTTAGATTCTAAAAAAAAACTAGTATGCACAAAAATATATTATGTTTTAGAGACCTGAACAAACTCTTCGTAAACATAGCTATTTGAGAAGAGGTAAAAATGTTTATTAGTGCTTGATGTTTGGCAGCTAGCCAATAAATGTGACTATGCGTTTTCGGAGTTTGAGGGAAAGAATGTCTGTCACTTTAAGACTTGTGTAGAGCCTTAGGCTTTAGGGGTCATCAATAAATATCTACGGAATGAGCAAATAAGTGAGAATTGTAGCATTGGAAGTGATGGGGAAAGTCACCAGGTATTACAGTGACTCTCAAATTTGAGTATCATCCAGGTCTCCGTCACCTCATGCCATGCTTGTCACATATTAAGAGCTTGATACATATTTGTAGAACTAGTTATTTTATTAAAATTTCTTGGTATGCTTGTATACAGCAGCTTCCCAGCATCCACCCTAGACTTACTATATCTGAAATGCTGAAGGCAGCGGTGGAGCAAAGAGAAATGCTACATGAAACAAATTTGATGTTGTATTTGTAACTCCCAAAATGTGAGAGTCACTAATTTGATATTTTTCAAGTCCCTTGGGAAAGTTTATAGAACAAATGATGATTTCTGGTATCATTAAATCTTTCCTACAATAAATGCTATTATTTAAAGGCCCTAGTTATGTTTTATTCTTGCTTTTAAAGTAAATCTCAGCCCTTCATGCTGCAGTACTAACACACACTAATGTTTTTACTTAAAAAAAGGTTATGTTCATTTCCTCACTCTTTCAATTGATAACTATTAAGTAGCTACTATATGTCAGGTTCCTTGAAAGGCACACATTCATAATAAAAACAAGCCTGACCATTGCCCACGTGGGGCTGTGGTATAGCAGGGGGTATTCCTGAAACAAATGTTTACCCAGATGACTATACATTCTATTGGGAATAATTGCTATGAAGAAAAAAATATACAAACACTGGCATTTGTAGACAAGAAGCTTAATTTAATGTGGAGATGATCAGACAAAAATCATATTTCAGGAATTTGACAATGATTTTGGTACCTGAGAAATGAGTAAGACTTGGCCATTGGAAGAAAGGGAGAAATGTGTTTGAGGTTGAGGAATAGTAGATACCAAGGTCCTAAAACAGAAGTGTATAGAAATATTCAAGAAATTTAAAGAAGGAGTATGTGACTTAGGCAAAATTTTCCAGAAAGGGACTGGTAGGAGGTGTGGATGCTGAGAGCTGAGTGGGTACCAGATTGTGCAGGAGCTGGTAGACCAGGTGCTCAGGAGGATTTAGGGCAGGGATCGGGAACCTATGGCTCACGAACCAGATGTGGCTCTTTAAATGGCTGCATCTGGCTCACAGACAAATCTTTAATAAAAAAAAATAATAACATTAAAAATATAAAACAGCCTGACCAGGTGATGGTGCAGTGGATAGAGCGTCGGACTGGGATGCGGAGAACTCAGGTTCGAGACCCCAAGGTCGCCAGCTTGAGCGCAGGCTCATTTGGTTTGAGCAAAGCTCGCCAGCTTGGACCCAGGGTCGCTGGCTCGAGCAGGGGTTGCTCAGTCTGCTGAAGGCCCGCAGTCAAGTCACATATGAAAAAGCAATCAATGAACAACTAGGGTGTCACAACAAAAAACTGATGATTGATGCTTCTCATGTCTCTCTGTTCCTTTCTGTCTGTGCCTATCTATCCCTCTCTCTCCGTCTCTGTAAAAATAAAATAAAATAAAATAAAAATAAAACATTCTCATGTATTACAATCCATTCAGTTCCTACCACTCATATTTATGGTTGCGGGTGGCTGGGGCCAATCACAGCAGTCCTCCGGACAACACCAAATTTTTATTAAATAATGTGTAACGTACACAGGTTGTTGTGAGGTCAGGAAGTAAACTTCCCTCCTTTTAATCAAGTATTCAGCTAGCTAATTACAGAAACCCTTTTGACGAAGAAGATGGCTAAAAGAAAAAAAGATGAGGAGTATCGTACTTTTCAGCAGGAACGGACAGAGGAATTCACCTTTGTGGAGAGAGCAGGTTCTGCATTGTGTATAATATGCAATGATAAAATTGCATTGATGAAACTGTCAAATATAAAGTGGCACTTTGACATATGCCATACTACATTTGCATCGAAATATCCAGCGGGGTCAGCAGGAAGAAAGCATGTCGAGAGCTACTGTGCAGAGTGCAAGGTAGTCAGCAGCAACTTCGTGTTTGGACCCAACAAGGTAACTGGAATTCAGCTAGCTTTGCTGGTGCTTTAGCAATTGTGAGAAATGGAAAGCCATTCACAGATGGGGAGTATGCCAAAACATTCATGCTTGATGTTGCCAATGAATTTTTTGATGACTTTTCAGATAAAGAAAAGATAATCAAACAAATAAAAGACATGCCTCTGTCAGTAAGAACTGTTCATGATCATACCGTCATTATGGCAAATCAAATTGAGGCAACACAAGTGAAGGACATAAATGCAGCACCATTCTTTTCTCTCGCTTTGGATGAGTCAATAGACATAAGCCATTTATCCCAGTTTAGCGTGATAGCAAGGTATGCTGTTGGTGACACACTACATGAGGAAAGTCTTGCTGTTTTGCTTATGAAAGAGACAACAAGAGGGGAGGATTTATTCCAGTCTTTCACTAAGTTCGCTAAAGAAAAAAATCTACCAATGGATAAACTTATTTCGGTGTGTACTGATGGTGCTCTGTGCCTGGTGGGAAAAACAGAGGATTCGTAGTGCTTCTTTGTGAACATGAAAAGAGACCCATCCTAAGTTTTTACTGCATCCTACATCAGGAGGCGTTTTGTGCTCAGATGTGTGGCGAGCGTCTTGCTAAGGTGATGTTGCTGGTCATTTGGGTGGTCAACTTTATTGTTGCCTGAGCTTTAAATGATCGCCAGTTTAAAACACTGCTGGGTGAAGTTGGGAATAATTATCCTGGTCTGCTTCTGCACAGCAATGTGCATTGGTTGTCAAGAGGGAAGGTGCTCAGCCATTTCGTGGCTTGTCTGAGTGAAATCTGGACTTTTCTTGAAGTGAAAAACATGGAGCATCCTGAGTTAGCTAACACTGAGTGGCTCCTGAAGTTCTACTATTTCATGGACGTGACTGAACATCTGAACCAGCTCAATGTGAAAATGCAAGGCGTTGGAAATACAGTCTTATCCCTTCAACAAGCAGTGTTTGCACTTGAAAACAAGCTTGAACTCTTCATCGCTGACATTGAAAATAGGTCATTTACTACACTTTGAAAAACTGGGAGAGTTTAAAGATGCATGCACAGCAAGTGACCCTGCTCAACATCTTGATCTCCAGCAGCTAGCGGACTTCACATCTAATCTCCTGCAGTCATTTAAAGTGTGCTTTGGAGAATTTCGTGAGCACACTCATCTTTTTAAGTTCATCACCCATCCACACGAGTGTGCAGTGGACAGCGCCGACCTGAGTTACATCCCTGGTGTCTCCGTCAGAGATTTTGAGCTACAAGCTGCTGACCTGAAGGCCTCAGACATGTGAGTGAATAAGTTCAAGTCACTGAATGAAGATTTGGAAAGACTTGCACAATAGCAAGCAGAGTTGGTGAGCAAACACAAGTGGGGAGAAATGAAAAAACTTCAACCCGCGGACCAGCTGATTGTCAAAACTTGGAATGCGCGTCCCATAACATACTACACACTGCAGTGTGTGAGTATTGCTGTACTGACAATGTTTGGCTCTACATATGCATGTGAGCAGTCTTTCTCACATGTAAAGAACATTAAGACCAACCTACGATCACATTTAATGGATGGAAGTCTCAACGCCTGCATGAAGCTTAACCTCAACACGTATCAACCAGACTACAAAGCTATCAGTAAAACCATGCAGCACCAGAAGTCGCATTAATGGTAAGAAGTACTTTATTCATCACTGGTTAGCAACAGCATAACAACGTTATTAAAAAGAATTCAGAGACTTATTGTACTTTAAAAGTGTTGGTCTTACATAAAATGCACACATTTACTTGTGTTTAGTGTTAACCATATTGTATGGCTCTCACGGAATTACATTTTAAAATATGTGGCGTTCATGGCTTTCTCAGCCAAAAAGGTTCCCACCCCCTGATTTAGGGCAATGTCTCTTCTCATGTTGACATACTGAAAATATCCCCAGAACCCTAAGCCAGCCATTTGAAAACTGAGATCTAGTTACCTCTTTAAAATGATTCATCCATCTTACTGTCCTGTATTATTCTCTCTCTCTCTCTCTCTCTCTCTCTCTCTTTTGTAAAGGGTTCATGAACTCTGTATATCAGCGGTTCTCAATCTGTGGGTTGTGACCCCAGCAGGGGTCGAACGAACAAAACACAGGGGTCGCCTAAAGCCATCGGAAATACATATTTTATTTAAAAATGTATTGTATAATAAATATGTATTTTCTGATGGCTTTAGGCGACCTTGTGTTTTCTTATGGCTTTAGGCGACCCCTGTTTTTTGGTTGTTCGACCCCCGCCGGGGTCGCAACCCACAGGTTGAGAACCGCTGCTATATATGAAGCAGAAGAAAACAGATCAGTTTACTGCAAACCACAAGGACATTTGTTCCTTAGACCACAAGTTATATTCCAAACAAAACAAGTAACTTCATCAATGTTCTTAGGCATTTTTAAAATACATTAATTTTATTAAATACAAATTTTGGATGCATATACATAGTGCAGGACAAAAACAGGACAGAAAATTTTGGTAAATACTATATACTGCTCATTCAGAGTATAATTTAATTCTTGGAGAGGTTTTTCTCACGAAAGTATAGCACATATAGCAAATTATAGTTTGTGTGTGTGTGTGTGTGTGTGTATGTGTGTGTGTGTGTGAGAGAGAGAGAGAGAGAGAGAGAGAGAGAGACAGACAGACAGACAGACAGGAAGGGAGAGAGATAAGAAGCATCAATCTGTTGCGGCACTTTAGTTGTTCATTGATTGTTTTTCATACATGCCTTGACCATGGGGGCTCCAGCCAAGCCAGTGACACCTTGCTCAAGCCAGTAACCTTGGGCTCAAGACAGCAACCCTGGGCTTCAATTCAACCACTGGGTTCAAGCTAGTGACTATGTGATCATATGGGTTCAACCTCACGTTCAAGCTCATGAGCCTGTGCTCAAGCCAAATCAGCCCATGCTCAAGCTTGCGACCTAGAGGTTTTAAATCTGAGACCTTAATGTTCTAGGTCAACACTCTATCCACTGTGCCACTACTGGTCAGGCAGCACATTATAGTTTCTTAAGTATGCTAATTTTGGGGTATGGTCCAAATGAATAAAATATTCATGTCCAGGGTTAGCACCATCAAAGATGTTCCCAGCATCATTCAGTGCTAATTGTGGGAAGGTGGACAAGCAGACTTTCAATTAGCAGAGGCCTGTTTATGTTTGCTGCACAGTCGGCAGGCCAACAGTCTGGTCCAGATGTTACTTATCACAGACAATTATGGAAAAAATAGGAGCGCCTCTTTTTAACATTTTTCTTTGTGACTGTTTGCTGCTAACTCTCATTGTAGGTTAGGCTGGTTACAGCCAAACTTGCAAAGTCAGGACATTTTATCTTTGGTGCATTTTCATTCTTCTTTTAGAAATTTTTCTTGACCCTTGTTTCCCACACTCAGGTGTCCAGGGTGCTCTTTCTACCTTTTATTTTATTATTGATTTTAATTTAATTTATTGTATTTACATA